>NC_041385.1:40844946-40848656 GCF_002162155.2 Triticum dicoccoides | reverse complement strand
CGGTTTGTGGCATGAACCGGTACTAATGCCTCAAACCCCATTAGTACCGGTTGGTGGCTCGAACCGAGACTAAAGGTCTAACCTTTAGTACCGGTTGGTGCCACCAACCGATACTAATGGGCATCGCACCCTTTAGTCCCGGTTCGTGGCACCAACCGGGACTAAAAGGTCCAGACGAATCGGGATAAATGGCCCACGTGGCCCGGCCGGGCCCCTGGGCTCATGAACCGGGACTAATGCCCCCATTAGTACCGGTTCTGGATTAAACTGGGACTAATGGGGTGACCTGTCTGGACCATTGCCCCCTTTCCTACTAGTGTATTAAGAGCAATATTTGGTGAACGGTTAATGAGATAACAAGCAGTGGAAGCGGCCTCGGCCAAAAACGCCTATACAAACCTGCATTGGACAACATGCAACGGGCTCTAGAAATAATGGTCTTGTTCATACGCTCAACAACACCGTTTTGTTGAGGAGTATAAAGAACGGTGTAATGTCTGACAATGCCTTCAGACTTGCAATAATTCTTAAATTGCTTAGAACAGAATTCCATACCATTATCAGTGCGAAGTATTTTTACCTTCTTTTCAGTGTGCCTTTCAATCATAATCTTCCACTCCTTAAATGCTGAGAACGCTTCATATTTATGCTTCAAGAAATAAGGCCAAACTTTTCTCGAATAATCATCAATAATAGTCAGCATGTAACTTGCACCACCTAGTGACTTTCTGCGAGACGGTCCCCATAAATCCTGATGAACATAATCAAGAATACCTTCAGTTGTATGAACCGAAGTGTTGAACTTCATCCTCTTGTGCTTGCCGAAGATGCAAAGCTCACAAAATGTCAATTTACCAGGTTCATATCCATCAAGAAGACCTCTCTTATTTAACTCTGCTAAACCAAGTTCACTCATATGTCCAAGACGCATATGCCAAAGGTTAGCAGCATCACATTCAGAATTCTTTGAAACAACTGGAGTAGCGTTACCTGAAACGGTGGAATCTCAATGGTAATAAAGACCATTGGTCGAACTTAAGTCACCTTTCATCACAACAAGGGAGCCTTTGGTGACCTTCAAAACACTATCTCCACCTGAATACTTGTACCCCTTTGCATTAAGGGCACTAACAAAGATAAGATTTCTCTTCATCTTCGGAATACCAAACATCTGTCAAAGTTTTGATTGTACCATCAAACGTCTTGATTCGAACGGAACTTATGCATTCAATCTTGCATGGTGAATTATCAAAACCCAAAACGGAACCAGCAGAAGTAGTGGAATCAAAAGGATTAAACCAATCTATTTGTGGACACATATGAAAAGTGCATGCAGTGTCAAGTACCCACTCCCCATTGGTCTCAGCACATCCAGCAATAACAACAAGATCATCATCAGAACTATCATCACGAGCAACATTAGCAGAATTGTCACCTTGTTTGTTACCTTTCCTCTTTTCTTTATTCTGTAACTTGAAACACTTTGAGATGTCATGCCCGTCTCTGTTGCAATATCTGCAATACTTCTTGTCTCTGGATTGCGACCGGCCCCTGTAGCCGTTTTTACTTTTGCCTCTGTTTCCATTATTGGAGTTCTTCTCCTTTGTCCTGCCACGAACAGATAATCCCTCGTCTTGGGATGAACTCGAACCATCATGAGGCACCATTAATTTCGTATTATCTTTAGAGTTCAAAGCTTCATAAACTTCATTAAGCGTGAGAGTATCACAACTGTATATTATGGTGTCTCTAAAATTGGTATAAGAACTTGGCAGTGAACAAAGTAAAATTAAAGCAGTGTCTTCCTCTTCATACTTAACCTCCATTGCAGCTAGATCAGATATGATCTCTTTAAATTATGAAATATGATTCAAAACATTACCTCCCTCGGGTAACCTGTGCAGGAATAATTTTTGCTTCAAATGCATCTTGCTGGTGAGATCTTTAGTCATGCAAATCCCTTCCAGCTTTAACCATAGAGCAGCTTTAACCATAGAGCGGCCGCAGTTTTCTCGCTCAAAACTTCCTGCAAAATATTATTATGCAAATGGAGTTGAATTTTTGACAAAGCCTTACAATCAATTATTTTCTTTTCAGCAGTCCAGTCCTGAATTCGGTTCTTCCCAAAACTATCCAGTGCTTCATCATAGTCGGACTGTGCCAACAACGCCCGCATCTTGACTTGCCATAGGGTAAACCTTGTGTCACGGTCCAGCAGCGGAAAATCTTACTTCATGAAAGCCATGAGTAGATTAAATCTGTGCACAAAGTAGTACAAGCCGGTAAAATAATTCTTGACAGAATTTAATATGCGGAGAAAAAACTAAAAGAACAACACCTGGTAGTATCTCGGTGGGTGAACGTTGCAATTGACGAACGGAAATAAAAGACTGATTTTGCAGCCTTCCCGTGAGAAGTACTATTGGAGTACTAGTGGATGATTGCTTCTATCTTCGCGTAGCAAGCAATTTGGATGGGACTTGACCTTGTACGCAGCAGCAATAATGATCGGTGGCGGCTACGTCACGTGTGATCCCCTTAGGAAATGAAGCCAGCAGCCACTCGGCGGAAAAAGCGATCTGGTACATCGCATGTGCGGCGGCGGCGGCGAAACGGAGTTCCAGCCGGTCTCAGTTGAACCTGCGATTTGACAAATCGCAGAACGTCCATGCACTAGTAGAAAAAGGGCATCAGTCCCGGTTGGTAAGGCCTTTTAGTTCCGGTTTTTGAACCGTGACTAAAGGGCCGTTACTAATGCCTCCCACCTTTAGTCCCGGTTCAAACTGGAACCGGGATTAAAGGTCGCGGCCACGTGGAGGTCCATCTTTAGTCCCGGTTGGTAACACCAACCGGGACTAAAGAAAATTTTATGATTTTTTTTGATTTTTTTGATTTTTTGTTTACTTTTTTTTATTTTCAAATTTCTGAATTATTTTAACCTCTAATCTCTAATCATCACCCCTCATCACTGCTCAATTTATCCTTTAATCTCTAATCACCCCTCCTCATTCCTAATCCCGAACGGTCACCCATCCTCCCACTCCCCCAGCCTGAGCACGCTTAACTTTCGGGTTCTATTCTCCCTCGTTTTCAAGTCTGCACTTGTTGTTTTCCTGACAATAGTAAGATGTCAATCCTATTAACCCTAAGGAATTTTGCGTGAGCATTAAGTGACACATTTCATTGTTTGAGTTTGAAACTATTGTTTTAAAAAACAATAATTATTTAGTAACACTAATATTTCTTGAATAATTAGTTTGACCATTGTTTGACCACAGTTTGACCAGATTTGACCAAAATTCAAAATAACTAAAATAATTATTTTGTAATACTAATATTCTAGAATAATTAGTTTGACCATTATTTGACCATTGTTTGACCATAGTTTGAAAATTTTTCGATTTTTTCCACTCTAGATCTTAAAAGCCCCGTAACTTTTTTTCTGTTAGGTTTTTGAGGATTTTGAAAATGTTTAACAAAGTTCCCCTGGTTAAATTTGGATGTAACTTTTCGAGTAGATGATTTTTCATATAAAAAACTTTTTCATCCGAGTAAGTATGCAAAAGTTATGCCCATTTTACTAAATTCTGAAGAGATTTTGCAAATAAAGTCAAAATTCACATTTGCAAATTTTCCCAACAACTAGACCACATATCACATGGGAAACTTATTTTTTTATTTTTTTTTGATATTTTCATCATTTTCTTTTA
>NC_041385.1:40833849-40844644 GCF_002162155.2 Triticum dicoccoides | reverse complement strand
AACTGAAAAGGCGATCCAGAGGGGGGGGGGGAGTTTGAAAATGTGACCTTTAGTACCGGTTCGTGCCATGAACCGGTACTAATGCCTCAAACCCCATTAGTACCGGTTGGTGGCTTGAACCGGGACTAAAGGTCTAACCTTTAGTCCCAGTTGGTGCCACGAACCGGTACTAATGGGCATCGCACCCTTTAGTCCTGGTTCGTGGCACCAACCGGGACTAAAAGGTCCAAACGAACCGGGACAAATTGCCCACGTGGCCCCTGGGTGCACGAACCGGGACTAATGGTCCTAATGTCACCATTAGTCCCGGTTCTGGACTGAACCGGGACTAATGTCACCATTAGTCTCGGTTCTGGACTGAACCGGGACTAATGGGCTAAACCGGGGTGGACCAAAGCCCTCTTTTCTACTAGTGATGCAAACCCTAACTCTTGTCTCTGATCTCGTATACGAACCTCAGCTCTTATACCACTTGTTAGATAATAACGAGAATAAAACGAGACAGAGAGACACGGATTTTGCGTGGAAACCCTTGTGGGAGAAAACCACGGACGCACGAATGTGCAATCACTATGATGAAGGAGTATTACAAGCACGAGACGACAGACCGTCTGAGGTGCGACTACATGGGGTATATATAAGGGCAATACATGAGAGTCCTTAGAGGACAAGTAAACGAGTTGTACTCGTACGCGTCGGTACCAACGGAAAGGCCCACACCGTATGTACTATGTCTAGTCCAAGACGATAGAATTTGGATCACAATTTAACAGATGTGGTCTACGTGCATGGAGTCACTGCATCGATGGGTTAGTTAGTTAGTTAGTTAGTTAGTGGGCAATTGTGGTGGCCGGGTTATGCCTGCGTGCGCGTGCGTACGTACGTGCGTGCTGTGTGTGTCCGCTGTACTGTAAACTATAAAAAAAGGGTTTCCCCGCTTTATATTATAAAGCAATAAACCTAATATCCAACACAAAGTACAAAGTACAAAGTACAAGAAGTCATAGCGCTATATTGTCAACTGGCCAGCAATGCTACATCTACAGGGTTTTACGGGCTAGGCTGAGGTGGGGTGTGTTGATTGTTAGTTAAGATGAAGCGGGCCCCACCCTGAAAATGTTGCCTTGCGTTGGCCATCTGATTGGGGTTGGCCGTGCGTTGCAGGGTGGTTGGTCTCGCTGTGGCTGTGTCCCGGGCCTGTTGCCTTGCGAACGGCAAGGCTAAATGTTGGCGATACTCCATGTTCATCGCTCGGTCGATGCTCCGCGGGGCGGCACCGGCTGCCGCGAGTCGTTGCTCTTGCCGAACACCACCGTATCCTCCACCACAGGCTTGCGCTTGGCTCTCTCGGGGTGCCTGCCTCCCTCCAACTTGGGTTGGGTGAGCACGGCCTCGACACACCAATAGCACCACCACTGTGCCCAAGCTCAAACTCACGCGCTCAGTGTAGACGAGGACAGGACGAACCTAGGCTTCACCTAGGCTTCACGCACACGTTGCGTCCAGTAATATGCATATAAACCCACAACACGCTAACATTTCGGAGCATCAACAACAAAACTAGTGCAGTAATCCAGAGCACATAATGTGCTTGGAGTTTGCCTCTTGTTTCGGCGGCGGCAGAACGTACGACTACGGCGGCGAGCGGCCCACTCGAAAGGAGGAGCACGTCAGCGGCCGTCGTCGCTGCGACCGGCAACCGCACAGGGAACCACGGGAGCGCCTACAACGGAACCGATCATCACCAACCGGCGCCTGCCTACCACAACCATCCACCCGCCGCGACGAGGCTGGGTACAAGGCCTACCACGACGGCGCGGGTAGCTGTGGCGGACCTACGCGCAACACAAGGTCGACATTGAGACGCCAAAGCTTCCCGCGTGGCACAACAAGGTCGGTGACAAGGCATACACGGCGCGCGTCCAAGTAGCTGCTGATTCTGGTCATAGGAACAACGCCGCCATGGATTACTACCACTACCCAACCAACACCACTACTACTACTCTCGGAAGGTACTAGATAGTCAGATTAGGTTTGCGGCCATACACGGTAGGATTATAATCAATCCCTCCCTCCTTTCGCTGAACATCCCTCTGCTTTTGCCTGGTTGCTCTGTTTTCCCACTGTTTTTCCTTTCTCTTTGGATTTTGATCAGTCTTCTCATCTGCTGAAACTGAAAGGCACCTCGAACTAGAATAGGGGGCTGTGAATTTTGATCACAATCTCCAGGTACTTTTTGGATGTGCGGCAGAAGTTCCAGCTCCAGCAAGCTTTTACCAGACTATCTTAGTGTTTCTGTACTTGCGTGTAGTTATGGCTTCTTTCTTCTTGTATCATATGATCAAGTGAAAGAAAGCATTGTGAAATCTCATATGAGTTCTCATTGCTGCCTTGCTATGTGCAGGTGTGGGTGGCTTCGCTGTGTTTTTTGCCGTCACCCGGTTGCAGGGCTTGAAGTTGGTGCTGTTGCCAGGAAATTGGTCCTCCCTTAATTTTTATATACAAGGCAACTATCAAAAATTATAATTTGCAGCTATACAATGTCATTAACACTATCGAGACAAAATTGATAGTGTTTTCCTCTTACTAGCAAAGGAGGACATTAATATGGGTTTGTGGCCTTATCCCCCTCTACATCTGTGCCCCTGAGTTTCTCAAATTTTTCATCTGAGATAGTCCAATTGTCAATGAGTTGGAAGGTCAAAACTTGCCCATCATGGTGTCTAAGATCACATAATCTGTGAAGGTCCACTGCTGCATAATTGCCTATTGTTGATGGTGCGTTATTGATGGATACTAAAATCGGTAGTGACAAGAATAGCCGCAATGGGAGGTTTTCCATGGGCGGTTTTATTACATTCATTCGTGGTAGATAGATATGAGTAGTATTTTTTCACATTTTTTCTTGCGTGTATGTGCTAATATAGCTTTTTTTAGGGCAAAGCTAAGCTTTATTGATCATAATCCACATAAAGTGGGATACAAATCGGATTATAAGGGTTAACCAGCCAAGTGTGGCGCCCCGCACCGAGAGAGAGTGCATGCTTAGCTAAACTATGAGCTTCACCGTTTGAGGAACGGCTTTCAAAAACAAAACTACAAGTAAAATGTAATGCGCGAAGTTGGATTTCTGTTATCACTGAACCATAGGAGCCCTGATTGCCTATCTTGATGTCATCAACAACCCGCTTGCAATCAGATGCCATGATTCGGTTCCCAAAGAGGAGATCCTCCGCCAAACCAAGGCCTTCTCGACAAGCAATTGCTTCCAACGTGGGCGGGTTGATTATCCCTGGTAAAACGAGTGCACAACTTCCCATGTAGTTGCCCGCCTGGTCTCGGCATACAGCCGCCGCAGAGCCTCACCGATTGCGCAAGACTGCTCCACCTACGTGGATCTTAACGTAACCCGCCGGTGGTGCTTTTGGCCTTGCATGTGCTGCAACATTTACCCGAGGAGCTCGCTACAAAACGCGCCGAGGTTTTATTGATCAACTCCAGTTCTTTGATAAACCTGCTCGCAAAGAGAGAAGTGGCCTGCGGGCTTTGTGTAATTCCCTCATGTATATATTTTCGCCGCGCCGTCCAGATGGACCAAAGAGTGACTGCCACGCGGACAAAGATGCTATGATCCAAAGTCGCCATGAGGGTGAAAAGCCACTGTTTTGCGTTTGGTTCCGACGTTGCGATCATGCAATCTATCCTTTCACCATCTTCCAATGCCCATACGCATCTTGCCACTAAGCACTCAAGGAGGGAGTGTCTCCAAGAGTCCTGCGAGCCATAGAATGCACAAGAGCTAGTGGTCGACATATTGCGATGAGCTCGTATATCCTCTATAGTGAGGGATTGTCTTGCTAATCGCCATAAGAACATTCTGATTTTAGCTGGTACGTGCACATTCCATAGCTGCTTCCATGACTTCTCCTCATTACGCAGCGTCAAGGGTCTCGCCGCTTCTTCGAGCCATGCTCCCCTTCGATTCGGTGTCGCCATCATCATCCTGTACGCCCAGATGACTGAGAACTTGCCGCTTCTTTCAAAGTGCCAAGCCCAATAATCATCAAAGTTACGAGTGCTAATAGGAATCGCTAGGATGGCTTCAACATCCATGGGCATGAAGGTCTGCTCCACTTTTTGCTTATCCCATGTAGCGGTGCTCAAGCTGACATTGTCTGAAGCAAACCGGGGTGGATTAGCAATCTTGCTGCCATAAAATCGCAGCATTTCGTCTCTAGGAATCCAATTGTCCATCCATACATCCGTGGTATTCCCATTAGCGATGCGTTTTATCAGCCCAAGTTTCAAAATATCAACTCCTTTGATAGCTCTCCATATTTTACTTGGACGGGAACCCAGCTCTGCTTGCAATATCGATGAATCTGGGAAGTACACACTCTTAAGGATTCAGGCGCTCAAAGAGTTTGGCTGTTGCAAAATCCTCCATCCTTGTTTTGCTAGCATTGCAAGGTTAAAAAGCTCAAAGTCCTTGAAGCCTAGTCCTACCATAGCCTTCGGTTGTGTCATCGCCTCCCAAGATACCCAACTTGCTTTCCGATGTCCATCTTTGATGCCCCACCAAAACTTCGTTATTAGCATATTAAGATGTTCACATAGTCCCATCGGAAGTTTGAAGCAGGACATGAAGAAAACAGGGATGCCTTGCACCACCCATTTAACCAATACTTCCTTGGCTGCTGCTGAGAGTGTCTTCTCAATCCACCCTTGTATTTTGCTCCATAACCTGTCTTTCAAAAGCTTGAATGCTCTTTTCTTTGAAGAACCCACATCACAAGCCATGCCCAAATATTTCTCATTTAGAGTTTCATTGGGGACTTGGATAGTTTGCTTGATCTCATCTCTAACACTTTCCGGAACACCCTTGCTGAAGAATATTGATAATTTACCATAGTTTATACGTTGGCCTGTTGCTTGACAATAGATATCCAAGATCTGGTTAACCTCATCTGCTCCCACACTATTCGCCTTGGAAAAAAGCAGGCTGTCATCTTCAAAGAGAAGATGGTTTACATGCGGCGCCGAGGGTGCCACTTGTATTCCATTAAGGTTTCATGACTCGTCTCAAGATTTTAATAGGCACGAAAGGCCCTCTGCTGCTAACAAGAACAAGTATGGGGAGATTGCGTCCCCCTGTCAAATTCAACGTGAAGGACTAAACTACTCCAACTTCTTACCGTTGAACATTACCGAGAATTTTACTGATGTGACCATGCCCATGACAATATCCACCCATCTTTGTGTGAAGCCAAGTTTAACCATAATAGCTCGAAGATATGCCCACTCTACCCTATCATAGGCCTTCATCATATCCAGCATCAAAGCACAGTGCTGATTCTTCTTTGCCTTGTTTCTCTTCATAAGTGTAGATATTCATACGCTGCAATTATGTTGTCAGTTATCAACCTACTCGGAACAAAAGCAGACTGCTCCGGATATAATTTCAGGGAGTACCACTTTCAGATGGTTCGAGATCACCTTTGTTGAAATTTTATATTGAACATTGCAAAGACTAATTGGGTGGAATTGCGTTAATTGGTTCAGATCCTTTACCTTGGGAATCAAAACTAGAATAATCTCGGTGATGCATTCAGAAGACTCATTCCCTTCAACTATACTCAGCACCATCTTTGTGACTTCTTCACCACACACCCCCAGTGCCGTTGGAAGAAATGAGCCACTACAAGAAACTTGTTAATCCATGACGGATTTGCGATGACAAATTCAGAAACTGTCATGGACAATCGGTACAGCCCCCGCAAGCCCGCCTAAGCCCGCTAGAGCCCGCCCAACCGTTCCTCAAATAAAAGGCTAGCCCTAACACACACTCTCCTCAGCCTCCTCTTATCTCCCTCCTCCACACATCCCCTCCCGATTCCCCATCGCCGCCACCCACCACCTCTTCCCATCCCTCCTCCGCCACTGGCCCTCCGCCTACCGTCCCCTCACCTCGCACTCAGGCAGGTGCCAGATCCACGTGATTCCCCAGTCATACGCCCCTCTCGCAACCAAACTCTCTCTCTCTCTCTCACTTGTGACCCCTCGCGCCGCAACCAGTGCACGTCGATTCCGGCGACGTCTGCCACCGCGCAGCACACCGACGAGCTAGTCTCCAACCCCTCCGTCCTCCAGTCCGACTAGATCTACCACTCCCGGTCTCTAGCACTCGCCCACGACCTCTAGCCCGTGGCTAGGGTTTCGGATGCAGCATCGCGTCCATCACTGGCGCGTCTTTGGCGGCTCCTCTCCGTCGTACAGTGCACCCAATTGCGCCCTCCCCGCCTGCTGGATATGCGCTCGCGCACGTTGGGCTGGACGGCGGCGACGCCGGCCTCCTCTGTCGCGTCTTCGGCGCGGCCGTGCATCCCGTGGCAATCTCCTACCACGCGATGGTGGTGGCCGACCTGCACTTCGGCAGGTGCATCACCAACAAATCTCTTTAGTGAGCACTTGTACCTCTGCATCGCCCCTCTATTGCATCTGATTTTATTTTACCTGTTGTTCCGAGTTAGTCAATGTTTTGAAACTGATGTATCTGTGAACAAAATATTGAAGTTATTTACATGTTGATAATTGGTTATCAAGCAAAGGTACATCCAGAAAATGTTAGTGGTTGTTGGAAGAAGTTGGTTCATTTACTACTGCAGTAAAAAAGTGGAACAACTGATTTTGTACGTATACTAAATTTACTTGCATGCTTATTTTACAGGCGTTTCCTGCATACTGAGGGTATGCCTGATCTCTTTTCTAAGGCCATGAGATATTTTCAGGTAGCTTCTCTTGATAAGGTCAATGGCTTGCGTACTGTACTTCTATAGATCCTTTCTTTCATAATGAGTTATGTGCATGCTCTCTTTCCTCAAGTCAAGATTTGATCAGGGAAGCTACTCAGTATTTTTGTTGTACATATGCATGTCCCATAAATTCAGAGGTTAGTATAACATGACAATGAGGTTGCATCATAAGTCTAAAACCAAGGTTCTTCTCTCCACATAATAATCTCCTCACAAAAACAAAACCATTTATAAACTGAATTTTTGAACATACGAACACCATGGAGAAGCTCATTTATAAAGCATCCATTTGTGAATGAATTTCTGAAATATTACCATCTGCAGTGGATATGATAACGGTAGAACAATTGTGATGATGGACAAATGTTTAAGGTTTTATTTTCACGTTGCAACGCACGTAAATATGTCCCAGTTAATACAAAGGATGGTCAAGTTTCTGATGTTAGTTCATTAATTTCAAACAATAAATAGATACTTGTTACTTTATCCATGACAAACTTCAAGTACATCGTGAAGAAAGGGAAAGTACTGTGCGGCTACCCATTGTACATTGTGGCTTCTTTGCTCAGTTAGTATGCATTTGAATAAATTCTTTAAGAATTCAGTTAGTAAATATTTAGACATTTGGGAAGGCATAGTAGTTTAAAAATTCAGTTTAGTTGAGACAACATTTGCATTTTAGTAATAGTGAAAGGAAACTGCGCAACAAATTGTCACACTAATATCTTTGCTTTGCACATTATAGAATGCACATCTCCAACCTGATGGACGTCGATGCCGCCGTTCTCAAGCAGAACAGTGTGAGCTTGATACCCTTCCATTCTTCCTATTGTCTTATTCTTGATGTGAATTATTCAGGCGGTAGATTTTGAGTTGTTCAAGGTGTGATCTGTTGTGAGCTTCAAGGTGTGGATTATTGTGTGGTTCCTGTAAAATTATAACTGCATGGATATTTCTGTGTGCATAAAATCTGCGTTGGACCATGCCCCCGATATCATGCATTGCGTTGATACACTACTTGACTTGCAATCTCCTGGTGTTCATGGGTTCCGATTATGCTTATATCTTGTTAACCATTAAGTAATTGCTTAAGCCAGGAAATAAATGAAGTTTGTAGTTCTTATGCAAGCTGATGAATGTTTGCTACATATGCTGAAGGCTTTCAGTTCCTACTGCTATCACCTTGTTTACACATATACCAATTCATTTCATTATTGTTTGATGTTATAAATAATAGTCTCTCAATACCGATCAAGTGGGAAATCCCTAGTGCCAAGCATAATTGCCATGTGCTGTTTTTAGAGTACTTTTTCTTATATTAATTTATTGCAGAGACAATAATCTGGAATTAGCATGTATAAAATTTCAAGTGCCGATACTACAATATACAAATTTGAAACAGTTTAGGCTCAAAGTATAAACTCTAAACTTTATTGGACAGAAATAATTGTGTACCTTGTATACCACCTCATTTTGAAGTGTGGGTAGACATTACTATGTACCTTGTATGCCATGAAGGTTAATCAATAAATGGTTGAATTCATGCTGTTTTTCTTACAACATATGTTACTGTTCTTCACAATTCGTGGGTGTGGTTTATCTAGATGTGAAGGTTATGGTATGGAAGCATTACAGTAAATCTGAACCATTAAGTTCATATTTGTACTAAAGGGCTTAGCTGAAGTTCTCTGATTTGTAAAGAATTATATTGTTAGCATAATAAGATCACTAAGTGGATCACTTAATTGCCTACAATGGTCGTGCGTCCTGATTGTTTTTATTTTAAATGCAAGAAGCAAGTTTATTGATAGAAATTATCTTTAATTGATGAAGAAAGTATGCCTCCAGTATTACTATTTTCAGGTTCAGGCTGTTATAACTTATTCTTCTTTTGTATGTGGTTTGGGTTCGATGTAGGTTTGGCTGTTAGTACGTGTTACTGGAGATTGAAGTTCTTTCTAGCTGGCGTGAAAGCAAATTTGCTGTGTTGGAGATTAAAAACAGCTACTAGTGCATTTTTTATGGATGTCATGTTACTCAAAATTAGAAAAATAATAATCTTACAGTGCTATCTAGATGTGCTTGTGATGTTTTGATATAAGCTTAGTTTTTTTAAATCAGATTAAGATTGGTGTATATCTGTATTGGTATGTGAACTAATGTTATTTTTTGAATGAATACAATTTGGTTGTTGTATATTGTGTTGTATCAAGAAAACAGACTGGACGAAAAAGGGACATGGGTTTGATTAAATAAATAGGCTAATGGACAGGACCAAAATAAATTATTGGGCCAAAATCCTAATTGGGTGATGTGCCATCTTGGCCTCCACGTCAGATCCACGTAGACGCCATGTTAGGTTTGTGGTGCTTCGAGGTCAGCTAAACCGGTGACGGTTTGTTCCGTCACATCCTAGTTTGGGCCGGGCGGGCCTGGGGCTAATCCATGACGGCCGAGTACTGTCATGGAGGGTACGATAGCAAATTATGACGCGATATACATGACGGATTTTGAATCCGTCATCCATGGGCACGCATGACAGTATTTGGTCGATTTGTGACGGACAAGGACCGTCATGTATTAACAAGTTTCTTGTAGTGAGCGGGAAAGCCATCGGGACCGGGTGATTTCATAGGGAACATTTGAAACAGGGCATCCTTCACCTCTTGCTGTGAGTAGGGCGCATTCAGTTGAGCATTCATATCATCTGTTACTTTCTTTGGCACGGTTCCAATTACTCTCTGCATATCTGTAAAAAGAGTTTACCATATCCTCTATCTCTCATGTTTCCTCCTTGAGGCTACCATCAGGCCGCACGAGAGCCTTTATCTTGTTCTTCCTTCTTCTTCTACTAGCTCTTAGATGGAAGAAATAAGCTCTACTAGCACAAGATCTCTTCGCGATGGTAAAGTTCAACCAGTCGATCCATCACTTTTGTCTTGATGTGAGACGGCCCCGACCTTCCTAGCTGGGCACGCATGACATCCTGGTGAGCCTTTAGTTTTTTTAACTCCGCCAGCACTGACCCAAACTCCGTTAGGTCCCAGACTGATAAACCTTTCGAGAGGTTCTTCAGTTTTGCGTTCAGCTCTCCCACTGTAATAGCAGCAGAATTGTTCCAGTTTTCATTAATCACGTCAAAAAAATCAGGGTGTCGTTCCCACATAAGCTCATACTTGAAAGATCGTGGCCGCATGTTGAAAGCACTCTCATCGGCCAGAGTTAAGAGAATTGCAGCATGGTCTGAGATGGCTGTGTTCTTGTGTTCGAGCTCTGCTGATGGAAACGCCAAGGGCAAGATTGGGGAAGCAACGCACCGGTCCAGCCGTACCCGTGTAAACATGCCTCATGTGACCCTTTTTTCAAATGTCCAAGGATTCTCCTGATATCCGATATCCGCATCAAGTGCATTCCAGAATGCGACCATCTGGGCCTGACTTCTATTGCCAACTCCGTCATGTTCATCCGCTCTTAAAACCTCATTAAAGTCCCCCAGGGCCGCCCAAGTTAAAGCGCTGGAGCTAGCTATGCCCCTCAACATATTCCACGTTTTGCAATGCTCGTTTACCTGGGCCTCTTCATATACGAAGGTAAATCTTGCATGAACACCTAATAAGGAATCCACCTCCACATCCACATGGTACTCCGAGTAACCGATAATTTCAGCCTTTATTAAATCATTCCAAAACACACCTAAACCACCACTCCTACCAGAGCTACTAACAGCAAAACCTTTATTGTAACCAAGTGTTTCAGCTAAATTTTCTACACGAGTACACTCTAATTGAGTCTCAACAATGCATACAATAGAGGGGGCAAACTACTTCGCCCTATTATGAAGCTCTCGAAGTGTTGCTGGTTTGCCAGCACCACGACAGTTCCACACAAGGATACTCATTGGGCCCGGGGGTCTATCAGTGGGGCTGGCCTCACTTTGTGTTAGCTGCTGCATTGCTTCCTTTGCTTCCCTCTGAAGCTTTGAC
>NC_041385.1:40812352-40833664 GCF_002162155.2 Triticum dicoccoides | reverse complement strand
TGACCCTCTTCGGGTCCCTCTTGGGGTGAGGGGGGGGGGGAGGGATTGGTAGGGTTTGAAAATGACGACACAATTGCTCACTACTAGGGAAAACCCTAGTGGTAGCGCGGGTTTTGAGGCTATCAGCAGCGCGGGCAGCCGTGCTACTACTACGGCGCTACAGCTAAGTTTTGGTAGTAGCACGGTCCGCACCCGCGCTACTACTGTTGACTATATCAGCATCGCTTTTCTGGAACGCACTATTATTAATTAGCTGTAGCGGTTTCCTAGCCCTTCGCTACTGCTATATCTTTCATCATCCCCCCCCCCCACTTCCTACCCCATTTCAGTTTCAATAAACTATAATTTGCAGATACTAGGTACTACTATATATCAATTTCATAAAGCATTATAGGTACTAGGTAGTACTCCTTCCGTTCCAAATTACTTGTCGTTGTTTTAGTTCAAACCACGACGAGTAATTTGGAACGGAGGGAGTACTAGATAACAATTTCATATATAGTCAACATGCATCCTCAAGCAGTACTAGGTGATATTGACGAGGATCATCATTTGTAGTTCTAGATGATATCGATGACGATCATCATATGTAGTTCTAGATGGTATCCAGGACGATCATCATATATATGTAGTTCTAGATGATATAGCCACACACACACATATGTAGTTCTAGATGATATCGAAGACGATCATCATCCTCAAGCCTGGGCGGTGGGTGTTCCTGATAGTAATTAGGATGGCCTGTCCAACACAAAGATTCTTCCAATGAGGAATCTCTTCCACCCAACCGAGTTTAAGTGTGTGCGACCGTTCGTGTCCATGCAGTAAGTACAAGTTGTGACGGATCCCCTTGTGGTAAGGCGTAGTCCAGCTGAGCCTTCTTCATCAGGCTCGATACCATAACTCACAGATAGGCTCTTTGCCAATTTTTGAATAAGAAAAACATATCAATTAATAAATAGCCTCGCACATACTCTTGCAAATAAATATATATGGATTATCTACACTATTAGTAGTTCCTTAGATTCTGCACTAATAAGCCTGTGATCGGACTCTACACTAAAGCATATCGTCGACTAGATTCCACACAACATATCATTGGACTCTACACTAAGCATATCATCGGATAATTTGCATTTATAAGTACAACATACCATATCATGTCGATCGACCATGGTTCTTGTCAGGCGGGTCACGAATGGCACTCCGACAAAGTCAGCACATGGCGGAATTATGTCCCATAGGTTGCACACCTCCTCCTCGCTCAGCCTCATTCTTTGAGCTACGATGGCTTCATGAAGTGGGTCCTCATCATCTTCATCGAGTGGGTCCTCATTATCTTCATCATCTTCGTCATCTTCCACCAGGTTGATATAAATGACGGCCAGCTTGGGTCTTTCTGCTCTGAAGGAGAAGCTGATCAACTCACCACCAGTAAGACGCATGCGGGCAAGGAAACGTACCCATCCATCTCCTCCAATATGCGACATATTGTGTCCTTTCTCGACCTCCATAATGTACGCCCCCCAGGAGCCTGAAATGTCACAGTGTCTCCTGTCAGCTTGTTGAATTTCAAACTCACATTCCATGGGACGATCTGTGTAAAAAAAGCAAAATGATAGAATGCAGTAATGCCAACACTAAAAATAAAATAGTTGTTAAATTTCATATAATTTCTTACTGCCGCATGACGAAAACTGGGCTGGAAGTAGATGCCGAACAGCTTGCTAGTTGCAAGGCTGCTGGCGCACCTTGACTTGCACAGTCGACATGGTGGTTGTGGTGGTGGCGCCATTTTCCTAAAGCAATATGAGAAAAGGATTAACGATCCACTTCACAGGAAAGAAAAACAGTAGCATGTGATATTTTTGGTTCTTCTTCAGTTATATTTTCATAGCTTACTAACACCTTCTCGAATAGAACCAACAGCTAGCAGGCAAATGCCAAATCTTCCGCGAGAATCAATTTGATTCTTCTTCCGCGAGAATCAATTTGTTGGACAATTATAATCCTAAGATCTAGCTAGGTGGTGCCCAATATTCAGAGCTATCAACTAGCATACTAAATCAACTAAATCTAAACGTTCTATAAATCAACTAAATCAACTAGCCTATTAAATCAACTTGCCTACTAAATCAACTAAATCTAAATGTTCTATAGATCACCTAAATCAACTTGCCTACTAAATCAACTAAATCTAAATGTTCTAAATCAAGTAAATCAATTAGCCTACTAAATCAACTAAACCATATGAACTAAATCAAAATGTTGCATATGAACTAGACTACTAAATCAAAATGTAGCAGGGAGGAGGGGTTGTGGACGGAGGAGGGAGGAGGGAGAAGGAGGGGCGACTGGAGGAGGGAGGAGAGTAGGACGGAGGAGGAAGGGCGGAGCGAGGAGGGGCGGGCCGGCGGAGAGTCGAGGGAGGACGGAGGAGGAGGGAGGTACCGAGTCCCGCGAGGAGGAGGAGGTGACGGCGGCGCGGAGGGAGGAGGGGTAGGCGACGGTGGCCAGCGGCCGATGGGGGCGAGGGCGACCGGAGGGGGAGGACCAGCGTGGGGGTTGGAGGGGGAGATTGAGTGAGTGTGAGTGTGAGTGTGAGTGGATCGGATAGAGGAGAGCGTGGGTGGTGGGAGATAGCTAGTTTAATAGTAGCGCGCTATAGGTAAAGGTGCTACTGCTAAACTACCTAGCAGGAGCGCACTTCGAATTAACGCGCTGCTGCTAGAACTAGCTTCGCGGCGGGATCATGGAAATTATAGCAGTAGCACGGCTTATAGGAGGCGCGCTACTGCTACTTTTATTTCAGTAGCGAGTTCTGCTGGAGCGCGCTACTGCTACGTTGCAGCAACGTCTTATTTTAAAACGCGCTGCTGGTAAGATCTTGTGTATAGGCTTTTCCCTAGTAGTGGCTAGTGGGTTGTCAAATATTTTGAGTTGCTGTTGAATACCACTGCCCTGACCGGTGTCTTCCCTTTCACCTCTCTTCCTGTTTACCTCAGACATGTCAATGTCCGCGTCAACAGCAGTCTGCTCAATAATAGCATTTTCCATATCCATCGGCTTGGACTGCCTTGCATCCCTAGTTGCTACCCGTCCTCCTCGAGTGCCTCTGCCTCCCCTGCGTCTGCGAACCCTACTTGGGCCAGTTCCAGTCCGCATTGCCCAAGTAGCGCGGAGATCTTTGAATTACATGGCTGACAGTGGGTGAACTCCATCACCATGCTCCTTAAAAACATGCCCAAGATGCTCACAAACTGCACACCAGTCTAGTAGTTTTTCATAGTGGACTCTATAAATCTGACGTGAACCATCCCGCACCATTGTGACAACATTCTTCAAGGGTTTTAGAACATTGATCCTAACCCATACACGGTAAAAATTACTGGAAAAATCTTGGGATAGCTTCTCTGAGAAGAGGAGTTCACCCACCCGACTAGCGAGAGCATCCACCAGATGTGCATATTTGTCAGGAACGTCATGGATCTGGATCCATATATCAAGTGTGTCCAATGGAACCATTGAAGGTTGTGTAATACCATCTTACGGTGCTATTATGACTGTGTTCCCACGGAAATTCCAAGGGCCGTCCTGCATGACCCGCTCCCAATCTCCCAAGTAGAAGAATTGCACCGTATAGAGATTATACTCCAAAGGGAGGAACTTGCAATCCTGAGCAAGATCCCACGCAGCGTGCATGTTCTTATAGAACCAATACTGAATGTAAGGCTTCTTGATATGCACCCGTGTGACTGCAATCCATTTGGTTGAATCTGGTGGTGCCTCCTTCTCGTCAGAGATCACGTCGTCTAGGTCCTCTTCGCGCAGCCCAAGCTCCGCCATCATTCTCTCCATCTCAGCAGTGGGGTCAACTCCGGGCGTCTTTGCTGACGCTGAACTACTCGCTACCATACTCGAAATCCTAATCCAATCTATAGAGCCATCCGGGTATTGGTGAGAACCCTACCACCCGAACCCTACCTATCGAGGTCAACCAAGGCCGGGTAGGGATGCGAGGCCACCCCTAAATCAGCCCGAGTCGTTCCCAAGGTGAGATCAAGCAAGGGGAGGGAAGGTCTCTACGGCGGCGTGAGATCGCCTCCTGGAGGAAGGAAACCCTAACGTGAGGGAATGGCATTAACTATGTGCTAATTAATATAGCTAGACATCATGGATAGATGTTTTTAGAAACAACTCTTCTGTGAGAGTGAAGGCCCAATACCATACCCAAACATTCTAACCCACCGTTACGTCCCCATCATATAAAGCGATGTCCTCCCCTCAAAATAAGTAAATAAAGCGATGTCCTCTCCTCGATAATAAATAAATAAATAAGGTGATGTCATAGAACCCATCCACCCCATCGCCCCACCCAACAACCACCTACACCTAAACCCTCTTCCCGACAGGGCTACACACAGCACCACCCAACATCTCGTCCAAGCTGTTGTATGATATTTGAAGGTCGAAATCTATAGTTCTTTTGATCTTTCAGGTGGATCAATCATAACATAGTATTTCCAGAAGCTCAAATGGATTATTTTTCGTAGGACTAGGAGGCGCCAGGAAGTCTGCATCATCAATGATGGTTAATGCATGAGCAACACAAACAAGTCCACATGATAAAAATAAATATCATGTGGCAGGATCACCAAACTTGATTACGAGCTGGCTTTGTAGCGGGCACACTACATGTATTTTTTTGGATGATGTCTAAAAAACAGGTTAGCAAGTGAAGAATTAGTATTACTAGTAGAACGTCCGTGCGTTGCTACCGGCTATAATGTTGTCTGACCACGGTTGGTAGGCAATCCTTCCAGGGGTGACAAGTCACAAACTGTACTTTACTCTACCGCTATAGAATTCCGGAAATACTCTTTAATTAGCTCATTTGTTAGTAATAATATCAATGTGTTGTTTCCTCATGAATCTCTCTACTGTTGTTTTTCTGATTCAAGATCAGACGAAGAGTATTATCAACCACACTTCTTATTCAATAATTACGAAAACACCAATATTTAAAGCTAAGAAAGGCAATCTTTGGCAAAATTTTAAATTACATTATGATAAAGGATGCAAAATAATAGAGAGTTATTTGTGTAAATATAAGACATTCAACTAGCCTTTCTGACATTTATTAATATGTTGGTCCAATAAAAAAATAAAACAATGCAAAAAAAGTATAAAGATTAGCACAATAGATTCATAATTATAGATATGTTTAGAATGCAAATGTGTGGCCTAGAGGAGCTAGTGGCCACATGTTTTGCGTTGATGAATTTACAGTGTGGCCATTAAATCCTCTTATGTCTTTTGCGTGAATGATAATGCACAAACATATGTGGTGCATAGTCGCATAGCGCGGCTGGCTCCGCACCACATGTCCAGCATGAGATTGGCTCTCCCTGCCGGTGATGGAGTTCATATTGAAGTCACATTAGTGGTGTCGCTAACCCTGCAAGTGTTTCTATGTTTTGTATTGTTTTTCCTATAGCGGTTTATGTTTTGAACTCTACGTGTTTGGGTTTCGTACAACTTCGAATGCGGAGAGGCAGCGACAATTTGTATGCATTCTGTCATTTTGAACTTGTTGTATGAACATGTTGTTTGTTCTATCTATAAAGCGGTGTCAAAACCTATTTCGACGTAAACTTTAATTACATGCTCAGGGAATTGGTGCGGAATAGATGATTGTGGACATGGAGGGATGGAGCATATTGGCAGTGCTCACTTGGTCCAGATCTCGACAACGCAATGGGTCTAGGACACACCTCCAATGGGATGCACAAATCATCCCAAGGAAGGCCAACTCACTTGCCAGCCTCGCGACTGAATTGATTATGCCATGGAAGTGCCTACTTTGAGGAATTGCGCTCGGAGCAAACCACCCCACATTTGAGCTTTTTAATTGTGCCGGCCTCTGATACCTCTATACTGACGCACTAGATAATTCCACCATCATTGGGTGTCGAAACTTAATGTGATGAACTGAGCATAGGACAGACTCACAGAAAACGTGGGTTAGTAGGTGGGCATACCTAATAGATCGGGGTCTAAACTACAGGAAATGGGGCAGGAAGAGTTCTGTGTGTGTGTGTGTCTCACGCGTCATCATTTCTACATGTCCTCGCTAACTTTCTGATGCCTCCAACTCCTACACATGAGAATCTAGTTTTGGTTGATGAATTGAGAAGATTTTAAATGATATAAATTAATTTGGAACTCTCATTGTACACACTATAGAGTAATACTACTGAGATTGTGTTTCCAAGTGCATTTGTGTGAGATGTGGAGATCTGAGAGGGGGAAGGGGTGTGTACATAGGGCCTTTTAATTGTAGTTGAGATAGTAGTTTGCACATAGTACATAATATTAGCTATCTCATAGATCCATATACCTACTTTGTTGTTTCCATGAGCTAATGGTAGCTGAAGTGGTTTAAATGCTGCCCGTACGAAGGCAAATGCATTATAGATAAAGGTAAAATGCCACCTGCATGAGTTTGTGGGCAATCTTCTCCCTCAATGTACACTCACAATTGTCACTAGGCGACAGATAGACTAGTTTGTTTTTTCCAAAGATACTAAGACAAAGTATGGGTCAGAACACTAAGGCAGAAAAGTGCTTGTTCAATCTTTGTCTTGACCTTCATCAATTCTACTCCCTTACAAAAGACAATACCGATGTCCATATTGTGTTTTAAATTGTGATTGTGCATTGTTTGCATTTTAGGTGATTTTCTAGCGGCCATTCTAATTGAGTAGGAATGTTTGGGAACACATGGCTTGGTAGACGACCAACGGTAGAACAAAGTTATGTATGTATTTAAGAAATCTTATTTCAAGAGTCCATGAGCATCTGAACATGATGGGAGTATCGCCCATAGTCAAGCTTGTCGTCCATAAGGAAATACGCGCATCAACACCATTTGCTAGATTCCCAAACCTAAAACTTACCTCCTGCGGCATCTTTGCCACCTCCATAATTGAGTATCGAATATGCCTCTACATGGCACCTCCCGTCACGAGGCATCGCGTTCACAACCCACCACCATATCCCCTCAAGTGCCCGGTCATGATGGATAAAGCATGAGCAACATTAACATGTCCACATGGGAATAATAAATATCATGTGAATTACCTACCAAGCTTTGTTACTTGTTACCTTTCTACCAGTGAGATCCCACGTGTCTTCTTTTCATGTAGCGATTATTCTTAAGAAAATTGAGCAAATGTAGAATTTGAATAACTCGTCTTTCATGAATTGTTAATAGAAAATAGTATATTGAATGGGCACAGTTTGTAGGCGTAATCTTGTAGGAGTGCCAATTCACATTCTGATTGTTTCCTCATGAATATTTGTTCTATACTGTACTTTTTTTTGACATTTAAAACCTCCTTTATTCATTTACCAGAATGGTTGCATCGTTTACAAACACAGGAATTACAGACGTCTGGCTGAATCTAGCCAATTATTAGGAGGGAAGAACCTATCCAAGGTAGCTAAGTCATGTGCTACAGTATTGCATTTCCTAAGACAATGTTCATATATGACTTGGGTAAATGATGTCTACTACACAACCTTCTTCTTGTAGACGTTGTTGGGCCTGCAAGTGCACAGGTTTGTAGGACAGTAGAAAATTTCTGTCAAGTGGATGACCTAAGGTTTATCAATCCGTAGGAGGTGTAGGATGAAGATGGTCTCTCTCAAGCAACCCTGCAACCAAATAACAAAGAGTCTCTTGTGTCCCCAACACACCCAATACAATAGTAAATTGTATAGGTGCACTAGTTCGGCGAAGAGATGAAGATACAAGTGCAAAATAGATAGTAGATATAGGTTTTTGTAATCTGAAATAATAAAAAAAAGCAAGGTAGCGAGCGGTAAAAGTGAGCATAAACGGTATTGCAATGATAGGAAAAAAGGCCTAGGGTTCATACTTTCACTAGTGCAAGTTCTCTCAACAATATAACATAGATAGATCATATGACAAGCCCTCAACATGCAACAAAGAGTCACTCCAAAGCCACTAATAGCGGAGAACAAACGTAGAGATTATGGTAGGGTACGAAACCACCTCAAAGTTATTCGTTCGGATCGATCTATAAAAGAGTTCGTACTAGAATAACACCTTAAGACACAAATCAACCAAAACCCTAATGTCACCTAGATACTCCATTGTCACCTCAAGTATCCGTGGGCATGATTATACGATATGCATCACACGATCTCAGATTCATCCAACCAACATAAAAGAACTTCAAAGAGTGCCCCAAAGCTACTACCGAAGAGTCAAGAACGTGTGCCAACCCCTATGAATAGGTTCATGGGTGGAACCCGCAAGTTGGCCACCAAAACATACATCAAGTGGCACATGATATCCCATTGTCACCAGAGATAATCACGGCAAGACATACATCAAGTGTTCTCATAAAGACTCAATCCGATAAAATAACTTCAAAGGGGAAACTCAATTCATCACAAGAGAGTAGAGGGGGAGAAACATCATAAGATCCAACTACAATAGCAAAGCTTGGGATACATCAAGATTGTGCCATAGATGCACACGAGAGAGAACACGAGAGAGAGAGAGAGAGAGAGAGAGAGAGAGAGAGAGAGAGAGAGAGAGAGAGAGAGAGATCAAACACATAGCTACTGGTGCATACCCTCAGCCCCAATGGTGAACTACTCCCTCCTCGTCATGGATAGCGCCAGGATGATGAAGATGGCCTCCGGTGATGGGATCCCCCTCGGGCAGGGTGCCGGAACAGGGTCCCGATTGGTTTTTAGTGGCTACAGAGGCTTGCGGCAGTGGAACTCCCGGTCTATCTTCTGTTCTGGAAGTTTTAGGGCACATAGGTATATATGGGTGCAAGGGGTACGTCGGTGGACCTCCGGGATGCCCCCCACCCTCGTGGGCAGCCCAGGACTCCCCTGACATGCACTCCAAGTCCATCAGGTTTCTTTCCTTCCAAAAATAACTTCTCCAGTTGATTTCGTTCCGTTTTGACTCCGTCTGATATTCCTTTTCCTTGAAACACTGAAATAGGCATAAAACAACAAATCTGGGCTGGGCCTCCGGTTAATAGGTTAGTCCCAAAAATAATATAAAAGTGGATAATAAAGCCCAATATTGCCTAAAACAGTAGATAAAGTAGCATGGAGCAATCAAAAATTATAGATATGTTGGAGACGTATCAAGCATCCCCAAGCTTAATTCCTGCTCGTCCTCGAGTAGGTAAATGATAAAAACGAATTTTTGATGCGGAGTGATACTTTGGCATAATTTCAATGTAATTCTTCTTACTTGTGATATGAATATTCAGATCCGAAAGATTCAAGACAAAAGTTCATATTGACATAAAAATAATAATACTTCAAGCATACTAATTAAAGCAATCATGTCTTCTCAAAATAGCATGGCAAAAGAAAGTTCATCCCTACAAAATCATATAGTTAGGCTATGCTTCATTTTCGTCACACAAAGATGTTCCCAACTTCTATACCCCAGATGACCAGCCAAGCAATTGTTTCATACTCAAATAATCTCAAACTCATTCAACCTTCACGCAATACATGAGCGCGAGCCATGGATATAGCACTATGGGTGGAATAGAATATGACGATGGGGATTGTGTGGAGAAGACAAAAAAAGGAGAAAGTCTCACATTGACGAGGATAATCAACGGGCTATGGAGATGCCCATCAATTGATATCAACATGAGGAGTATGGATTGCCATGCAACGGATGCACTAGAGCTATGAAGGCTCAACAAAATAAAACTAGTGGGTGTGCATCCAACTCGCTTGCTCACGAAGACCTAGGGCATTTGAGGAAGCCCATCGTAGGAATATACAAGCCAAGTTCTATAATGAAAAATTCCCAATAGTATAAAAAGACAACTTATGAGAATCACTACATGAAGAACAAGGTGCTACTTTGAAGCACAATATATGAGACTCACTACATGAAGAACAAGGTGCTACTTTGAAGCACAAGTGTGGAAAAAGAGATACTAGCATTGCCCTTTTTTTTTTCTTTTTCTTTTTTTGGGCCTTTCCCTTTTTTTGGCCTTTCTTCTTTTTTTTTCTTTTTTCTTTTCTTTTTGGGCAATGCTCTAATAATGATGATCATCACACTTCTATTGATTACAACATAAGGATTACAACTCGCAACTTAGAACAAGATATGACTCTATATGAATGCCTCCGGCGGTGTACCGGGATGGTGCAATGAATCAAGAGTGACATCTATGAAAAATAATGCATGGTGGCTTTGCCGCAAATACGATTTCAACTACATGATCATGCAATGGCAATATGACAAAAGTAATGTATGTCATGATGATGATGGTGGAAGTTGCATGGCAATATATCTCGGAATGGCTATGGAAATGCCATAATAGGTAGGTATGGTGGCTGTTTTGAGGAAGATATAAGGAGGTTTATGTGTGATAGAGCGTATCATATCACGGGGTTTGAATGCACCGGCGAAGTTTGCACCAACTCTCAGTGTGAGAAAGGGCAATGCACTGTACCAAAGAGGCTAGCAAAGGCGGAAAGGTGAGAGTGCGTATAATCCATGGACTCAACATTAGTCTGAAGAACTCACATACTTATTGCAAAAATTTAGAAGTCATCAAAAATCAAGTACTACGCGCATGCTCCTAGGGGGATAGATTGGTAGGAAAAGACCATCGCTCGTCCCCGACCGCCACTCATAAGGATGCAGAAGCCAGGTACACTTCATGTTTCAAAATTGTTACACAACTTTAAGCATACGTGCATGCTACGGGACTCGCAAACTTCAACACAAGCATTTCTCAAATTCACAATCACCCAACTAGCATGACTTTGATATTATCACCTCCATATCTCAAATAAATTATCAAGCATCAAACTTATCTTAGTATTTAATTTACTCAAATGAAAGTTTCACATATCTTGAATACTAAGTATGTTAACATTAAGCAAACTACCATTCTATTAATGACTCCCAAAATAATTTAAGTGAAGCATGAGAGATCAATAGTTTCTTTAAAACAAATCCACCACCGTGCTCTAAAAGATATTAGTGAAGCACTAGAGCAAAAATTATCACGCTCAAAGGATATAAGTGAAGCACATAGAGTATTCTAGCAAATTCTAATTTTTGTATGGCTCTCTCTCATTAAAGGATTTTAGATCTTGATACTTCATTCAAACAGAAAGCAAAGCTAAAAAAAACTACATTGCAAGGATAGCACAACTCATGTGAAGAAGCAAAGACTTAGGCTCAACCGATACTAACCGATAGTTGTTGAAGAAGAAATGTGGGATGCCTACCGGGGCATCCCCAAGCTTAGATGCTTGAGACTTCTTGAAATATTATCTTGGGGTGCCTTGGGCATCCCCAAGCTTGAACTTTTGTGTCTCCTTAATTCCTCTCATATCATGGTTTCTCTTTTTATCAAAAGCTTCATTCACAACAAACTCAACAAGAACTCGTGAGATAGGTTAGCATAAACCAATGCAAAAACTTATCATTTGCTACTGTAACAAATCAATAAAATTATTATTCAACATTGAATACTAAATGCATCTTTATATTTAATACTCCTATCCTCAAATAGAATCATTAAACAAGCAAACATATGCAAACAACGCAAACATAACAACAATCAGCCAAAACAGTACAGTCTATAAAGAATGTAAGAGTATCAATACTTCCCTGACCCCAAAAATTATGAACTAAAATTCCCACTCTAATAAATTTATCAGAGCTCAATATGCAAAAAAGATTCAATGTTATACCATGCTCTGACTCTTCTAGGGAATTTTTGCAACAGCGGTAAACTTTCTGTTTTCAAACAGCAACATGCAAACAAGGAAAATAAGCATGGCAAGGGCTATCCTTGACTTTTTTATTGAAACTAAAGATGAAAAACATTATTCTAACTAACATCAAGCAAAAACTAACAAAATAAAATGACGCTCCAAGCAAAACACATATCATGTGGTGAATTAAAATATAGCTCCAAGTAAAATTACCGATGAACGAAGACGAAAGAGGGGATGCCTTCCGGGGCATCCCCAAGCTTAGTTGCTTGGTTGTCTTTGAATATTACCTTGGGGTGCCTTGGGAATCCCCAAGCTTAGGCTCTTTCCACTCCTTATTTCATAGTCCATCGAATCTTTACCCAAAACTTGAAAACTTCAGCCACACAAAACTCAAAACAAAACTCGTAAGCTCCGTTAGTATAAGAAAATAAAACCACCACTTAGGTACTGTAATGAACTTATTCTAAATTCATATTGGTGTAATATCTAATGTATTTTAACTTCTCTATGGTTCATACCACTTAATACTACCAATAGATGCATCAAAATAAGCAAACAACACATAGAAAACAGAATCTGTCAAGAACAGAACAGTATGTAGCAATCTGTATAAAACTTATACTTCTGGAACCCAAAAAATTATGAAATAAATTGATGGACCTGATTAATTTGTCTATTAATCATCTGAAAAAATAATCAACCTAAAAGAACTCTCCAGTAGACAATGGCAGCTAATCTCGTGAGCGCTAAAGTTTCTGTTTTTCACAGCAAGATCATATAAACTTCACCCAAGTCTTCCCAAAGGTTCTACTTGGCACTTTATTGAAACAAAAGTTATAAAACATGATTACTACAGTAGAAAAATCATGTGGAAACACAAATAAAGTAACGATAAATATTAGGTTGTCTCCCAACAAGAGCTTTTCTTTAATGCCTTTCTAGCTAGGCATGATGATGACAATGATGCTCACATAAAAGATAAGAATTAAACATAACGGGAGCATCATCAAGCATATGAGTAGCACATTTAAGCCTAACCCACTTCCTATGCATAGGGATTTTGTGAGCAAACAACTTATGGGAACAATAATCAACTAGCATAGGAGGGCACAACAAACATAACTTCAAGAATTTCAACACATAGAGAGGAAATTTGACATTATTGCAATTTCTACAAGCATATGTTCCTCTCTAATAATAATTTTCAGTAGCATAATGAAGGAATTCAACAATATAACCAGCACCTAAAACATTCTTTTCATGATCTACAAGCATAGAAAATTTACTACTCTCAACATAAGCAAATTTCTTCTCATGAATAGTAGTGGGAGCAAACTTAACAAAATAACTATCATGTGATTAAAAATTAAGATCAAGATGACACATTTCATGGTTATCATTATTCTTTAAAGCATACGTGTCATCACAATAATCATCATAGATAGGAGGCATGCTTTCATCATAGTAAATTTGCTCATCAAAGCTTGGGGGACAAAAAATATCATCTCCATCAAACATAGCTTCCCCAAGCTTGTGGCTTTGCATATCATTAGCATCATGGATATTCAAGGAATTCATACTAACAACATTGCAATCATGCTCATCATTCAAAGATTTAGTGCCAAACAATTTAGAGATTTCTTTTTCTAGCACTTGAGCACAATTATCCTTTCCATCATACTCACGAAAGATATTAAAAAGGTGAAGCGTATGAGACAAACTCAATTCCATTTTTTTGTAGTTTTCTTTTATAAACTAGACTAGTGCAAAAACAAGAAACAAAAAGATTCAACTGCAAGATCTAAAGATATACCTTCAAGCACTCACCTCCCCGGCAACGGCGCTAGAAAAGAGCTTAGCTGACGGGGTGTGAGTGAGTGCCCTTTACCTAGCCTCCCCGGCAACAGCGCCAGAAAAGAGCTTGATGTCTACTACACAACCTTATTCTTGTAGCTGTTGTTGGGCCTGCAAGTGTACTGGTTTGTAGGACAGTAGCAAATTTCCCTCAAGTGGATGACCTAAGGTTTATCAATCCGTAGGAGGCATAGGATGAAGATGGTCTCTCTCAAGCAACCCCGCAACCAAATAACAAAGAGTCTCTTGTGTCCCCAACACACCCAATACAATAGTAAATTGTATAGGTGCACTAGTTCGGCAAAGAGATGAAGATACAAGTGCAAAATAGATAGTAGATGTAGGTTTTTGTAATATGAAATAATAAAAACAGCAAGGTAGCGAGCGGTAAAAGTGAGCGTAAACGGTATTGCAATGATAGGAAACAAGGCCTAGGGTTCATACTTTCACTAGTGCAAGTTCTCTCAACAATAATAACATAGATAGATCATATGACAAGCCCTCAACATGCAACAAAGAGTCACTCCAATGCCACTAATAGCGGAGAACAAACGTAGAGATTATGGTAGGGTACGAAACCACCTCAAAGTTATTCGTTCGGATCGATCTATAAAAGAGTTCATACTAGAATAACACCTTAAGACACAAATCAACCAAAACCCTAATGTCACCTAGATACTCCATTGTCACCTCAAGTATCCGTGGGCATGATTATACGATATGCATCACACAATCTCAGATTCATCCAACCAACATAAAAGTACTTCAAAGAGTGCCCATAAGCTACTACCGGAGAGTCAAGAACGTGTGCCAACCCCTATGCATAGGTTCATCGGTGGAACCCACAAGTTGCTCACCAAAACATACATCAAGTGGCACATGATATCCCATTGTCACCACAGATAATCACGGCAAGACATACATCAAGTGTTCTCATAAAGACTCAATCCGATAAAATAACTTCAAAGGGGAAACTGAATTCATCACAAGAGAGTAGAGGGGGAGAAACATCATAAGATCCAACTACAATAGCAAAGCTTGGGATACATCAATATCGTGCCATAGATGAACACGAGAGAGAACACGAGAGAGAGAGAGAGAGATCAAACACATAGCTACTGGTACATACCCTCAGCCCCGAGGGTGAACTACTCCCTCCTCGTCATGGATAGCGCCGGGATGATGAAGATGGCCTCCGGTGATGGGATCCCCCTCCGGCAGTGTGCCGGAACAGGGTCCCGATTGGTTTTTGGTGGCTACAGAGGCTTGCGGCAGCGGAACTCCCAATCTATCTTCTATTCTGAAAGTTTTAGGGCACGTAGGTATATATGGGTGCAAGGGGTACGTCGGTGGACCTCCGGGATGCTCATGAGGCAGGGGGCGCGCTGGGGGGGGCACCCTCGTGGGCAGCCCGGGACTCCCCTAACATGCACTCCAAGTCCATCAGGTTGCTTTCCTTCCAAAAATAACTTCTCCAGTTGATTTTGTTCCGTTTTGACTCCGTCTGATATTCCTTTTCCTCGAAACACTGAAATAGGCATAAAACAGCAAATCTGGGCTGGGCCTCCGGTTAATAGGTTAGTGCCAAAAAAATATAAAAGTGGATAATAAAGCCCAATATTGCCTAAAACAGTAGATAAAGTAGCATGGAGCAATCAAAAATTATAGATACGTTGGAGACATATTAGTAAACTCTAGGGACATAGAAAAACAAATGCAAAAAATAGCACTAGTTGCTAATGATGAGTGCTCCTCTTGTGTCGTTGAAACAACGCATCCATATTATCCGAGTTGATGTCAGTTATATTACTACCAACCGAGTGTGCCAAGTTCATGCCGAACCTGAGTGTTAAGGTCTTAGTTGGTGATGATAAGTGTCCCTCTGGCATCGTTGAAACCACATCCGTATTATCCAAGTTGATCTCAGTTTTATTACCACCAATCGTTTGTCCCAAGTTCGTGCCAGTGCAAACCTGAGTGCTAAGGCCTCTACTATGAAAGGATCATAAAAATCTCCGTTTTCTCATTAGCTGTTGCGATAAATTTTCTATTTGAATCCCTCAATATTGCACCGACTGCCCCTTGTAACAAGTCTGCATCAAAAGCGGCATCCACATTAAACTTCACATAATCTTTCTGTGGTTTCCTTTAGGCCCTAGTTCTAACCATGCATAGTCTTCGGGGAGAAAACTAGACACAAAATTGCTACAAGAGCTTACATAGCTAAAGAAACTTGAGTTTTTTTGATGACATTGTTCACGAAGATAGAATTTCATGCCATCCCACCATAACTACCAATATGATGTCGCTACAATTTCTTTGAAACTTGTATGGCCTATATCCAAGACCGCATCATCTAGGATGCTTAGCAGGTATTCTAGTATAGTTTCACTAGCTCGGTCCTAATGAGGTTCATAGCTCCATGGCCGCGGAGCAGTCAAATAGAAGGTGTCTTATACTGTTAGCATCATCCTTGCATAGTGCACATTCGTCCACCACTTTCAAATGCATGTCCACTAGGATCGGTTGACAAAGTATGCACGAAGAAGGGCTCTCCATAGGTTTCAACTTTGAAGGACGTAGTAGATTCCGAGCAATGTCCCATGTGCAATTAGAAGCCGAAGCACCCACCATACTAATACGTCTCCAACGTATCTATAATTTATGAAGTATTCATGCTATTATATTATTGCTACGTCTTGAGCTTGCGTTGGTTTTCCTTGAAGAGGAAAGGGCGATGCAACAAAGTAGCGTAAGTATTTCCCTCAATTTTTGAGAACCAAGGTATCAATCAAGTAGGAGGCTCCTCAAAAGTCCAACGCACCTACACAAACAAACAAGAACCTCGCAACCAACGCAATAAAGGGGTTGTCAATCCCGTCATGGCCACTTGCGAAAGTGAGATCTGATAGAGATAATATGAGAAGATAAATATTTTTGGTATTTTTATGATATAGATTGGAAAGTAAAATATGCAAATAAAAGTAGATGGAAAACTTATATAATAAAAGATAGACTCGGGGGCCATAGGTTTAACTAGTGGCTTCTCTCAAGATAGCATAAGTATTACGGTGGGTGAACAAATTACTGTCGAGCAATTGATAGAAAAGCGAATAATTATGAGATTATCTAGGCATGATCATGTATATAGGCATCATGTCCATGACAAGTAGATCGAAATGATTCTGCATCTACTACTATTACTCCACACATCGACCGACTCCTTCCTGCATCTAGAGTATTAAGTTCATAGGAACAGCGTAACGCATTAAGCAAGATGACATGATGTAGAGGGATAAACTCATGCAATATGATATAAACCCCATCTTTTTATCCTTGATAGCAACAATGCAATATGTGCCTTGCTGCCCCTGCTGTCACTGGGAAAGGACACCGCAAGATTGAACCCAAAGCTAAGCACTTCTCCTTTTGCAAGAAAGATCAATCTAGTAGGCCAAACCAAACTGATAATTTGAAGAGACTTGCAAAGATAACTTAATCACACATAAAATAATTCATAGGAGATTCAAATATTTCTCATAGATAAACTTGATCATTAACCCACAAGTCATCGGATCTCGACAAACACACCGCAAAAAGAGTTATATCGAATAGAAGTCCAAGAAGATCGAGGAGAACTTTGTATTGAGATTCAAAGAGAGAGAAGAAGCCATATAGCTAATAATTATGGACCCGAAGGTCCGTGATAAACTACTCACAACTCATCGGAGAGGCCTTGAAGATGATGTAGAGGCCCTCCGTGGTGGATTCCCCCTCCGACGGAGCGCCGGTGATGGCTCCAAGATGGGATCTCGCGGATACAGAAGGTTGCGGCGGTGGAATAAGGTTTCCGTGGTCGCTTCTGATGTTTTCAGGGTACGGGTGTTTATATAGGAGGAAGAAGTACGTGGGTGGATGATCGAGGGGCTGACGAGGGTGGGGGGCACGCCCAGCCCTAATGGGCGCACCTGGCACCCTCGTGGCCGCCTCGTTTGTTGCTTGACGTCCACTCCAAGTCTCCCGGTTGGAATTTGTTCCAAAAAGAATGTTCCCAAAGGTTTCATTCCGTTTGGACTCCGTTTGATATTCCTTTTCTTCAAAACACTGAAATAGGCAAAAAAAACAGCAATTCAGGCTGGGCCTCCGGTTAGTAGGTCAGTCCAAAAAATGATATAAAAGTGTAGTGTAAAGCCCATAAACATCCAAAACGGGTAATATAATAGCATGGAACAATAAAAAAAAATATATACTTTGGAGACGTATGAAGCATACCCAAGATTAATTCCTCTCGTCCTCGAGTAGGTAAATGATAAAAACAAAAAATTGATGTGGAATGTTACCTAGCATAATTCTCAATGTAATTTTCTTTATTGTGGCATGATTGTTCAGATCCAAATGATTCAAGATAAACGCTTATAAAACATAAAAATAATAATACTTGAAGCATACTAACAAATAATCATGTCTTATCAAAATAGCATAGCCAAAGAAAGCTTATCCCTACAAAATCATATAGTTAGGCCATGCTTCATTTTCATTACACAAAATACTCCCATCGTGCATAACCCTGATGACAAGCTGAGCAATTGGTTCATACTTTTTAACGCGCTTCAGCCTTTTCAACTCTTACTCAATACATGAGCGCAAGCCATGGACATAGCACTATGGTGGTATATGGTGGTGGTTGTGAAGACAAAAAGGGAGAAGATAGTATCACATCAACTAGGCGTATCAACGGGCTATGGAGATGCCCATTAATAGATATCAATGTGAGTGAGTAGGGATTGCCATGCAACGGATGCACTAGAGCTATAAATATATGAAAGCTCAACAAAAGAAACTAAGTGGGTGTGCATCCAACTTGATTGCTCACGAAGACCTAGGGCGTTTTTGAGGAAGCCCATCATTGGAATATACAAGCCAAGTTCTATAATGAAAAATTCCCAGTAGTATATGAAAGTGACAACATAGGAGACTCTCTTTTCTCTCATTTCATTTTTATTTTTTTCCTTTTCTCTTTTTTTTATTTTTTTCCTTTTTTATTTGATGGGCTTCTTTGGCCTCTTTTTTTATGGGCATCTTTGGCCTCTTTTATTTTTATAAAGTCCGAAGTCTCATCCCGACTTGTGGGGGAATCATAGTCTTCATCATCCTTTCATCACTTGGGACAATGCTCTAATAATGAAGATCATCACACTTTTATTGATTTACAACTCAAGAATTACAACTCAATACTTAGAACAAAATATGACTCGATGTGAATGCCTCTGGCGGTGTACCAGGATATGTAATGAATCAAGAGTGACATGTACGAAAAATTATGAAGGTGGCCTTACCACAAATACGATGTCAACTACATGTTCATGCAAAGAGCAATATGACAATGATGGAGTGTGTCATAATAAACGGAATGGTGGAAAGTTGCATGGCAATATATCTCGGAATGACTATGGAAATGCCATAATAGGTAGGTATGGTGGCTGTTTTGAGGAAGGTAAATAATGGGTGCATGATACCGGAGAAAGTTGCGCGGCATAATAAAGGCTAGCAAAGTGGAAGGGTAAGTGTGCGTATATCCTTGGAGTCACATTAGTCATAGAGAACTCATATACTTATTGCAAAAGTTTATTAGCCCCCGAAGCAAAGTACTACTACGCATGCCCCTAGAGGGATAGATTGGTAGGAAAATAACATTGCTCGTCCCCGACCGCCACTCATAAGGAAGACAATTAAAAGAGCACCTCATGTAACAAATTTGTCACACAACTTTTACCATGTGTGCATGCTACGGGACCTGCCAACTTCAACACAAGTATTCCTCTATTTCATAATTACCCAACTAGCATGACTCTAGCAATACCACCTTTATATCTTAAAACAATTATCAAGCATCAAATTGATCATAGTTTTTAATGCACTTTCTATGATAGTTTTTATTATACCCAACTTGGATGCTCTCCATTCTAGGACTAAATTTATAACCATAGCAAGTACCATGCTGTTCTAAAAGACTCTCAAAATTATATAAGTTAATCATGAGAGATCAACAATTTCTTCAAAATAAAGCCACCGCCATGCTATAAAAAATATAAGTGAAGCACATAGAGCAAAACTATCTAGCTCAAAAGATATAAGTGAAGCACATAGAGTATTCTAATAAATTCCAAATCAAGTGTGTCTCTCTCAAAAGGTGTGTACAGTAAGGATGATTGTGGTAAACTAAAAGGCAAAGACTAATATCATACCAGACACTCCAAGCAAAACACATATCATGTGGCGAATAAAAATATAGCTCCAAGTAAAGTTACCGGTAGACGAAGACGAAAGAGGGGATGCCTTCCGGGGCATCCCCAAGCTTAGGCTTTTGGTTGTGCTTGAATATCTTGGGGTGCCATGGGCATCCCCAAGCTTAGGCTTTTGCCACTCCTTATTCCATAGTCCATCAAATCTTTACCCAAAACTTGAAAACTTCACAACACAAAACTCAACAGGAAATCTCATAAGCTCCGTTAGTGCAAGAAAGAAAAATCACCACATAAGGTACTGTAATGAACTCATTCTTTATTTATATTGGTGTTAAACGTACTGTATTCCAACTTCTCCATCGTTCATACCCCTACATACTAGCCATAGATGCATCAAAATAAGCAAACCTCATTGGCAGCTTCCGAGTCGTAAATTCACTTGGTCCAATGCTTAAGAGAACTCGGCGCTAACCAAGATTGATCATTTCTTCCACTCCGATGATTGGGATGAGCTTTTTCCCAATGCTCACCTCCAGGTCATCACGTCTGCTTGCTCGGATCATGCATCGCTATTCCTCCTTGGGGACATGGAGCTGCGGCGCCGCCCATCTTTCAAGTTTGAAGAGTTTTGGCTTCGACTTCCAGGTTTCAAGGATACGGTGGCTGCGGCTTGGAATAAACCTGTGCAGGCAACCAATGCAATCCGCAAGATTCACATCAAATTGACACGGACAGCAAAGGCCCTCAAGATTTGGCAAAGAAATACAGTCGGGGTCCTCAATACTCAGATTGGCATAACAAAGGAGGTAATATGGAGGCTTGACCTGGCCGAGGAGGGGAGGTCCCTCTCCCCTTTAGAGATGGAGCTAAGACGCAGGCTTAACACTACAAAAAAAAAGACACATCCATGACATTTTGGGCCGAACGAATTTTTTTCCTATCATACATATGACACTTCTATGAAGATAATTGCGACAGAACCCGATATCATCATAGATGTGGTGGGCTCCTACTTCTATGACAAAAAATCATGATAGAAAATGGGCTTTTCGTCCTAGGCGGGCTGGAGACGCAGCTGCATGACATTCTTTGGGCCGTCCATGATGGAAAAAACCGTGGTAGAAGCGAGGGGGAGGAAAATTTCGGGGAGTTTCCGGTTACGGTGGGAGGTCGGGGGCCGAGTGATGCGCGTTTCTCTCATACACATGCGAGCCGTTGGCTCTAACTGAACCCGAGCGAGGCGTTGGGCTCTAACTCAATGCGAACGATTGCACTGCAGGCTACGCGTTACTGAACCCGAGCGACCGATCGATGGCTGTTAACTGAACCCGATGGAGCGATTCCTTTGCTACTGCTACTAACTGAAGCCGATCGATTGGATGAACAGTGA
>NC_041385.1:40749047-40811959 GCF_002162155.2 Triticum dicoccoides | reverse complement strand
AGGGGGGGTTGGATGAACAGTGAGCGGTGGAGTTGCCTCTGGATGAATAGGACCCCGTGGTGTGGAGGGCTGGATGAACAGTAGATGATGGAGGGGTGGCCGTGGAGGGGTGGTTGAACAGGACCCCGTGGTGTGGAGGGCGGGATGAACAGTAGACGGTGGAGGGCTAGATGAACAGTAGATGGTGGAGGGGTGGTTGAACAGTAGCCGATGGAGTAGCACGCAGTGGAGGCTGGATGAAAAGGAGCCCGTGGAGGCTGGAGGAGGTCAACAGTGGAGATGAACAGTATCCCGTGGAGTCCCATTTTGTGGTACGCCACACCCCTCCCGATGAACAGGACCCCCGTTTCGACCGTATCGCTCCAACACAAGTCCGTTTCGTCCGTTTTGCGGTACGCCACACCCCTCCCGATGAACAGGACCTCCGTTTCGACCTTAGCGCTCCAACACAAGTCTTTTTCGTCCATTTTGCGGTACGCCATCCGATCAACGGGACCCCCGTTTCGACTGTAGGGGGTCCGTTTCCTCCGTTTTGTGGTACGCCACATCCCTTCCGATCAACAGGACCTCGTTCCAAATGTAGGAGGTCCGTTTCCTCCGTTGTGCGGTACGCCAGGCCTCGTTTCCATCGCCTGTTCCGTCCAAGCCCTTCCGATGAACACGACCAAGCATTCCATCCCAACCCAGCCGGTTGGCTCCCCATGAACACGACGACGATGTTGTTTCTCTGTTCCGACCCAGCCATGTACGTATGCGCGAGTAGGCGTTCGAGACCCTGCCCATATGTACGTACGTGGCCGTATTTTCCTTCTTGCACCCTCGCCGCTGTACGTACATGTACATGCTACCTGCGCGCCTCTACTACGACACGTGCGCGCCTCTACATCGACTAGTATGTACATACACGTTCGCGACCAGAATGACAACGCTACGTACGCTTCGACCAGGTGGGTCCCGACTATCAGGCACTTCCTTATCTGTGAAGATGTAGCCGGCGGGTCCCAGCAGTCAGGGGGCGAATCATTTTGTTTTTTTTGTCCCGGACGCACTTCCTCGCATGCGAAGATTTAGCTGGTAGGTCCCAGCAGTCAGGGGGGCGAATCGTTTTTTGTTTTTGCCCGGACGCACTTCCTTGCGTGCGAAGATGTAGCTGGTGGGTCCCAGCAGTCATGGGGGCGAATCATTTTTTTCGGACGCACTTCCTTGCGTGTGAAGATGTAGCTGGTGGGTCCCAGCAGACAGGGGGGAACATTTTTTTTTTGAAAAATACGGTGGCCCGTCCGGTGGGTCCCTGCTGTTAGGTGGAGGAATAATTATTTTGCGCGTAATAAGGAGGCACTTCCTTGCTGCGGCCATGGACCCAGCTGTCAGCCTCTCCACGTACAGTCCATGTCCGATGGAAGCCATTCCTTGACCACGTTGACCACGCCGCACCGAGAGCACTAGGGCGGTGGACGACAGCAAGGCCTAGGAAGGGGACAACGCGGAGCCGGGGAAGACGCGGCAGTGGATGCCCACGCGTAGAGGAGTATGAGGGTTCACTCGTTCGGATGTGGTGTGAGGCTGCCGTGGCCAAAGAATAACAGGGGGTGTGGGTGAGTAGAGGGATGCCCTGGCCAGCGGTGGGAGTTGTAGGGGGCGCTGAGGCCTGCGCGGCAGCACAACCGGCCACGAGAGGCGGGAGGCGGTCCCGCCGGCGCTGCTTTGGCGGCTGGAGCAAGAAGATCAGAGATTGAAGAAACACGACGGCCGTTGGATTGACATCCAACGGTTACGTCTGCTAGAATCGTTTGTTGACGTAGTATATAATAACTAAAAAATCTTGCATACGCGTCAACTAAACAGGCCCACAAGTCAGACCACTCCCTCTTTTTTTTAATAATTTATATATAGCTCATGGCAACTTCTTATGCAATTTATTGCAGTCATTTTTTTTGGTTGGCCAGGGCCAATTTCACATATTTCTGTGGGTTCCAAACTATTTTTAATACCGAAATGTCGAGCTAGATATAAAGTACTTTGAAGATATATTTAAATTAGGTTAATGCCCAGTGAAATAGGAATCTGAAAATGTGAAAAAAAATCAGAAATTATAAAGTAATTGCCAATTTGTCATCTATTTTTATATTTACAACCCATTTCATATTACTTTCAAGATTTGCAGGCGTCTTGAAAGAGTTGCAGCCCATCAGGGCGTAGAAAAATAAGTAGGCCTGGATTGGGTATTCTTCAGAAAAAATAAACTGGACTCATTTTCACAAAGAAAAAATAGCTGGGCTGGTCACATGGTGAACATAAAATATAAGCCTGGGCTAGACGGGCCACGGCCCAGTTCAAACCCTGCTCCGTCTCAACAATACCAAACAAAAAAAATACTGCTCGAGTAGCTACGTCCTAGGTGTCAGCCGATCTTGTGTTGTTCTCTTGTCCATTGACTATATACGCTCACAATGACGTGGGTCCCAGATGTCAGGAAAACACTAGGAGGAAGCATTTTATTTTTCCATACGCTGACGTGGTGAGCCCCTATAGCCATCCTCTCCACGTACTTCTGCCGATTCCTGTTGTTTGTTGACCATGTTGACAACGCGAGAGGGCGGTGCCGCGGCGAGCGTACCAAAGCGCGCGGAGGACATCGGCGTTAACTATTTAGGAGAAGGTGGGGCGGCGATGCGTGCGCTGAGGCCCAGCCAAACGTGGGAGGCGGAAGCAGGCAGCCCCGCCGGCGCTGGTTTGGTTTTGGCGGCTAGAGGAAGACAGGACTGAAGAAACACGACAGACTGTAAAAGCAGCAGGAGTACTCAACAACCTTAACTAAAACCAGCAGGGGCACTTCACAACCAAAGCTGAAAGCAGTATGAGTACGTATACAGGTTCAACCGTACAAAGCACGCCTCGAACAGTGCTACTTTGCCTACAGTTAACTAAGGGTGAGGCCGCCAAGCCCCAGGACAAGGCCCAGGCGCCACCCCGCGCATCCACAACCTTCTGAAAGGGGCTTCATCTCGCAACGTGGTCAATAAATAGGATATTTGCTTTAGAGCCATGGAAAAGCATGAACATAATCTTCTGTCCTATTCTCCAAGATGGACGGGCCTTCATTATTTGAGACCACCCACGAATAAGTATCTTTTCACCTCCAAGGGGAATTGAGTAGGTCGACATAAACATCATGTTGTGACCAAGCGCAAGTCTGACCCGACCATGGTCATGCATCTGTATAGGAACAATAGAACTCGGCAGTTCCTGTTTCAAGAAGATCAGCAATTGTAAAACTGTGTATAAGCAATAGTTTATGAACAACATATATAACAGAAAACAGCTCGTACCATAAGTTTCTCAACATAGTTGGACCTGTTCAACGAGTGCAGCAGTGGCACACATATCCCACGTGGCCTTCCACCATTGAAATGCCCCACAAGGACCTCAAGACGATCAATAAAGTGTAGGAACATGTGGATGTTGTCCCAGTCAACTTCAGTGCCATCAGTAACAGTTGAGTTACTACAGAATAACAAACGAGCAGCCTGCTTAACTCTGAAAAAACCTACACGTGCCACCAATTATAAGAAAATATTAGTTAGAAGTAGCATCTTTGTGAGAGATTCATTGCTACTTCTAAAGTTAAATTGTGATTAGTTAGATAGAATAGGTGGATTAAGAAGTAATCGAGCAACAAGCAAGAACCAGATACAAAACTAACATGGATGAACAATTGGAACGACGTCGGGGTGGAAGATCGCAGTGAAGATGAGACCAGGTTCTGCTATTTCCATCAACATTCGTGCGCCAACTTTCAGTTCGTAACACTTGAGAAATTTTATCCAAGTTCAGCCATAAGAAAAGCAGCGATCTTCTTGGTTCATGAACCCAACTCGGAAGTAATATCCATGGATTGTCTTCACTGTGACCATTAAACTAGTGTATTCAGTTATGGCAAGGCCGAGCATCTTGAGTACATGTGTTCTGGCAGAGCAAATAATACACTACAGCAAAAATAATATGAGAAGACAGCATGTTCAAAAAAACCCCACCCTCCCGGATAGAGAAGAGGATTCTAGGAACGTACTGTGCGCATTTCAAAATGTTGTGGTAGGATGAGAAGGAACAAGTGTGGTGTCTCACCGAAGGCGCAGAAATCTGTAGGGTACTCGCACTTTGGGCACTGCAACTGAAACACACTAGATTCAGTATGAAGAAAAATGCATCAACGGCGCCGGCTGCCATCCTAGGATTACCTGCGACCAAGGGACTTGGATTTATTGGGGATGGATGAAGAATTCGTACCTGGTTCTCCATGAGAAAACCCTATGCAATCGCCGAGCAGGGGTTTTCTCTGGACAAGCAGACGAGGGAGAAGGGGATTCAGGCCCAGTGAAATATTGCAGCTTCGTCCGTCCAGCTTACTGCTAAAGCAGGAAAGGGGGGGTTGTGATTTGATGGCTCATTGGGCATTACTGCGGCGCTATGACCGGGGTGTGTCTACCGTGAAGTTGTGCACTCTAGTTTGTGCATATGGCACGTGGAACCCGTTGCCGGTTGCCCCACATATCAGCGAAAGGAAGTAGAAAGACAGGAGTAACTAGTTACACATAAATATATTTTTTGATAGAGAGATACTCCCTCTATCAAGAAATATACAAATCTTTTATATCATAGGCTCACCTTGCCGAGAAATATACTCCCTCTGCAACGCACAGGCATTATGGGGGTTTAGCTTTTTTTTATGGGGGTTCATCTGAGAATATAATACTCAGATAGGCTCGCGGTTCTGGACTTTGGGCCGCAGGCCGACCCTGCATGTTTGGTGGCCCATGTGTTCAACCTCAGCGCTTTTCATATTGCAAGCGATCGGTACTGCGCTGGTTTTAGATGCTATCGCAAGGCGAATACGCAAAATTGAATAAAGCACGGCAGCTATTGGAATGAAATCGAACGACAGTTCCTAACCAGCAATCAGAGTTGCAATTCTATCAATGATATACCATGTGGTAAATAATACTGTCGTACTACTTATACACACAAGACACTTGTTTCACCATGCCAGATTATTACATCAAAATCTCTCGAAGGATAGATCAGTTCGGCAGTTGTGTGCTGCTATTGAAGAATTTCAAAGTTGATTTGGACCACCTCTCCTTGCCAAGAAAGTTTGATTTTGACATCATCCCCTACCGCAAGATATGATTTAGATTTGAACCTTGACCATCCTTTAGCATCAATCATCATGCGACCATCCTTTGTACTTACGGTATATTGAGCAGGTTCATTCACACCAAGGTTGCGCATGGTAAGAGAAACTTGGCCGCGGTCGCCCGGATTGTTGAACGACTCCCTCGTTGCTCTAGGAATTCTTTGTTTGCAAACAAGAAGACATACCCAAACAGTTAGATCAACACAGTGAATCATGTGAAACAACATGGAAAGAAGAAAGAACGAAGCACTTGGGCGGCCAATGCTTACCAAGAAGGTGGACATGTCGGTTTTTGTAAGGACTTTGGTATATGAAGTGCAAACTGCAGCCTAGTCTGTTGCCGGTGCAACTGCACGGGCCGGACCAAATGCAAGTGCAAGTGTTGGTGCAGGTGCCGAAGCCGCTGCTACTGCCGGAGATGGTGCTCCTTGTAGAGCTGGTGCCGGTGTCGATGCCCGATCCTCCGGTAGATCAGACTAATCCGCTGACGCGGTCGGTGCCCAATCCTCAGCTGGATCAGACTGAGCTGCTGCCGCTGTCAGTGCAAGAGCAACTGCCGGTGCTTGATCTGTTCGAGACAGCGGCGATCATGTCTGGTTTTTTTCTTCATTTCTTTTAAATGCGAGAAGGACTAATTGTGGCATTTTTGTTAAACCAAACTGCAGTTCATCATGGGGATTCAGCTTGTACTCAGACAACAGACTGATCCAATTTTTTCCAGTAATATAAGTGATGGACAGTGCCTTCGTTACTGACACGACATAAGAAGTGAAACCTGCAAAAATAGCCATCGTAGAGCAAACCAAACGGTTTATTCTGTGATGAATGTCACATGGCAAAACCTGCATCGTAAAATTGCAGGAAAAGAAAGAAAACATTACATTAAATCAATAAGATTTAGACAGTAAATCAATAAGATTTACTTGATGTGACATGAGTGAATCCTTACCAGGAAATCACTATGTTGAAGTACTAAACAGAAGATTGATCGTCCAACTACACGTGGCATGCAGGGGCCCTGCCTACTCCCACAAGCAGGACAGTCCAAAGGTCGTGACAAATCGTATGGACCGAACATCCATGGGACTGGAAATCCTGGTGGGTGCGATAAACCCTGCAATGCATACAGATATTGGAGTGTAACCATAATTGATAAACCGTCCTCACAAAAAATATGATCTGGATACTTCAAAATGTACAGACTAAATTGAGTGGACAGACATTAACATAGACCGTTCTCAGGACTGACCACACACCAAAAGCGGCAGTACTAATAAACAATAAAGGGTTCACAAACACAAATCAAGTACTGAACAATAGTACTTACTACAGGCAAGCAAAGTTGCACTAACTAAACTCTGCAGACTATTTCTTGCCACCGACCTACGGGATGAACCCCGCATAACTAACTAGGCCATGGACTTCGTGTGAGATGTCTACATGCACCATCACCATCTTGTCAACCTTGGAGAACCTAACAGAGTGGTCTTTCCACTCATAAACATGATGACGAAGACATGCCACATCCGATTTGTTGGGAAGCTTTACAAGAACCACACCCTTCGTAATCGAAGGCATAACCAGGAAATTGTTGTGGTCAAGTACAGCCTCGAGAACACGCCTGACAACAATGCTATAGGAAAACACTAGTTTAAGACACATGGCGACAAGGACACAGCAGCTGGATAGTTCAGCAGTAGAACTCATCATCAGGTCTTCCAGTTCACACGACATGACTTTGAGAACTTCATCTCCACCGCGGACCTGGTTCTAATTCAAACAGAAACCATATTTTATTACTACCTCCATTCAGAAATATAAGATGATTTTCGATATTATACTCCATATATGACTACATATACACACAGAAATGAGTGAACAAAGACACTAGAACATGTCTTCAAAGGCATGAGAGTAAAGGGATTACATGCAATATCCATAACACAAGTAACCGAGGCAAATATACCCTCTTAAAAGGTAGCATTGGTGTTCATAAATTACTCCCTCCGTCCCAAAATTCTTGTCTTAGATTTGTCTAGATACGGATGTATCAAGTCACATTTTAGTATTAGATACATCCGTATCTAGACAAATCTAAGACAAGAAATTTGGGACAGAGGGAGTAGTTGAAAGTAATCTATAAGAAATCAGTGTCAACCTCTCGCATGTTTTTGCAAAAGAGGAATTTAGAAACGTCATTTGGCACACTAAAATCACATGCAAGATCACCCAGAAAGTTGTACTGTACTACCAGTACTAGTACTACGTGTTAGATGAAAAAACACAATCAAGATCGAGAAAAAGATCGTCAACAAGAGACATTACCTGGACTTGCTTAATGAGGGATCCCGGAGAGGGGGGCTTGGACAGGGCGATGGCTTTGAGCTTATCTGCGGTAGTCTCGGCAGGGTGCTTGCGCTTCTTCGTACCATGAGCCTCGACGGTTTTGGCCAGAGCCATAGACATCACGTCAGTCAGTGCTCCGGCGTCCATTCAAGAGAGGAAGCTGAGAGAGAAGAGTGAAAGGAGGAACGAGATGAGGGAGAAGTGAAGCGAGTGGGGGTTTTCTTCAAGAGAGGAAGCTGAGAGAGAAGAGTGAAATGATGGTTGCTTCGTCCGTCCAACTTACTGCTGGAAAGGAGGGGGTTTTGTGATTTGACGGCTCATTGCGCATTACTGCGGCGGTTAGATCGGGGTAGTCTACCGTCACTCTACTACGGAGTAATTTAGTGCATGGCTGGTGGACCCAAGTGCTGGCTGTCCCACACGTCGACGAAAGTGAGTAACTTAGTGCATGGCTGGAGGAGGATCCGCACGGTAGAGCGTGTCCACTGTTTTTCATTTTGAAGAAAAAAATGATTACATCAAGCATTTCCACTCTTACGACGGAGGAGTGCGAAACACGGCAGCCACTTGAACATACACAATGCTCCTACTACTAGGCATGTGCAGTGGTTCATACGTCAGTACTACACAATCTTGTTGCTAGTGTTGTAAGATATGACGATAACAAATGATGTTGTGCGCATGTCAACTACTCCTATATGTAACATAGTACCGCTTTTTCGACTGTCTGGTCGAGAATGAACGGTGAGATCAATGTTAACAGAACTAGGTCCATAGCGCATGGAGAGTACTGTGCTACAGTACTCCATGAAACATGAACCATATGAAGCACATCCTATAGTGTTAGACAGGGTGTATGAAGGGTGCACGGGATGGGAGCAAAAGTTCCCTTCTCGACCCACTTTTGGGTGTTTGGCAGAGTGCATGAACCATGAAGGGTGCATGGAGTCCACACTAGTAGGTTGACAAAAATACACGAAGAGGAAACAACTATATTGAGATGAGAATGCAACCAAACACACCCACACGCTTTGTGCTACAGTGACTGATCTGCATCGTCTGAGTTTGATCCAACGGTCATGTTGCGCCTAGACACGGACATGCCCATGCAGAGGGCGCCTAAACACCACCGAAGTCCCTCTGCTTCTCGAGGCGCACGACGTGGGTGATGCAGGGTGCAACCGCCCACAGAGCCCGTTCCCGGTCGACGGGAGCCAGCTCGTAAAGACGGCGTCCAATGGCACGAATGGATTCCGGTGACGGAGCCCTGAAAGGATTCGCCCGGCAACGCCGACGGCAGCCTGCAACCCCTCCTTGTCCAGCTCAGCCCCAACCATCGCGCGGAGACGGCTCAACTCCTCGGAGATATAGGTGAAGAAGGAGAACAGGTCAGGAAGCCGCAACTCGTTGAAGTCGACTGGGTGGTCGAACGGGTTTAGCCCGACGGCCAGCATCGTTGCGCTGGCACGGCGGTAGGCATCACGCAGCCGCAACACGTGTGTGGCAACTTGGTTCACCAAGTGGCTGAGGTGATCCTAGACCTCGTCACGATCGTCCCGCTCGCGCTCCAGCCGGCTCCCCTAACGGCCTATCGTATCTCCCGCTTTCTGCAGCAACACCGTCGACGCCTCTAGCATCTTTGTGGTGGATGCCTGCCGCTTTTGAAGCTCCATGAACTCCCACACATAACGGAGGAGCATGGCACTCCTCTCCCCCTTGAGCTCACGGAGCTCCACGTCCTTGGCCCTGAGCTCCACATCCTTGGCATGGAGCTCCTGTGTCAGGCGCCTCACCTCGGACTCCGTGATCTGCTGCGCCGCCATGGCACCAGGTAGAAGCAATGGGGAGAGGAAGCAAAGGGGGTGAAACGGTTGAAAGGCAATGCAATCTACGGGACGGCGGAGAGAGCCAGCCGAGGAGCCGGGAATCTTTTGGTTTTCACCACGGTAAAACACCAGTCGACGACTTCTCACATCAGGGAGCAATGGGTTTTTACAGGTGGAGTCATCATGACTAATTGCTGCCGCGCCTGCTCCCGTCAATCAAAAAATAAAAAATCCTGCCGCGCCTGCTCTCGTCAATCAAAAAATTAAAAATCCTGCCGCACCCAAACACCAGAGCAACGCCGCGGTGGATATTTAAATTTACCTGCCGGCAAGTAGATAAAAAAAGTGGTGAAAAAACAAATGTGGCAGTGGCCTAGCTAATCGGTCGAACTAGCCCAACTAGCTAGCCACCGTGCTTCACTGATGTACTCAGCGGGAAAGGTGGTCTTTCGTGATTTGATGACTCATTTACTTGCTTCGGCGCTACGACCTAGGAGGACCCAGAAAACGCGCGGTAGGGCATCCCACGTCAGGAAGAATATATGCGTGCACCACCCGGGAGGACCCGAAAACCGCGCAGTAGGGTGTGCCACGTCTCGGCATGGAGGAAAAATGTGCGTGTAAAAATATACTGTATCATACATAGTACCTATGGATCGACGTCAGGACCCAGCCATTCGGTCGAAAACAACCCACTAGCCACACAGCTTCATCATGCAAACGTGGCACGGTTAGCTCCGTCTCGACCAGCCACAATGTCTCTTGTTCTAGGCGATTCTTCTATTTTCCAAGCTTCTTTTTAGTCGACGGCAAGCTAGCGCCGCTCTTTGTGTGTGCCCATGCAAAGGTTAGACGATGGAGAGAAGAGAGATTGAGATCACAGACTTGGGACCCACCAGTAAGTCAGACAACGGTCATGCACGTGTTGACGAGGCACTCCCTCTACTCTACTCAATGCAAGTACTGTATAAAATCAGGTTATGGGACAAAGCAAACAACCGTTCGTTTTTTCAGGCTATCGACTGACGCTTTGTAGTCCATGTTGCCAGTTCGAATCTTGTCTTTCAGATTTGTTAGTTTTAGGTCCAAATTTGATTAATGACAAGTGGGACCCCCGTGTGTTGTTCCGATATTTCAATGTAGGATGGTTTTTTTGAACAAACACTTTGCGCGGTTAGACAAGTAACGGCACGAGTTACACGTATTTTGCAAGTTTACGAACAAGAATGATAGCGGCATAGAATATCACATCCACCCCGCAGCTTAGATACTATGGTGATACAAGTTTTTACACAGTTGGAAGTGAGATCCAATGGCTTGGGAGTAGTCTTTGTGATTTTGTGCAATTTCCAAACTCTCCAAAGGTTTTTTTTGCAGATAAAACATTCATGCCTTGTGTGTGCCGCTGCATCTTCGATCAAATGGCTCCCCGGTGCTCATATTAGGTGCTCCCCGTAGCTTAATTACCCGAGACGGTGATATGAGCATCTAGGTCATATGATTAGTGATCAGATGGCACATGCATAGTACTTGTACTTTCTGCGCATTTCCCAAACTCTATCAGTCGTATATTGCAAAAACATTCAAACCTCCTACTGTGGGCCATTAGATCTCAGTGAACTCGTATCACCATCGAATCTACGGTGCAGGAGCACCTCATACTCTCCTGTGCGAGAAAACATAAGGTGCTATCGCGGCTTGGATGCTACGGTGATACGAGCTTGGAGGTCGTTGGATCTGAGATCCAATGGCATCTAAGCAGTCTTTGTGCTTGTAAGCAGTGGCCGAACTATTTTGGGGCTTTTCTGCAAAAAAACATTCGAACCACCGAGGAGGTGTTGGGTCACAAATCCAACACATACGAAGAGCTTGTATCACCAAAGCATCTAAGGTGTGGTAGCACATGATATTCTTACATACAGGAGAATATGATGTCCTCCTTCATCTTAGATGCTACGGTGATACGAGCTTCGAGGTCGTTGGATATGGGATCAAAGGGCATCTAAGTAGTTTTTGTACAAATTGTGTGCAATTCTCAAACTCATCAAGGTTTCCTACAAAAAAATTAAGACACATCATGTGAGCTGCCATATCTCAGATCTACAAGCTCCAAGCAACTCGTATCGGCATATAGCATGTAAGGTATGGGTGCACATGATATTCTCCCGGGGAGGAGGGCTTTGGCGTGCACAACCAATCGATGGTTGGGAGGGTGGGGACAAATATAATCTAAACAACCCTAAACAGAGCTCCACAATTTTATCTAAGGTCGAGGGGTTGACCCCCGGCAATCATAGCTCCGCCTAAACACAACATTTGCATGTACTGTAGTACTAGACTTAATATTCATGTTTGGTTTCATGTTCATTTTAAATATTGAACTGATGACCATGGATGTCTTACATTTTACTCCCTTCGTTCCTAAATATTAGTCTTTTTAGAGGCTTCAAATGGACTGGCACATACGGATGTATATAGACATATTTTAGAGTCTAGATTCACTCATTTTGCTCCGTATGTAGTCACTTGTTGAACTCTCTAAAAGACTAATATTTAGGAAAAGAAGGAGTATTTTTGAATTCGTGTCATACATGCATGTGTTGGAAAAATAGATGCACTATACTTATTGGATTGTTGTTGTGTTCGTGCGTGTGTGTCTCTATGCGCGCGCGCGCGCGTGTGTGTGTGTGTGTGTGTGTGTGTGTGTGTGTGTGGTCATATGCTTGATACATACAAAGCTTTCTCACCTCCATATTGTTCATGTTTTAAATTTGAATTTGCATTGGAAAACTTACAAGGGACACCATGAAATGTGAAATCCATTACCATGTTGAGATTAGTATTTGCAAGGAAAATACGGGTATGGTAATACACATAGATTCGTTCGGCAATTTAAAAGGTTCCTTTCGTATTCTCGATGTTGGGGAACGTTGCAGAAAATAAAAAATTTCTACGCTTCACCAAGATCAATCTATGGAGTCATCTAGCAACGAGAGAGAGGAGTGCATCTACATACCCTTGTAGATCGCGAGCGGAAGCGTTCAAGAGAACGGGGTTGAGGGAGTCATACTCGTCGTGATCCAAATCACCGAAGATCCTAGTGCCGAACGGAAAACACCTCCGCGTTCAACACAAGTACGGTTGGGGAAGACGTATCCTCCTTCTTGATCAAGCAAGGGGGAGGGAGAGGTTGATGGAGATCCAGCAGCACGACGGTGTGGTGGTGGAAGTAGCGGTGATCTCGGCAGGGCTTTGCCAAGCTCAGCGAGAGGGAGAGGTGGTACGGGGGGAGAGGGAGGCGCCAGGGACTAGGGTGCGGCTGCCCTCCCTCCCCCATCTTTATATAGGGGGCCTAGGGGGTGCGCCGGCCCCTAGAGATCCCATCTCATGGGGGGGGCTAGGGGGGAACTTGCCCCCAAGTCAAGTGGGGCGCCCCCCCCACCCCTAGGGTTTCCAACCCTAGGCGCAGGGGAGGCCCAAGGGGGGCGCACCAGCCCACCAGGGGCTGGTTCCCCTCCCACTTCAGACCATGTGGACCTCCGGTATAGGTGACCCCACCCGGTAGACCACCGGGACCCTTTCGGTGGTCCCGGTACAATACCGGTGACCCCCGAAACTTTCCCGGTGGCCGAAACTAGACTTCCTATATACAATTCTTCACCTCCGGACCATTACGGAACTCCTCGTGACGTCCGGAATCTCATCCGGGACTCCGAACAACTTTCGGGTTACCGCATACTAATATCTCTACAACCCTAGCGTCACCGAACCTTAAGTGTGTAGACCCTACGGGTTCGCGAGACACGCAGACATGACCGAGACGACTCTCCGGTCAATAACCAACAGCGGGATCTGGATACCCATGTTGGCTCCCACATACTCCTCGATGATCTCATCGGATGAACCACGATGTCGAGGATTCAAGTAATCCCGTATACAATTCCCTTTGTCAATCGGTACGTTACTTGCCCGAGATTCGATCATCGGTATCCCAATACCTCATTCAATCTCGTTACCGGCAAGTCACATTACTCATACCATAATGCATGATCATGTGACCAAACACTTGGTCACATTGAGCTCATTATGATGATGCATTACCGAGTGGGCCCGGAGTTACCTCTCCGTCATATGGAGTGACAAATCCCAGTCTCGATTCGTGTCAAACCAACAGATACTTTCGGGGATACCCGTAGTATACCTTTATAGTCACCCAGTTACGTTGTGACGTTTGGTACACCCAAAGCACTCCTACGGCATCCGGGAGTTACACGATCTCATGGTCTAAGGAAATGATACTTGACATTGGAAAAGCTCTAGCAAACGAACTACACGACCTTGTGCTATGATTAGGATTGGGTCGTGTCTATCACATCATTCTCCTAATGATGTGATCCCGTTATCAATGACATCCAATGTCCATAGTCAGGAAACCATGACTATCTATTGATCAACGAGCTAGTCAACTAGAGGCTCACAAGGGACATGTTGTGGTCTATGTATTCACACATGTATTATGATTTCCGGATAACACAATTATAGCATGAATAATAGACAATTATCAAGAACAAGGAAATATAATAATAATCATTTTATTATTGCCTCTAGGGCATATTTCCAACAGTCTCCCACTTGCACTAGAGTCAATAATCTAGTTACATTGTGATGAATCGAACACCCATAGAGTTCTGGTGTTGATCATGTTTTGCTTGCGGAAGAGGTTTAGTCAATGGATCTGCGACATTCAGATCTGTATGCACTTTGCAAATATATATGTCTCCATCTTGAACATTTTCACGAATGGAGTTGAAGAGACACTTGATGTGCTTGGTCTTCTTGTGAATCCTGGGCTCCTTGGCAAAGGCAATAGCTCCAGTGTTGTCACAGAAGAGAGTGATCGGCCCCGACGCATTGGGTATGACTCCTAGGTCGGTGATGAACTCCTTCATCCAGATTGCTTCATGCGCTGCCTCCGAGGCTGCCATGTACTCCGCTTCACATGTAGATCCCGCCACAACACTTTGCTTGCAACTGCACCAGCTTACTGCCCCTCCATTCAAAATATACACGTATCCGGTTTGTGACTTAAGTCATCCAGATCTGTGTCAAAGCTAGCGTCGACATAACCCTTTACGACGAGCTCTTCATCACCTCCATATATGAGAAACATATCCTTAGTCCTTTTTAGGTACTTCAGGATGTTCTTGACCGTTGTCCAGTGTTCCATGCTGGGATTACTTTGGTACCTTCCTACCAAACTTACGACAAGGTTTACATCAGGTCTGGTACACAGCATGGCATACATAATTGACCCTATAGCCGAGGCATAGGGGATGAAACTCATCTTTTCTCTATCTTCTGTCGTGGTCGGGCATTGAGCTGAGCTCAATTTCACACCTTGCAACACAGGCAAGAACCCCTTCTTGGACTGATCCATATTGAACTTCTTCAATATCTTATCAGGGTATGTGCTTTGTGAAAGACCTATGAGGCGTCTCGATCTATCCCTATAGATCTTGATGCCTTATATGTAAGCAGCTTCTCCAAGGTCCTTCATTGAAAAACACTTATTCAAGTAGGCCTTAATGCTGTCCAAAAGTTCTATATCATTTCCCATCAAAAATATGTCATCTACATACAATATGAGAAATGCTACAGAGCTCCCACTCACTTTCTTGTAAACGAAGGCTTCTCCATAAGTCTGCATAAACCCAAACGCTTTGATCATCTCATCAAACCGAATGTTCCAACTCCGAGATACTTGCACCAGCCCATAAATGGATCGCTGGAGTTTGCATACCTTGTTAGCATTCTCAGGATCGACAAAACCTTTCGGCTGCATCATATATAGTTCTTCCTTAAGATAGCCGTTAAGGAATGCCGTTTTGACGTCCATTTGCCATATCTCATAATCATAGTATGTGATACGTCTCCAACGTATCTATAATTTTTGATTGCTCCATGCTACTTTATCTACTGTTTTGGACTATATTGGGCTTTATTTTCCACTTATATACTATTTTCGGGACTAACCTATTAACCGGAGGCCCAGCCCAGAATTGTTGTTTTTTGCCTATTTCAGTGTTTCGAAGAAACGGAATATCAAACAGAGTCCAAACGGAATGAAACCGTCTGGAACATGATTTTCTCACCGAACATGATCCAGGAGACTTGGACCCTACTCCAAGAAGTAAAAGAGGCGGTCACGATGGTGGGGGTGCCCTCCCCCCTAAGGCGCGCCCCCTACCTCATGGGCCCCCTATTGCTCCACCCACGTACTCCTCCCTCCTATATATACGTGCGTACCCCCGACAGATCAAATACGGAGCCAAAAACCTAATTCCACCGCCGCAACTTTCTGTATCCACGAGATCCCATCTTGGGGCCTGTTCCGGAGCTCCGCCGGAGGGGGCATCTACCATGGAGGGCTTCTACATCAACACCATAGCCCTCCGATGAAGTGTGAGTAGTTTACCTCAGACCTTTGGGTCCATAGCTAGTAGCTAGATGGCTTCTTCTCTCTTTTTGGATCTCAATACAATGTTCTCCCCCTCTCTCGTGGAGATCTATTCGATGTAATCTTGTTTTTGCGGTGTGTTTGTTGAGACCGATGAATTGTGGGTTTATGATCCAGCTTATCTATGAATAATATTTGAATCTTCTCTGAATTCTTTTATGTATGATTAAGTTATCTTTGCAAGTCTCTTCGAATTATCCGTTTGGTTTGGCCAACTAGATTGGTAGTTCTTGCAATGGGAGAAGTGTTTAGATTTGGGTTCAATCTTGCGGTGTCCTTTCCCAGTGACAGCAGGGGCAGCAAGGCACGTATTGTATTGTTGCCATCGAGGATAACAAGTTGTTTTTTTATCATATTGCTTGAATTTATCCCTCTACATCAGGTCATCTTGCTTAAGGCGTTACTCTGTTTTTAACTTAATACTCTAGATGCATGCTGGATAGCGGTCGATGAGTGGATTAATAGTAGTAGATGCAGAATCGTTTCGATCTACTTGTATCGGACGTGATGCCTATATACATGATCATACCTAGATATACTCATAACTATGCTCAATTCTGTCAATTGCTCAACAGTAATTTGTTCACCCACCGTAGAATATCTATGCTCTTGAGAGAAGCCACTAGTGAAACCTATGGCCCCCGGGTCTATTCTCATCATATCAATCTCCATCACTTTATTACTTGCTTTGTTTTTACTTTGCCTTTTACTTTTCACTTTGCATCTCTATATCAAAAATACCAAAGATATTATTTATCATGTCTATCAGATCTCACCCTCATAAGTGACCGTGCAGGGATTGACAACCCATAATCGCGTTGGTTGCGAGTAGCTATCCTTTTGTGTAGGTACGAGGGACTTGTGCAAGGTCTCCTACCGGATTGATACCTTGATTCTCAAAAACTGAGGGAAATACTTACGCTACTTTACTGCATCATCCTCTCCTCTTCGGGTAAATCCAACGCACTGCTCAAGAGGTAGCAAGAAGAATTTCTGGCACCGTTGTCGGGGAGGCTCACGCAAGCAAGTCAACCATACCAAGTACCCATCACAATCCCTATCTCTCGCATTACATTATTTGCCTCTCATTTTCTTCTCCCCCACTTCACCCTTGCCATTTTATTCGCCCTCTCTTTCCCAATCTCCTCCTCTCTTTCCCGTTTGCCTTTTTCCCGTTGCCTTTCTGTTTGCTTGTGTGTTGGATTACTTGTTTCCATGACGCAAAATAATACCAAACTGTGTGACTTCTCGAATACCAATAATAATGATTTCCTTAGTACTCCGATTGCTCCTCTTAATAATGATGAGTCTTGTGAAATCAATACCGCTTTGCTGAATCTTGTTATGAAAGATCTATTCGTCGGCCTTCCTAGTGAAGATGCCGCTACTCATCTAAACAATTTTGTTGATTTGTGTGATATGCAAAATAAGAAGGATACGGATAACAATATTGTCAAATTGAAGTTATTTCTGTTTTCACTTAGAGATCGTGCTAAAGTTTGGTTTTCGTCTTTGCCTAAAAATAGTATTTATTCTTGGAACAAGTGCAAAGATGCTTTTATCTCTAAGTATTTTCCTCCTGCTAAGATCATCACTCTTAGGTACGATATTATGAATTTTAAACAACTTTATCATGAGCATGTTGGCCAATCTTGGGAAAGAATGAAATTGATGCTTCGCAATTGCCCTACTCATGGTTTGAATTTATGGATGATCATACAAAAATTTTATGCCGGATTGAATTTTGCTTCTAGAAATATCTTAGATTCGGCCGCGGGAGGCACGTTTATGGAAATTACGTTAGGGGATGCTACAAAATTGCTTGATAATATTATGGGAAATTATTCTCAATGGCACACTGAAAGATCTTCTACTAAAAAAGTGCATGCTATAGAAGAAATCAATGTTTTGAGTGAAAAGATGGATGAAATTAAGAAGATGTTTGCTACTAAAAATACTTCTCTTGATCCCAGTGATATGCCTTTGTGTACTTTGATTGAGAATAATAATGAATCCATGGATGTGAATTTTGTTGGTAGGAATAGTTTTGGAAACAACGCGTATAGAGGGAATTTTAATCCTGGGCCTTATCCTAGCAATCCTTCTAATAATTATGGAAATTCCTACAACAACTCTTATGGAAATTTTAATAAGAATCCCTCTGAATTTGAGAGTAGTGTTAAAGAGTTTATGAATTCATAAAAGAATTTTAATGCTTTGCTTGAAGAGAAATTGCTTAAAGTTGATGATTTGGCTAGGAACATTGATAGAATTTATCTGGAAATTGATTCTTTAAAGCTTAGATCTATTCCTCTTAAGCATGATATCAATGAGTCTCTCAAATCCATGAGAATTTCCATTGATGAGTGTAAAGAAAGAACCGCTAGGATGCGTGCTTCCAAAGATGCCTTTATTAAAGCGTGTTCTTCCAATTCCTATGAAAATCAAGATGAAGATCTAAAAGTTATTGATGTGTCCCCCATTAAATCTTTGTTTTGCAATATGAATCTTGATGAAACTGAATATGATCTTCCTTTACCTAGAAGGCGTTCTAAGAATTCGGAGTTTCTAGATCTTGATGACGAAATTGATAAAAGTGGGACTGAAAGAAATAAAAACCTAGATGTTGCTAAACCCACTATTTTGGATCTCAAGGAATTTAATTATGAAAATTGCTCTTTGATTGGTTGTATTTCCTTGTTGCAATCCGTGCTACATTCTCCTCATGCTTATAGTCAAAATAAGGCCTTTATCGAACACATTGTTGATGCCTTGATGCAATCTTATGAAGAAAAACTTGAGTTGAAAGTCTCTATCACTAGAAAACTCTATATGAGTGGGAACATACTATTAAAATTAAAATTAAATATTATGAGTTTCATGCTTTGTGTGATTTGGGTGCTAGTGTCTCTACTATTCCCAAAACTTTGTGTGCTTTGCTAGATTTCCGTGACTTTGATGATTGCTCTCTAAACTTGCATCTTGCGGATTCCACTATTAAAAAGCCTATGGGAAGAATAAATGATGTTCTTATTGTTGCAAATAAGAATTATGTGCCCATAGATTTTATCGTTCTTGATATAGATTGCAATCCTTCATGTCCTATTATTCTTGGTAGACCTTTCCTTAGAACGATTGGTGCAATTATTGATATGAAGGAAGGGAATATTAGATTCCAATTTCCCTTAAAGGAGGGCATGGAACACTTCCCTAGAAAGAAAATAAAATTACCATATGAATCTATCATGAGAGCCACTAATGGATTGCCTACCAAAGATGGCAAAACCTAGCTCTATCCTTGCTTTTATGCCTAGCTAGGCGCGTTAAACGATAGCGCTTGTTGGGAGGCAACCCAATTTTATTTTTGTTTTTTTGTTTTTGCTTCTATTTAGGAATAAATAATCCATCTAGCCTCTGGTTAGATGTGGTTTTATCTTTTAATTAGTGTTTGTGCCAAGTAGAACCTATAGGATAACCTATGATGATAGTTGATTTGATTCTGCTGAAAAACAAAAACTTTGCGCGCACGAATATAATTTTGTTAAATCACAGGAACGTCCTTTTGCGTTGATTATTTTTGCTTCTGTTCAATAGACAAAGTTTACAGGACTACCTATTTTGGTAGGATTTTTAGAGTTCAAGAAGTTTGCGTTAGTTACAGATTGCTACAGACTGTTCTGTTTTTGACAGATTTTGTTTTGTGTGTGTTGTTTGCTTATTTTGATGAATCTATGGCTAGTAAAATATTTTATAATCCATATAGAAGTTGGAATACAGTAGGTTTAACACCAATATAAATAAATAATGAGTTCATTACAGTACCTTGAAGTAGTCTTTTGTTTTCTTTCTCTAACGGAGCTCACGAGATTTCTATTGAGTTTTGTGTTGTGAAGTTTTCAAGTTTTGGGTGAATTCTTTTGATGGATTATGGAACAAGGAGTGGCAAGAGCCTAAGTTTGGGGATGCCCATGGCACCCCCAAGATAATCCAAGGACACCAAAAAGTCAAAGCTTGGGGATGCCCCGGAAGGCATCCCCTCTTTCTTCTACTTCCATCGGTAATTTACTTGGAGCTATATTTTTATTCACCACATGTTATGTGTTTTGCTTGGAGCATCTTGTATCATTTGCGTATTTGCTTGTTAGTTTACCACAATCATCCTTTCTGTACACACCTTTTGAGAGAGCCATACATGAATTGGAATTTGCTAGAATACTCTATGTGCTTCACTTATATCTTTTGAGCTTGATAGTTTTACTCATAGTGCTTCACTTATATCTTTCGAGCGTGATAATTTTTGCTCTAGTACTTCACTTAGATATTTTAGATCACGGTGGTGGATTTTTTTAAAGAAACTATTGATCTCTCATGCTTCACTTAGATTATTTTGAGAGTCGTTAATAGCATGGTAATTTGCTTAACGTTAATATACTTGGTATTCAAGATATGTGAAACTTTCTTTTGAGTGCGTTGAATACTAAGATAATTTTGATGCTTGATAATTGTTTTGAGATATGGAGGTGATAATATCAAAGTAATGCTAGCTGGGTGATTATGAATTTAAAGAATGCTTGTGTTGAAGTTTGTGATTCCCGTGGCATGCACGTATGGTGAACCGCTTTGTGATGAAGTTGGAGCACAATTTTATTTATTGATTGTCTTCCTTATGTGTGGCAGTCGGGGACGAGCGATGGTCTTTTCCTACCAATCTATCCCCCTAGGAGCATGCGTGTAGTGCTTTGGTTTTTGATGACTTCTAAATTTTTGCAACAAGTGCATGAGTTCTTTTGATTAATGTTAAGTCCATGGATTATACGCACTCTCATCCTTCCACCATTGCTAGCCTTTCTAATACCGCGCACCTTTCGCCGGTATCATACACCCACCATATACCTTCCTAAAAACAGCCACCATACCTACCTATCATGGCATTTCCATAGACATTCCGAGATAATATTGCCATGCAACTTTCCACCGTTCCGTTCATATGACACACATTACTTTTGTCATATTGCTTTTTGCATGAACATGTAGTTGATATTGTATTTGTGGCAAAGCCACCGTTCGTAATTCTTTCATACATGTCGCTCATGAGTCATTGCACATCCCGGTACACCGCCGGAGGCATTCATATAGAGTCATATTTTGTTCCAAGTATCGAGTTGTAATTGATGAGTTGTAAGAAAAATAAAAGTGTGATGATCATCATTATTAGAGCATTGTCCCAGTGAGGAAAGGATGATGGAGACTATGATTCCCCCATAAGTCGGGATGAGACTCCGGACGAAAAAAATAGAAAAAAAGAGGCCATAAAAAAATAGAAAAGGCCCAAATTAAAAAAATGAGATAAAAAGAGAGAAGGGACAATGCTACTATCCTTTTACCACACTTGTGCTTCAAAGTAGCACCGTGATCTTCTTGATAGAGAGTCTCATATTTTTTCACTTTCATATACTAGTGGAAATTTTTCATTATAGAACTTGGCTTGTATATTCCAATGATGGGCTTCCTCAAAATGCCCTAGGTCTTTGTGAGCAAGCAAGTTGGATGCACACCCACTTAGTTTCTTCTGTTGAGCTTTCATATACTTATAGCTCTAGTGCATCCGTTGCTTGGCAATCCCTAGTCACTCACATTGATATCTATTGATGGGCATCTCCATAGCCCGTTGATACGCCTAGTTGATGTGAGACTATCTTCTCCTTTTTGTCTTCTCCACAACCACCATTCTATTCCACGTATAGTGCTATGTCCATGGCTCACGCTCATGTATTGCGTGAAAGTTGAAAGTGTTTGAGATTATTAAAATATGAAACAATTGCTTGGCTTGTCATCGGGGTTGTGCATGATTAAATACTTTGTGTGATGAAGATATAGCAACAACCATACTATATGATTTTGTAGGGATAACTTTCTTTAGCCATGCTATTTTGAGAAGACATGATTGCTTTGATTAGTATGCTTGAAGTATTATTACTTATATGTCAATATGAACTTTTGTCTTGAATCTTTCGGATCTAACTATTCATGTCACAATTAAGAAGATTTACATTGAAATTTTGCCAAAGTATCAATCCGCATCAAAAATTCTTTTTTATCATTTACCTACTCGAAGACGAACAGGAATTTTTGATTGCTCCATGCTACTTTATCTACTATTTTGGACTATATTGGGCTTTATTTTCCACTTTTATATTATTTTTGGGCCTAACCTATTAACCGGAGGCCCAGCCTAGAATTGTTTTTTTTACCTATTTCAGTGTTTCGAAGAAACGGAATATCAAACGGAGTCCAAACGGAATGAAACCTTCGGAACGTGATTTTCTCACCGAACGTGATCCAGGAGACTTGGACCCTACTCCAAGAAGTAACAGAGGCGGTCACAAGGGTGGGGGATGCCCCCCTAGGGCGCGCCCCCTACCTCGTGGGCCCCTTGTTGCTACACCAATGTACTCCTTCCTCCTATATATACCTACGTACCCCCGACAGATCAAATACGGAGCCAAAAACCTAATTCCACCACCGCAACTTTCTGTATCCATGAGATCCCATCTTGGGGCCTGTTTCGGAGCTCCGCCGGAGGGGGCATCTACCACGGAGGGCTTCTACATCAATACCATAGCCCCTCCGATGAAGTGTGGGTAGTTTACTTTAGACCTTCGGGTCCATAGCTAGTAGCTAGATGGCTTCTTCTCTCTTTTTGGATATCAATACAATGTTCTCCCCCTCTCTTGTGGAGATCTATTTGATGTAATCTTCTTTTTGCGGTGTGTTTGTTGAGACCGATGAATTGTGGGTTGATGATCCAGCTTATCTATGAATGATATTTGAATCTTCTCTGAATTCTTTTATGTATGATTGAGTTATCCTTGCAATTCTCTTCGAATTATCCGTTTGGTTTGGCCAACTAGATTGGTAGTTCTTGCCATGGGATAAGTGTTTAGCTTTGGGTTCAATCTTGCGGTGTCCTTTCCCAGTGACAGCAGGGGCAGCAAGGCACGTATTGTATTGTTGCCATCGAGGATAACAAGTTGGTTTTTTTTATCATATTGCATGAAATTATCCCTCTACATCATGTCAACTTGCTTAAGGCGTTACTCTGTTTTTAACTTAATACTCTAGATGCATGCTCGATAGCGGTCGATGAGTGGAGTAATAGTAGTAGATGCAGAATCGTTTCGATCTACTTGTCTCGGACGTGATGCCTATATACATGATCGTACCTAGATATACTCATAACTATGCTCAATTCTGTCAATTGTTCAACAATAATTTGTTCACCCACCATAGAATATCTATGCTCTTGAGAGAAGCCACTAGTGAAACCTATGGCCCCCGGGTCTATTCTCATCATATCAATCTCCATCACTTTATTACTTGCTTTGTTTTTACTTTGCCTTTTACTTTTCACTTTGCATCTCTATATCAAAAATACCAAAAATATTATTTATCATCTCTATCAGATCTCACCCTCGTGAGTGACCGTGAAGGGATTGACAACCCCTAATCGCGTTGGTTGCGAGTAGCTATCCTTTTGTGTAGGTACGAGGGACTTGTGCGTGGTCTCCTTGTCGGTGTCAAAACCGGCGGATCTCTTGTAGGGGGTCCCGAACTGTGCGTCTAGGCAGATGGTAACAGGAGACAAGGGACATGATGTTTTTACCTAGGTTCGGGGCCTCTCGATGGAGGTAAAACTCTACTCGTGCTTGATTAATATTGATGTGAATCCATATGCGGCTCGCGTGCCAGCTTGTGTGCGGTGCCGTTTGCCGCTCTATGTTTGCCATGGGGTCGTCTATCCGACCGGGTGGTCTCCTTGTTTTTTGATTGCGGGGGCTCTGCGGCCTCCTCATCAAATTCGGGCAGTAGTTTTTGCTTCGGTAGCTCGTTGTTCGGCGACTATCACCGTATTTGTCTGCGGTGTTGAGTACTTTGCTCCATCTAATTCTGAGCGCATCTTCCGCTGTTGGGAGCTTCCGCATCTGCTTTTTAAGGCTACGCGTAGTGGCGACGAGCCTTTTGTGGAAGTTCTTCTGCTCCAGCAACTTGTCCGGCGTGAGATCGTCCGGACTGTTATCTTCGCCGGGGACGGATTGTTTATCCATATTGTCCTATTCGGACGGTTGCTCGATAGCATGTTCATAGTCCATCGGTTCACCCTACTCTATGGCTGGGTCTGTGTGGCTGCTGTCTTTGTCGAGGCGGGATTTTGAGCGGTGCTTACGTCACCGTTTTGACTGCTTTTCGAGGGAATTATCCCTCGTGGCATCGCGTTGTTCCTCGTCGTCGCTTCCTTTAGGTGTGTCCACCATGTATACATCGTGAGATGAGGTGTCTGTCCAGTGCCTTATAGGTGCTGGTTCATGCTTATCTCCTACATCGTCGTCCATACCGTTGATGTCTTCGGAGTCGAAGTCGAGCACGTTGTTTAAACTTTTCACGGTGGCTACGAAGTGGGTGGTGGGTGGGCTTCGAATTTCTTCGTCGTCTGCATCCCAACCTTGCTGACCATAATCCGGCCAGGGCTCTCCTGATAAAGTGAGAGACTTTAGTAAATATCAGGATGTCACCAAAGGGCGAGTGCTGAAAGATGTCCGCGGTGGTGAACTCCATGATCGGTGCCCAATCGGATTCAATTGGCAGGAGCGCGGAAGGTTCGGAGTCCAGAGAGGAGTCCGACACCTTGGAGTCACGAGCTTCACAAAGGGACAGGGTTGGTGTTTGGCTCAATCGCCATAGAGATAGCAGCCCCCGAGGCGGTGTCCAGCCACCTGTCCTCGATCGGCGCAGTCGGCTCCGAGCTAGGGGTCGGAGCGGACACTTGTGCGGCCTCCAGGGCACTGTCCAGTGGTAGAGCTAGATCATGCCCATCGTGACGGTGCGGCGCGCTTGGCTGTGGCTCGAACCCGTCGAAGATCAAGTCTCCACGGATGTCAGCCGTGTAGTTCAAACTTCCAAATCTGACCTGATGGCCAGGGGCGTAGCTTTTAATCTGCTCCAGATGGCAAAGCGAATTGGCCCACAGTGCAAAGGCGCCGAATACGAAGTTTTGTCCGGGGAGAAAAGTCTCACCCTAGATCGCAGCATTATTGATGATCGGAGGAGCCATCAGGCCTAAAGATGACGACACAGAGGAACTCTCAAGGAAAGCACCAATGTCGGTGTCAAAACCGGCGGATCTCGGGTAGGGGGTCCCGAACTGTGCGTCTAGGCGGATGGTAACAGGAGACAAGGGACATGATGTTTTTACCCAGGTTCGGGCCCTCTCGATGGAGGTAAAACCCTACTCCTGCTTGAGTAATATTGATGATAAGGGTAGCACAAGAGTAGATCTACCACGAGATCAGAGAGGCTAAACCCTAAAAGCTAGCCTATGGTATGATTGTTGTTCGTCCTACTGACTAAAACACTCCGGTTTATATAGGCACCGAAGAGGGTTAGGGTTACACAGAGTCAGTTACAATGGTAGGAGATCTACATATCTGTATCCCCAAGCTTTCCTTCCATGCCAAGGAAAGTCCCATCTGGACACGAGACGAAGTCTTCAATCTTGTATCTTCATAGTCCAGGAGTCCGGCCAAAGGTGATACTTCGGCTACCCGGACACCCCCTAATCTAGGACTCCCTCAGTAGCCCCTGAACCAGGCTTCAATGACGACGATTCCGGCGCGCATATTGTCTTTGGCATTGCAAGCGGGTTCCTCCTCCGAATACGGCATAGAAGATTTTGAACACAAGGACAGTGTACGGTCGGCAAAATAAGTTCCACATACCACCGTAGAGAGCATAATATTTACACAAACTCAATCTGCTGACATATTCCATGGCGTGACATCACACCGCGGCCAAGCCTTTATTCGAATTGTTTTTACTGTCCCACCTCAGCGCGTTTAGCGAGGCGGCTTCCTTGGCACGTCTTGTCGAAGCAGAGATCGTGTCCCCTTATTCCGGGATTCTCATTGATACGGGCGTGGGTAACCCAATCGTGCCCGTTGGCACGTCTCCTCTATCGAAGGCGAGTCCCGAACGGTCACGGGGAAGGCTCTTGGTATTCAACCTCTTTATAAAGAGACCAAGGCTCCACTCCTTTCTTTCAATCTCAATCGAATCCGCCCCTCACCTCGAGTTCCAACATACAAAGCTCCAGATTCAGGTGCTTCAGACCTTCGATTATGTCTAGCTCCGACCTGCAAGGCCGGTGGATGCCTTCCTCTGTTACGGAAGAAGACGTGCTAAAGCTAAGAGATGCCAGGTACCTCACCGGCTAAATTTCGCATAGGCTGCCTGCCCAAGGGCAGGTTATTCCCACTCCCAAGCCTGGCGAAAGCGTGGTGTTCGCGTCTCATTTTCTTCGGGGGCTAGGCTTCCCGACGGACCCCTTCGTGAGGGGGCTCATGTTTTATTATGGGTTGGAATTTCATGACTTGGATCCGGAGTCCATCCTCCACATCTCATCGTACATTGTCGTATGCGAAGCCTTCCTCCGCATTTCCCCTCACTTCGTATTGTGGCTCAAGACCTTCAAGGTGGAGCCGAAGATGATCACGGGGCAGCAGGAAGAATTCGGAGGGGCTGTTATAAGCAAGAATGCTAATGCTCTGTGGCCCGAGGGCTCTTTTCAAGAGGAGCTCAGCCTATGGCAACAACAGTGGTTTTACATTACAGTTCCCAGGGGCACCAAATGGGTGGCGCCACCTGCCTTTCGCTCGGGTCCTGCACCGCGGCTGGCGTCATGGTTCAATAAAGGACTTGACTGGGGGCCGTCCAAGGACGTGCCCCTGTTGCAGGGCCGCATTCAAGACCTCTTAGAGAGAGAAATCACTCTGGTCGTAGTAGCGCAGGTCATGCTGATTCGTCGCATCCTGCCCTGCAAATGTCGCCCCCTCCGCCTGTGGGAATTTAACCCGGAGGGACCACGAGCTCGCCAACATTTTATGGGCGCAACGCCCGTGGAGATGTACAAGCTTCTCTTCGGATCACAAGTGATGTGTCCGGACTTGACCGAGGACGCAGGTCTGAGCAGCAATCGCTCGGATACTCAAGTAAGTAGCCCTGTACCTGGACACGCTATCTCATATTTATCACAAACTTGCCCTTTAAAAGAGTTGTTCCTTGAACAGGAGTGGATAGCGAAAGCAAAGTTAATCAGGTGTCCGGCCCCCCTCCCTGAGACCACGTCGGACCCCGTGTTAACCAGGATGCTGGAGGTTTCGCCTTCGGAAGAAGGTGAAGCGGGGAACAAGGAAGCTACCGCCTCCGCGAAGGAGGCTGTCAGGAAAGGAGGGATCGAGAATCCCTCCTTCCAAGGGAAGAAGAGGACCGCCTCTGAAGACCCGGAGACCATGGTCTCAAAGCGGGGGAAGAAATCTTCGTCAGAGGGTCCTGCGCCGAGAGATGCCTCGGCCGCATTGTGCCCTCAAGGGGATCAGCCCTCCACCGAGCCGTAAGTAAAAAGGGGAGTTTATTTTGAAATAAAGGATATCCCTGCCCTGGTTCTAATGAAGATAATCGAAATTTTACCTTGTAGTTCGGATCTCAGCCCTTCTCAGCAGAGCTCATCTTCGGGGGATCTCCGTCCGGAGGTGATAGAGAGCGAAATGTCTCCCCCCGCCGTACCGTCTTGCGAGGCGGGCGAACCTGAGGTGTCGTCTAGGAGGGTTTCTCCGAGTCCGGGGGGGCCGGAAGGCAGTCGTATGTCCCCTCAAAGCCCTCCGCGTCCGGCCTTCGGAAAAGGCCATCAGACGAGTCCAGCACGACCTGGTGTATGGTCGGAGGAGCTGAAGGATCTGCTCGGGCGAGCGTCTATCTCAGAAGATCACCGTGCGTTAATGGGTATGGTGATTGAAAGGATCTCATCCGCTGAGAGTGGATTGCACGAAGTCGTCAGAACTTTACTAACAGGCTTTGAGGTACGCAAAATGATGTACCTTCTGACAGTTCCGCATATAACATGCGCCCTGTGTAGAAAGTAGCCCCTGAGGCTCAGTGTATTGTCAAAAACTGACAGCGTGCCGAGGATCATAATCCCAGGAATAATATGTCGCCCTACCTATGTAGGTGGCAAAGGGTCTGGTGGCTAGCCGGACTGATGATTTTGCCCAACTGAAGCGGCAACTTGACGTGGCGGATGCCGACATCGCGCTTGTCAATAAGAGACTTGACGAGTCACAAGGTATGCGATTTCTCCGCGGACACCTGGTAAGGGAGCTTGATGCCCGTGCCTTATAACATGTATGCTTGATCCAGATGGTGCTGATGCCATGGAGAACCTTCGGGCGGAGCTCGCCCGAGCCAAGGAGCATGCCAGAAAGAGTGATGCGGCTGCCTTAAAGGCGGCCGAAGAGCTGAAAGCCGAACAGGCTGCTCACTGCCAAAGCAAGAAGGAAATGGCTGAGATGGTAGTGAAGTTAAAGAATGATGCCGACCGCTGCAAGCTTCTTGAAAAAGAAGATCGAGCGGTGCAAGAGGACCTAAAGAAGGCCACTACCGAAGCCAAGGATGCTCGCTCTGTGATGAGGGATATGAAGGAGGAGCAGCGTCAGGCCGGAGATATCGCGGCTGGAAAGCCCTTTCTGCTGCGGAGGAAATTCATGGATCCTAAATATGCTTAGTTGGACCGTCTGTGGAGTGTGGAGGATGCTTATCTGGACCTGGCGGCAAGTGCCACGGACGAGGCCGAACACTTCCGAGATCAAAAGGATCACGAAATGGAAAAGGTTTTTTGGTCGCAATTCCATAATCCAAAGCGCCCACTTCCATTAACCGATCGCTTGGCCGAATGGGCGGAGCTGAATAGGTTATCCGGACTTGCCATGAAGGATGTCGTGAGTCTTTTGTGGCCAAAAAGGCCCGAGCCAAAGAGTTATTTTGGCTTGGTGCAGCAGTTCCTTGGTGCGGTGCGGCATATCAATGCAATGAGGAGGTCGGCATGCATAGAGGGTGCGCGGATGGCTCTTGCCCGTGTCAAGACATACTGGGCGGAGATGAAGGCAACTGATGTTGCATCCCAAGATTCGGACAGAAGCCGAGTACCTGTCGAGCACTATTTTCAGGAAGTTCTGCAGGGCGCTCGTTTAATAGAGACGCAGTGCTCGAAGGATATTATGTTCGAATAACAGTTTTATTGTGAAATAATGTATCGATGGAATATAAGAGCTTTTTATACGTGTGCCTTTCAAGAATTAAAATACCTCCTGTGCGGCCGCTAATGCATATGTATATATAACCTGAAAGATGGGAGTCTTTGGCTTCAACCCCCACGCAGATAATGCGGGGGTGTTTGCAAAAAGGCCCATTTTCACACTTGATCCAACGTCTTGGTCCTATAGAGGAGGTGGTGGCGCAGCAAACTAGGCAACCGGACTATAATGCTTTATCACTTTCACTTAGCCATAGGAGTTTGACAGTGTGTCTACTATATAGCACCTAGGGGCACCACGCTCACCCGAATTCGGGGCGCGTATGTGCCTGACCGAGAAACGACCCTTCGTCAATGCGGAGGAATCCTATAGATTCCGGCGGGTCATCGAGTGGTTAACCAGTCTCACGCTATATCATGCCAGTCAGTTTTCGGCTTTCTCTACTGAGGTGCTCGCCTGGCCGAACCAGGGCACAATCGCAGTAGTTCTCCTGGTGCTGCCTTAGCCGATAGAGCGGAACGTAAGGCAGCAAAACACAGGAGCCGGGCAAACCCAACATTTGACCAAAGACATGATTCAGAGCTGATGCATATAAGGCCTAACTCGAGACACCGAACACTCCCTAAGGTATTCGGTCTTTATGAAAACGGGCCGAACAACGCCCTTGGTAATAAGCCCCTGGTGTCCAGGTACGCGCAAAATTCTGTCGTGGCCCATGCCAAAATGCCAGCCTCCTCCTCAGTTATGGCAAGAAACCAGGGGATGTGTATCAACAAGAGACAGTAAAAAAGGTTTATGCAGGGTCTTAATCTGAAAAGAATCCTTGTCACGGGTCCCTACTACACGTCTGCGCCTGTGTCTCCGTTGTGCCGTATCCTGGACGGGTGTAGCACGGTGTTCATCTGTAAAAGAGGGGAACTTAGTTGAAAAAGATCGTGCGAAAATGTACGTTATACTAAATAAACAAAGTACAATTCAAAAAATTAATAAAATTGAGCTTTATTGTCTCTTGTTGTACATGCGCGGAGCCCCTTGTACAGGGGTATGCGGCTAGTAAGCCCTTGTATGTTTAGCCGGACTCGTCTAGCCGTGTCCGGAGTCTGAACGACCTGTTTAGGTGCTTTGATTGGTGAAGCCGTCTTAGTGTGTGGCTGTCAAGGCAGTCACACCATCTTCCGTGCTCGAGGAACACTCGGTATTTCCCTTTAAGGAGATGATGCCACACGGACCGGGCATTTTAAGTGTAAGGGATGCATAATGCGGTATTGCATTAAAGCGGGCGAAAGCTTCGCGTCCCAGTAGTGCTTGGCAGCTACTTGTGAACGGGGCGAGGTGGAAGGTTAACTTTTCGCGGCGAAAGTTGTTGGGTGAACCGAACACAACTTCTAGCAGTAGAGAGCCCGTACAGTGGGCATATGGGCCTGGCATTACCCCTTGAAAAGAAGTGTTGCTATGGCGAATTTTGGTTGGGTCTATCCCCATTTTGCGGATTGTGTCCTGGTATAGCAGGTTTAGATCACTGCAGCAGTCCATTAGGACTTGTGTAAGTTGGAGTCCGTCAGTTATCGGATCTAATATCAAGGCAGTCCATCGTGCATTCCGGATACTTCTAGAGTAATCCTGATGGTCGAAGGTGATTGGTTTTAACAACCAGTGGCGGGAATCCTCTGGGATAGGCCGTATGGCGCGTACCTCTATGGGCACCGCTCTATTTTCCGTTTCGTCACGTGAAGTGAGTTTACTGTTTTGAATTCTTGTGGGAAATTCTTTTGTTTTCTGGTGCTCTGCTTGTGGGGTTCATCATCGGCCTCGCTTGGTGTGTCGAGCCCCTTGTGTTCGGCGTTGAGTTTGCGGGACTGCTTGAAGACCCAACAATCTATGTGGGTATGGTTTGCAGGCTTCCCGGGAGAACTGTGGATTTGGCATATCTTGTCCAAGATTTTGTTTAACTTAGATAGGTCGTCCCTGTTATCCTTAAGGGGCAGGTTTTTATGATTCTGCCGAGAGCTTTTGAATCCGGCGTTGACTGTCGTGCTCTTCGGGCTGCTTCCCTTGGTCCGGCGCTGGTCCTTGCTGCGTCGCGGTCTCCCGTTTCCATCCCTGACTTCGGATGTACTTGGGTCACTGGTACTGCATCTTGCCAGCCAGCTATCCTCTCCCGCGCAAAAGCGGGTCATGAGGCTTGTTAATGCGGCCATTGTCCTTGGCTTTTCTTGGCCGAGGTGTCTGGCGAGCCATTCGTCTCGGACATTGTGTTTGAAAGCTGCTAAGGATTCGGCGTCCGGACAGTCGACTATTTGGTTCTTTTTATAAAGGAATCTGTTCCAGAATTTTTAGGCTGACTCTCCGGGTTGTTGAGTTATGTGACTTAAATCGTCTGCGTCCGGAGGTCGGACATAGGTCCCTTGAAAATTTGCCCGAAAAGCATCCTCGAGCTCTCCCCAACTACCAATGGTGTTTTCGGGGAGGCTTTTGAGCCAATGTCGGGCTGGCCCTTTGAGCTTGAGGGGTAAGTATTTTATGGCGTGGAGATCATCTCCTCTAGCCATGTGTATGTGGAGGATGTAATCCTCAACCCAGACTCCAGGGTCTGTTGTTCCATCGTATGCCACTATGTTTATGGGCTTGAATCCCGCTGGAAATTCATAATCCAGAACCTCATCAGTGAAACATAGGGGGTGTGCGGCACCCCTATATTTAGGTGTACCGTAATATTTGGATACTTGATGTGTCCTATTCCTTACTAGAGCTTGCTTTCTTGGCCCGTAGATAGATCTAACTGGGCCATCTTTTTTATGCGAATCCGTATGCGGATTGTGTGCCGGCTTGTGTGCGGTGCCGTTTGCCGCTCTATGTTTGCCATGGGGCCGTCTATCCGACCGGGTGGTCTCCTTGTTTTTTGATTGCGGGGGCTCTGCGGCCTCCTCATCAAATTCGGGCAGTAGTTTTCGCTTCGGTAGCTCGTTATTCGGCGACTATCGCCGTATTTGTCTGCGGTGTTGAGTACTTTGCTCCATCTGATTCTGAGCGCATCTTCCGCTGTTTGGAGCTTCCGCTTCTACTTTTTCAGGCTACGTGTAGTGGCGACGAGCCTTTTGTGGAGGTTCTTCTGCTCCAGCAACTTGTCCGGCGTGAGATCGTCCAGACTGTTATCTTCGCCGGGGATGGATTGTTTATCCATAGTGTCCTGTTCGGACGGTTGCTCGATAGCATGTTTATCGTCCATCGGTTCGCCCTACTCTATGGCTGGGTCTGTGTGGCTGCTGTCTTTGTCGAGGCGGGATTTTGAGCGGTGCTTACGTCGCCGTTTTGACTGCTTTTCGAGGGAATTATCCCTCATGGCGTCCCGTTGTTCCTCGTCGTCGCTTCCTTTAGGTGTGTCCACCATGTATACATCGTGAGATGAGGTGGTTGTCCAGTGCCTTATAGGTGCTGGTTCATGCTTATCTCCTACATCGTCATCCATACCGTCGATGTCTTCGGAGTCGAAGTCGAGCACGTCGTTTAAACTTTTGACGGTGGCTACGGAGTGGGTGGTGGGTGGGGTTCGAATTTCTTCATCGTCCGCATCCCAACCTTGCTGACCATAATCCGGCTAGGGCTCTCCTGATAAAGAGAGAGACTTTAGTAAATTCAGGATGTCGCCAAAGGGCGAGTGCTGAAAGATGTCTGCGGTGGTGAACTCCATGATCGGCGCCCAATCGGATTCGATTGGCAGGAGGGCGGAAGGTTCAGAGTCCGGAGAGGAGTCCGGCACCTTGGAGTCATGAGCTTCGCAAGGGACAGGGTTGGTGTTCGGCTCTATCGTCGTAGAGATAGCAGCCCCCGAGGCGGTGTCCAGCTACCTGTCCTCGATCGGCGCAGTCGGCTCCGAGCTAAGGGTCGAAGCAGACACTTGTGCGGCCTCCAGGGCACTGTCCAGTGGTAGAGCTAGATCATGCCCATCGTGACAGTGCGGCGCGCTTGGCTGTGGCTAGAACCCGTCGAAGATCAAGTCTCCGCGGACGTCAGCCGTGTAGTTTTCTCCCCGGACAGATCTTTGTATTCGGCGGCTTTGCACTGCGGGCCATTTCGCTCGGCCATCTGGAGCATATCGAAAGCTACGCCCCTGGCCATCAGGTCAGATTTGGAAGTTTGAACTTCACAGCCGACATCCGCGGAGACTTGATCTTCGACGGATTTGAGCCACAACCGAGCGCGCCGCACTATCAAGATGGGCATGACCTAGCTCTGCCGCCGGACAGTGCCCTGGAGGCCGCACAATAGTCCTCTCCGACCCTTAACTCGGAGCCGACTGCGCCGATCGAGGATGGGTGCCTAAACACCGCCTCGGGGGATGCTACCTCTATGGCGATGGAGCCGAATACCGACCCTGTCCCTTATGAAGCTCGTGACTCCGAGGTGCCGGACTCCTCACAGAACTCCAAACCTATCATGCCTCTACCAATCGAATCCGATCGGGCGCCGATCATGGAGTTCACCGCTACGGACATCTTTCAGCACTCGCCTTTTGGCGACATCCTTAGCTCACTAAAGTATCTCTCATTATCAGGAGAGCCCTGGCCGGACCACGGTCAGGACGGTTGGGACGCAGACGACGAAGAAATTCAAAGCCCACCCACCACCCACTTTGTAGCCACTGTCGACGACCTAACCGACATGCTAGACTTCGACTCCGAAGACATCGACGGTATGGACGATGATGCCGGAGACGACCAAGAACCAGCGCCTACGGGGCACTGGAAAGCCACCTCGTCATACGACATATACATGGTGGACATCCAAAAGGATGGGAACGGCGATGGAACAGCGGAGGAAGACCCCTCCAAGAAACAGCCTAAGCGCCGGCGTCAGCGGCGCTGCTCTAAATCCCGCCACAGTAAGAATGGAGATTCCGGCACCGGAGACAACAACACCCCGGATAGCGCCGAAGACAACCCCCTCCAGCAAGGTTCAACACAGGAGGATGGAGAAGCCAGCCCTCATGAGAGAGCGACAGACAAGGAGGTAGAAGACGATAATTACATGCCTCCCTCCGGAGACGAGGCAAGCCTCGATGACGACGAATTCGTCGTGCCTGAGGATCCCGTTGAACAAGAGCGTTTTAAACGCCGGCTTATGGCCACGACAAGTAGCCTCAAGAAAAAGCCACAATAGCTTAGAGCTGAACAAGATCTGCTAGCCGACAGATGGACTGAAGTCCTTGCGGCCGAAGAGTACGAACTCGAACGCCCCTCCAAAAGCTACCCCAAACGCAAGTTGCTGCCCCGATTAGAGGAGGAAGCATACAAACCCACATCACCAGCGCACAATACGGCAGACCGACCACCTCGTGGCCGCGACAGAGAGGCCTCCAGGCCCTCCACCAAAGCCGTACCCCGACATCGCTCGAAAACTACAAAGCCACGAGGGAATGCGTCGGACTTGCGAGACATATTGGAGGATAAGGCAAGACAATCAAGATCGATCTACGGATCGCGTGGGCGCCCCACAATACGCGACGATGACTGTCGCGCCGGATACAGCAACTCCGCCAGGACGAACACAATAGACAAAGCTCGCTTGAGCTACGTCGTGATATAGCCCAATATAGAGGTGCCACACATCCACTATGCTTCACAGATGAAGTAATGGATCATCAAATCCCCGAAGGGTTCAAACCCGTGAACATTGAATCCTACGATGGCACAACAGACCCCATAGTTTGGATCGAAGACTATCTCCTTCATATCCACATGGCCCGCGGTGATGATCTTCACACCATCAAATACCTCCCGCTCAAGCTTAAAGGACCAGCTCGACATTGGCTCAATAGCTTGCCAGCAGAATCAATTGGGTGTTGGGAGGACCTGGAAGCCACATTCGTTGATAACTTCCAGGGCACATATGTGCTACCACCAGACGCTGATGACCTAAGACACATAATTCAGCAGCTAGACGAATCGGCCAGACAATTCTGGACACGGTTCTTAACCAAGAAAAAATCAAATCGTCGACTGTCCGGATGCAGAGGCCCTTGCAGCCTTCAAGCATAACATCCGCGACGAGTGGCTTGCCCGGAACCTAGGACAGGAAAAGCCGAAATCCATGGCAGCCCTCACATCACTCATGACCCGCTTCTGCGCGGGAGAGGACAACTGGCTAGCCTGCAGTAAGAACCTCAACAAAAATTCTGGCAGTCCGGATACCAAGGACCGTAATGGCAGGTCGCGTCACAACAAGCACAAACGTCGCATTACCGGCGATAATACCGAGGATATGGCAGTCAACGCCAGATTCAGAGGCTCCAAACCCGGTCAGCGGAAAAAGGCATTCAAAAGAACTACTCCGGGTCCGTCCAACTTGGACCGAATACTCGACCGCTCGTGCCAGATACACGGCACCCCCGAAAAGCCAGCTAATCACACCAACATGGATTGTTGGGTATTCAAGCAGACAGGCAAGTTAATTGCCGAAAACAATGACAAGGGGCTGCATAGCGATGACGAGGAAGAGACCCGGCCGCCGAACAATAGAGAACAGAAGGTTTTCCCCCCACAAGTGCGGATGGTGAACATGATATACGCAACCCACATACCCAAAAGGGAGCGGAAGCGTGCGCTCAGGGACGTATACGCGATGGAGCCAGTCGCCCCAAAGTTCAATCCATGGTCCTCCTGCCCGACCACCCCACCAGCATCCGCCACGGCGGATTCGCCGCATTGGTTCTAGACCCAATCGTCGATGGATTTCACCTCACTAGAGTCCTGATGGACGGCGGCAGTAGCCTGAACCTGCTTTATCAGGATACAGTGCGCAAGATGGGCATAGACCCCTCAAGGATCAAACCCACAAAGATGACCTTCAAAGGCATCATACCAGGTGTAGAGGCCAATTGTACAGGCTCAGTGACACTGGAAGTGGTCTTCGGATCCCCGGATAACTTCTGAAGCGAGGAGTTAATCTTCGACATAGTCCCGTTCCGCAGCGGCTATCATGCACTGCTCGGACGAACCGCATTTGCAAAGTTCAATGCGGTGCCGCACTACGCATATGTCAAGCTCAAGATGCCAGGCCCTCGAGGAGTCATCACGGTCAACGAAAACACGGAACGCTCTCTCCGAATGGAGGATCATACAGCGGCTCTCGCAGCGGAAAGTCCGGCCGTTAAGCGACCGGACACCGCCAAGCGCGCCTGGAGTAACCTACAACAAGACCACCTGGCACGTTCCGAGCACGCGTAGCAATGCGGCCCCAACCCCAGCCCTTGCAAAATTGCAAAACCAGTACACCGCGTAAATCACTACGCTTTGAAGATACCATGGGCATAGGGGGAGGGGCACGACCACGGCATGCCCAGAGTGCGGCTCAACCACAACAGGGGCTCCCAAGTGTGTCATTCTTTTTTTTCTTTCTTTTTTTCTTATCTTCAGGACTCCGTTTACCCGAGGCCCTGGCCAAACTCACGATGCAACAGCCCGGGAAGAAGAAAGGCCACGCCGAGTATCCAGGTGGTCTCCATTACGAGCATTATACCTATTTTATGCACCATTCCGTAGCCTACCCCTAGAGGGGGACATGTTAAATAGTCCCACCCCTTGCTTATCGCACTATTTGTATCGTTCTGCATTCATTGCAGTATTTTTTGAATAAACAATTCATCACTTTTTGCCTATCATTGCATTCCTTTTTATATATATGTTCAACTATGGCATGCTGCATCCGTACACGTTGGTACGGCTAAATACACCAGGGGCTTAAGTTCCCCACATTATGGTGTGATAAGTCCGAACACTTTCACAAGTACGGCACCCCGAACTTATAGCATTATATGCATCGGCTCGGAATCATGTCTTGAGTCAATAGTTGGGTTTGCCCGGCTCCCATGTTTTGGTACCTTACGTTATGTTATATCGGCTAAGGTAGCGCTGGGAGAACCACTGCGATTGTGCCCCAGTTGAGCTGGGCGAGCACCTCAGTGGAGAAAGCTAAAACTGACCGTCATGATGGGGCGAGAGCCGGTCGCTGTTTGAGAGGTTTTTTCGAGTCCCTAAAGACTTATGCCGCTTAGAGCGAGGAACCGGCTTTGTCTGGCCCAGGCGTGGATAGCGCCCCGAACTCGGTCTTCTGAATACTAGGGGCTTCGCCGAAATTTAAAATTATAGAATTCTATGGCTAAGTGAGAGTGATAAAGCATTATAAGTCTGACGGCCTGGTTCGTTGTGCTGAGCGCCTCCCTAGATGGACCCAAGAATGGGAACAAGAGCGCTCAGGTTTATCCCGAACACCCCAGCACTCGTGGCATGGGGGTCGAAGCCGACGACTTGCATCTCTCAGATTTGATAAACGGCCGCACAGAAGGTAATATTTTAAATTAACAAGTGTTGCTTAAGCGCATATGAACAAAGTTTTCAGCGCACAGGATAACAAAATGCGAGTCTACTCAAATATTACATCGTTGGAGCACTCACCCGCAATAACGCGGGCACCCTTCAGGACACCCTTATAATACATTTCGGGCGTGTGATACTCCTTGCCCAGCGGTGGCGCGTCCGTCACAAGCTTCTCAGCATCCATCTTGCCCCAGTGCACCTTAGCACGGGCAAGGGCCCGACGAGCACCTTCAATGCAGGCGGAGCGCTTGATGACTTCAACCCACAGACAAGCATCCTCCAGCCACCGCACCAGGCCGAAGTAGCTCTCAGGCACGGCCTCTTGGGGCCACAGCCGAACTATGAGGCCCTTCATGGCCTGTTCGGCCACCTTGTGGAGCTCGACTAGCTGCTTTAGCTGGTCGCTAAGGGGCACCGGATGTCCGGCCTCACCATACTGAGACCAGAACACCTTCTCCGTAGAGATCCCCTCCTCGGCTTTGTAGAAAGCGGCAGCATCGGACACGCTACGTGGCAGATCTGCGAACGCTCCTGGAGAGCTCCGAATTCGGGTAAGTAACAGGTAATTCACTTTTACATGCTTGCTTTGCATGAAGAATGCCTTACCCGCCGTTATTTTCTTCAATGCCTCAATCTCTTGGAGGGCCTTGTGGTCTTCGGCCTTAGCGGCTTTGGCACTCTCAAGAGCTGACGCAAGCTCGGACTCCCGAGTCTTCGAGTCATGCTCCAAACTCTCGTGTTTTTCCACGAGAGCCTGGAGCTCTTGCCGCACCTCCGCCACCCGCGCCTCCTGCTTCTCTCGCTCGGTGCGCTCCAAGGCCGCACTGCTTTTGGCCTTGGACACCGCCTCCTTCAGGGTCGCACCTTGTTTGTGGCCCCTGCAATACCCACGTTATTCCTGTCATTTTTTGCAACCAAATCTTTTCTATAAGGTACTACTTTAATAAGGTATCACTTACCTTCCTTGTCCTCGAGCTACTTCTTGGCACGGCCGAGCTCGTTCTCGGACCGCTCAAGGCTCTGCTTCAATGCATGGACCTCCACAGTCAGTGCGGCAGAGGTCAGCAGCGTAGCCTGCATTCCCATATTGACATATTTCTGTTAGACTCCTGCGAATATCTTTTTAGATCCTCAGCCTGGCTTTTCTTTCCGAACACCAAACTGAGCATCAGGGGCTACTGTCTATGCGGTACTATTTTTACATATCTTAAATTACTTACCTCAAAACCTGTCAGAAGCCTGGTACAGGCTTCAGTCAGCCCGCTCTTGGCGGACTGAACCTTTTTGATCACCGCACTCATAACAGTGCGGTGCTCTTCGTCGATGGAAGCGCTGTTGAGCGCCTCCAGCAAATTATCTGGCGCCTCTGGTTGGACGGAGGCCGCCGGCGTCGCAGTCTTGCCCTTCTTACGAAGGGGCCTCCCGCCGGACTTCAGAACCACTTCAGGTTCCGGTACAGAGTCCAGCACAGGGCCGTACTTGGAACCCTCGGAGGTTCCACCCTCTTTTCGCCCAAAGTCTGGAAGGTCGCCTTGCGGCGCCTCCAGGACCACCTCCTCCTGGCCAGGCCCCTTCTGGGTCCCCACCTCGATGTCATCTGCATCACGAGGGGAGGAGGGGGTCGGAAGTGAAGTGCTATTCACATCCGACAAACCCAGGGACCCGCTCGATGAAGCGGGGAGATCGTCCTTGGGCGGGCTATAGGGTTGTATTCGGCGTTAGAAGACACTATGCGACAAAAGAGAAATCATGAGTTATTAAGGAGTCCGGACACTTACGATCTCGCTAGTGGCTTGGCCCTCGAGGGCCACTCCTCTTCGCCGTCGTCGGCGTTGGTGAAGTAGTCCGGAGGAAGGGTCCTCCCCTTCTTGGACCCTCCGGCCTCCCTAGTGGGGGAGGCCTTCCTTTTCTTCTCTCCCCCTGTTGGGGGAGAAGCCTCTTTCTTCTCCTCCTCGTCTTCGCGGAGGAGTCCGCCTTGGAGTCATCAGATGATGAGTCTGATAAACACCTGACGACAGGAACTCTTTCGAGTTCTCGTGGCCTTCTTCTTGGCCTTCTTCTCCGGCACCACATGAGGTGCCGGAACCAGCAGCCTCGTCAAGCGGGCGTCCACTGGGTCTTCTGGCAAAGGAGGCGGACAGTTAGTCTGTCCGGCCTTCTTTAGCCAGTCCTGTTAAAGGAGAGGGAGTTTAGATCCCACATAGAGTCAAACTATGGAAAGCAAGTGTCCCGTAAAGGATAATATAGCTTACCTCGCCAGCCTGGCGCTGCAAGCTGAATCCGCGATCTTCGGTGGCGGATGCGGGAGCCTCGGCGCCCTTGAACAGAACCCTCCAGGCCTCTTCGTACGTAGTGTCGAAGAGCCTGTTCAAGGTCTGGTGCTGCGCCGGATCGAACTCCCACAAATTGAAAGCCCGTTGTTGGCACGGGAGAATCCGGCGGATGAGCATAACCTGGACTACGTCGGCAAGCTTGAGGTTCTTGTTCACTAGCTTTTGGACGCAGGCTTGGAGTCCGGTCAGCTCCTCCGAATCGCCCCATGTCAGGCCCTTGTCTTTCTAGGAGGTGAGCCGTGTGGGGATGCCGGATCTGAATTCGAGGGCCGCTGCCCATTCAGGGTCGCGCGGCTCAGTGATATAGAACCACCCCGATTGCCACCCTTTGATGGTTTCAATGAAGGCGCCTTCGAGCCATGTGACATTGGGCATCTTGCCCACCATGGCGCCTCCGCACTCCGCTTGGCTGCCCTTCACAACCTTCGGCTTGACGTTGAAGGTCTTGAGCCACAAGCCGAAGTGGGGCTGGATGCAGAGGAAGGCCTCGCACACGACGATAAATGCCGAGTTGTTGAGGATGAAATTCGGGGCTAGATCATGGAAATCCAGGCCATAATAGAACATGAGCCCCCGGACAAAGCGGTGGAGTGGGAAGCCCAGTCCACAGAGGAAATGGGGAAGGAATACCACCCTCTCATGGGGCCCGGGGGTGGGGATGAGATGCCCCTCGTCGGGGAGCCGGTGTGCGATATCGCTGGACAAATATCCGGCGCAGCGCAGCTTCTTGATGTGCCCCTCCGTAACGGAGGAGGCCATCCACTTGCCTCCCGCTCCGAACATGGTTGGAGAAGGTTGAGGTGAGATGTGAGGACTTGGGCGCTGGAGCTCGAGTGCGCGGAGATGGATAAGCAAAGGAGGAAGAAGGCGTAGGTAAAAAGGTGGATCCTTACCCCCTTATATATGAGCGGACGAAACCATGCGTCCCCACCGGCCTGATAAAACTCGCTTATCTCCACAGCGCCGCAATCAACGGCGCGGTTGGGTTACCCACGTCCGTATTGATGAGAATCCCGGAATAAGGGGACATGATCTCTGCTTTGATAAGACGTGCCAAGGAAACCGCTTTGCTAAACGCGTTGAGGTGGAACAATAAAAATAATTCGAGTAAAGGCTTGGCCGTGGCGTGATGTCATGCTACGAAATACGTCAGCAGATTGAAGTTGTGTAAATATTATTCTCTCTACGGTGGTATGTGGAATTTATTTTGCAGAGCCGGGCACTATCCTGGTGTTCATAATCTTCTATGAAGAATTCGGAGGAGGAACCCGCCTTGCAATGTCGAAGACAATATGCGCGCGGGACTCGTCGTCATTGAAGCCTGGTTCAGGGGCTACTGAGGGAGTCCTGGACTAGGGGGTGTCCGGATAGCCGAACTATCGTCATTGGCCGGACTCCAAGACTATGAAGATACAAGATTGAAGACTTTGTTCCGTGTCCGGATGGGACTTTCCTTAGCGTGGAAGGCAAGCTTGGCGATACGGATATGTAGATCTCCTACCATTGTAACCGACTTTGTGTAACCCTAGCCCTATCCGGTGTCTATATAAACCGGAGGGTTTTAGTCCATAGTACGAACAACAATCATACCATAGGCTATCTTCTAGGGTTTAGCCTCCTTGATCTCGTGGTAGATCTACTCTTGTACTACCCATATCATCAATATTAATCAAGTAGGACGTAGGGTTTTACCTCCATCGAGAGGGCCCGAACCTGGGTAAAACATCATGTCCCTTGTCTCCTATTACCATTCGCGTAGACGCACAGTTCGGGACCCCCTACCCGAGATCCGCCGGTTTTGACACCGACAGTTAGGGTTACACAGAGTCAGTTACAATGGTAGGAGATTTACATATCCGTATCGCCAAGCTTGCCTTCCACGCCAAGGAAAGTCCCATCCGGACACGGGACGAAGTCTTCAATCTTGTATCTTCATAGTTCAGGAGTCCGGCCAAAGGTGATAGTTCGGCTATCCGGACACCCCCTAATCTAGGACTCCCTCACTCCTACTAGATTGATACCTTGATTCTCAAAAACTAGGGGAAATACTTATGCTACTTTACTACATGAGGTAGCAGTATGCGGCAATTGCTAACATGATTCGGACGGACTTCAGCTTCGCTACGGGAGAGAAAGTCTCATCGTAGTCAACCCCTTGAACTTGTCGATAACCCTTAGCGACAGGTCGAGCTTTATAGATGGTAAAATTACCATCCGCGTCCGTCTTCTTCTTGAAGATCCATTTGTTTTCTATCGCTCGCCGATCATCGGGCAAGTCTGTCAAAGTCCATACTTTGTTTTCATACATGGATCCTATCTCGGATTGCATGGCTTCAAGCCATTTGTTGGAATCTGGGGCCACCATTGCTTCTTCATAGTTCGAAGGTTCACCGTTGTCTAACAACATCATTTCCAGGATAGGGTTGCCACACCACTCTGGTGTGGAACGTGTCCTCGTGGACCTATAAAGTTCAGTAGTAACTTGATCCAAAGTACCCTGATCATCATCATTAGTTTCCTCTCTAGTCGGTGCAGGCAACTCAGGAACATCTTCCTGAGCTTCGCTACTTTCCTGTTCAAGAGGTAGTACTTCATCAAGTTCCACTTTCCTCCCACTTACTTCTTTCGAGAGAAACTCTTTCTCCAGAAAGGACCCATTCTTGGCAACAAAGATCTTGCCTTCGGATTAGGTAGAAGGTATACCCAATGGTTTCCTTAGGGTATCCTATGAAGAGGCATTTTTCCGACTTGGGTTCGAGCTTTTCTGGTTGGAGTTTCTTGACATAAGCATCGCATCCCCAAACTGTTAGAAACGACAGCTTAGGTTTCTTCCTAAACCATAATTCATACGGTATCGTCTCAACGGATTTAGACGGTGCCCTATTTAAAGTGAATGTAGCTGTCTCTAGAGCGTATCGCCAAAATGATAGCGGTAAATCGGTGAGTGACATCATAGATCGCACCATATCTGTCAGGACCCCGACTCGATGTCACATTGATCTAGCCGGTAACACCTCATATCACTTTGCGGCCTCACGCACGGTATCCCCACGGGTGTCGCCTTACCTTTGCCCGGGACCGTTTGCGCCTTTCGGCTCACGTATATGATAGTGTCGCTAGCATCCATATGATAAGGAGCCCGGGCTGACATGACTAGTCGTAAACCCAAAGTGGCACAGACTTACAGGGACAGGCATCCATGACCCAGCATCGAACGTGTCGGTCATCAGCGAGTGAATCCAGGCTGTAGCACTAGGCTAGCAGGACTCCGGTGAACCGGGCTGTAGCGGACTAACAGGACTCTGGTATTCATCGCGTGACATTTCCCCGAAGGGACAGACACAGGAACAAAGAAGGACATATGCCGGCCAGCCTAAGTGTTCCGGAGCAGTAGCAAGCTACCGTGGCTCGGTGGAAACACTAGGAGACATTTCCCGGTAAGAGAGGCTACTAAAGATAAACAACTAGATGGTCAGATCCCACACATACCAAGCATTTCAATAGCATACACACAATATGCTCGATATGTGCAAATACAACATGGCATCACAACATGACTCTACGACTCAAGTAATTTATTCAATAGGCTCCAAGGAGCGAGATGTTACAAACATGGGTCTCATGACCCAACAATCAGAGCATACAAGTCAAAGCACATGCGGAAGCTTAACATGTCTGAGTACAGACATCTATAAATGAAAAAGGCTGAGAAACCTGACTATCTACCAATCCTGCCGAGGCACAAGACCGTAGCTGAGGTAACAAGCTAAACGTCGAAGTCCACGTGGAACTACTAGTGAGACCGAAGTCTCTCTGCAAAAACATAAAATAGGCAAACGTGAGTACAAATGTACCCAGCAAGACTTACATCAGAACTAACTACATATGCATCATTATCAACAAGGGGATGGTGGGGTTTAACTGCAGCAAGCCAGCTTTGACTCGGTGGCTATCCTGAACTACGACTGCAATGTAACTCCTTTGAGGTGGCGCACACGAGTCCACATATTCACCATATCAATACACCACTATGGATCCGCTCCCGTCTCCCTACGAGAACGCCATCCATAACACTCACGCTTATCTTGCGTATTTTAGAGTATCCACTTTCACTTGTCTATGAACTGATATAAGCAACCCAGAAGTCCTTTACCGCGGACACGGCTATTCGAATAGATGATGTTAACCCTCCAGGGGTGTACTTCTTCATACATGTTTCCACCACTTAGCGTCTGCACACGACATGTGCTCGGCAGACTTCAAGCGAAAGCCGACGTGTGTGTAGACCACGACCTACCTAAACACTCAAGTCTCTAGTCCAGGTTTATCGCCTATTCGGGTTCCATCCATGAGGAGATCCGGCCGGAGTTTCGCTCACAGCCCCAAACGATGTGAACAGGGTTCCCGAGATACCAAACGGGCATCCGGTACACCGTGCCACGTACCTACCGCATCACAGCCCACCCCTACGGTCAGCGCTGTCCACGGCCTCCAGTAAGCTACAAACACCAGAAACTACTTGCAACTCCTGGACAGAGGACTAGGGTGAATAAGAAGTCGAGCGGGGTCATATTTCAGGGCCCAATGTATGGTAGTAACTGAATCATGGATCACAAACACAGAACTCAGTTCCTGAGGACGGCTGCAATGAGACAACCCACCATGTACTCCTACATGGCCTCTCACCGCTACCTTTACCAAAACGTGTTCACACACTTAGCTCACACACAGTAGGACATGTTCACACGCCCCTGATTCATCCCCGATGAATCAGACCTGACTCAACTCTAAGCAGTAGCAGGCATGACAAACAAGCAAGAATGAGTAGGCACAACAGGGCTCAAACAACTCCTACTCATGCTAGTGGGTTTCATCTATTTACTGTGGCAATGACAGGTCATGCAAAGGATAAAGGGGTTCAGCTACCGCAGCAAGTAACAGTTGAATCATTGTTGTCCTAATGCAGTAAAAGAGAGCAGGAGCGAGAGAGTGGGATTGTATCGGAATGAACAAGGGGGTTTTGCTTGCCTGGCACTTCTGAAGATAACATTGAGTCTTCATCAGTGTCAACGATCACATCATCGGTATCACGTCTATCGAGGGGGAACAACACCGGCAAACACAGAAGAAACACGATCATTGCAATGCACAATATGATGCATGCTATGACATGGCAATATGAATGTGTTTTGAGCTAATGCAACTAGCAACAGATTAAATGAAGTTGGTTTGAATACAAGATTCAAATTCAAACTCCATAAGTGGTTATTTAAATGTCATTCACTTCATTTGCCCTAAACAGTAGTGATAAGTTGTTCTAACATGCATGAAAATGGTATAGATGGATTCCTTGAATTTTTCTGATAATTTTTCATATATAAATTATTTGATTTGGAGTTACGGTTGAATTTCTATGAATTTTAGAAGTTTTAGCTATTTTCTGGAATTTCCTGATTATTTATAAAATAAACTAAATTCCAGAAAAGGAATATTGCGTCAGCATGACGCCGGGGTGACGTCAGCAGGTCAAAGGCGTCGACCAGGTCAAACCTGACCAGTGGGGTCCACTGGTCAGTGACCCAATCAACTAACCAGGTTAGTTAGCCCTAACTAACTTAGTTAGCCGGGCGGGGCCCGCATGTCAGTGGCCTATCTAAGTAGCTAGGTTAATTAGCGCTAACTAATCTAACACTAATCTAGCAGGCGCCTGGGCCCACACGTCAGGGGGGTCAAACCCCGGGTCAAACCCGCCGGAGTTGACCCGCGGCTTGTCGCCGGTGACGCCAGCAACGGCGGAGGGCGTCGGAAACGCACCTTTGGTGACCAAATCGGCGACTGAGGGGCTCTACGCGTAGCTGGGAGTCGCCCGCATCCATCTGTGCAAACGGCAGGGTCTGAGGTGGCCCGAGCTCACCGGAACGGGGCCCGCGGCGGCGACCGGAGTTCGGGCCAGCATGGGCACGGGGCTACGCTTGGCGAGCGAGCGAGCTGAGAGGCTGGGCGGGCTCCTGGGAGATCCACGAGCTCGAGGTCGTGCTCGGACGCGAGTTCGGTGACCTGCAACGACGGCGGCGACAAGCGTGACAGCGGTGAGCTTCCGCCGCGGTGGCCAGGGGGGATAGAGGAGGGATTCGATGACGGGGAGAGAGGGGTTGGGAGCAGGAGCTCACAGCGGGTGCAGCGGTGGCCTCGGCGAGCTCGGGGAGGCACCGGAGCTCGCGAATCCTCGAAAGTTCGCCGGCGGCCGAAGGTTGGGGGCGAGCTTGAGGGCGACGCAGCAGGGCTTCCGGAGGGCCGTGGATCGGTGGGGAGGAAGAGGGGGTCGGGGCGGAGCTCCCTGGGGCGTCGGTGAGGCGTGGGGAGCACGGTGGCTGCGGCAATCGGCGTCGGTGGCGGCGGCTCCGCTCGGGTCCGAGGTGTGGAGCGAGAGGGAGAGTAGGAGAAGGGGATGAGCACGGGAGGGAGTTGAGAGAGGACTGAGGGGGTGCGTGGCATCCGTAGCGGCGTCGGAGTGGCAGCAGGCAGGCCGGAGGTGGCGTTGCGCGTGCGTGCGCGCCGCGGGCACACGCCCCTGTCCTACTGTCCCGAGGAGGAAGACGACAGGGAGGGCGCTGGTGGGCTGGGCCGGCCAGCTGCGGTGCTGGGCCAGATGGGGCGCTAGGTGGGGCTGCAGGTAAGTCCAGGAAAACCTTTCTCTCTCTTTTTTTTTCTTTTTCAGTTCTGTTTTCTTTTATTTAATTTATTTTGCCACTGTTTTGAATTTAAAAATAATTCAAACAATGCCAAAAACTCCTCTGAAAATATTTATGCTGCTTAATGGACTTTTCCAAAAGCACATAAAATGTTTCAGGGTATTTGGAAATATATTCTATACAAGTTATGAATATGGTTCCGAATGCAAATAAAGTAATGATTTAAATTCAGTGCTCAAAATATTCCTCAAAAATGTTCATTATTTTTGGTTTGGTGCAAAACCCTTGCCAAAATATAACCAACATTATTTAAGGCCATTTTGAAAACATTGAATGCATTTACCAGGGTTCTTTGCCCCTCTTTTATTTTAAGTTTTTGAGGCTTCCAAAATTCCTCAGTTCAGGTTTCAAAAATTTAAACATGATGCACACATGAAGCTAGCCTAGAGCACTACCAGCAGCTAGGGATGTGACAACTCACCCCCACTAAACAAGAATCTCGTCTCGAGATTCAAGCGTAGGGTAAGAGGAAGGGGAAACGCAAACTAGTATAATCTTCACGATCCAGGTTGCACTTCAAATGAACGTTGATTCGATCACCATCTTTGTCTTGTTGTCTTGTTCTGAGAACTCCAACTAATCATGACAAGAAGAGGAAAGGAAAGACCCTAAAGAATTGTTCTTCTCGAAGGTCGAACAACTCAGGATTAACTCCCGGAATGGGACATAACAACATCTCTCGAGCTAAGAGACGAAGTACACCTCCATAGGAATTGGAGTGAAGCAGATGACAAAGGTTCACTAGGTAGACAACAATTCCAGACTCAAGAATGTGGTAAACGATTGTCACGTAGCGAGGAGTTGAGTTGCCATGACACCATAATGATGCACCTTAGGGAGGGTGACTCATAGAAATATCCCCTTAAGTGGCAAAAAGAATTACCTTTGATATAGAGATCATTGAGACTCTCTATATCAGCCTAAGGCAAATCACAGCAATCGATTGGCGGGGGTCGGTAGAATGGCATACTTGGACTTGGATGATGTGGATTACCTTGTTGAAGACAACGTAATGGATGATTTTTGCTTATCACCGGAAATGGAAGAGACCCATGGTACAATGGCACATTGGCGGTGCAAGCTGGGAACAAAATGCAAATGCTGGGAATGATTCTGGTAACTGGGGAAGAACCTAACAATAGAGAGTGAATTCACTGTTTGAATAGGTCATAGCATTGCCGAGGAAACTGAGAGGAATCTCAGTTAGAGCCGATGATAACACGTAGCGCTTGTGCGTGCTCTCAAGAACTTGAGCATTTCCACATTCATCAAGGTTTTACCAACATCCGTGTCAAGGGTCCGGTAACACAACTTACTACCATGATGAATGGTGATGGAGGATGCAGATGCAAAGGAAGATAACACTTCTCAGATTTCATCTTAGCGAGGCCAAGGAAATAAAATCTGGATGATCGACCGAGAGACATTTAGCACTCCGCTTCTAATGTTCTCCTTGATGTGCTAGTGTAACCCATTCATAGATATGGTTTGATATCTAGAACATTAGGTAAAAAGGTCGGACTTCGGGAGCACAGGAATCCATAAGGAATAACTACGGAGGTAAATCCTACGAAGTCCTCATGGGGAGGTGGCCAACTTCCTCAATCATGATATTATAATAACAGGTCTTTCGGCTGGGTGTGTTGGCCACGACATCCACTTTAACGGTTATCGCGCGACCAATATTATAATTCTTGGGAAATATTCCAACCATCACATCTGCTTGAGATTCAGATCTGGTTGGTGTCAGGATATTCCAGACTCATCGAGTCTAGGAAGAAAAATGAAAGTTTGCAACACAAATCGACGAGATGACGTTGCGGGATTCTCGGGAGATGAACTACGATAGCAAGCTCCAAAACATGAGCTGGTTCTGCTACAAATATGTGAACACGTTGTCCCAGACAAGCATGCCCACATGGTAGTCTTACGATAAAACACTAACGAGTTCTGGTTGGGAACCATCAGCGAGGATATCGAAGTTCTTTCATAAGTCCGGATTAGCTCTTATGAAGATACTCCTTCTCCTTGAACAAATCAGTCAGTGGCTTGGTGTGCTAGGATACACATATGGAATGAAGGTTGCAAGTCTCCAGACCACAGAATACTTTGCACGTGTGCATGACTGACTTGCGATGATTCCAGAGGAAGCAACATTGACTTTCTCGAGTCCACGGCGGCAACTTGCATCAAATGCACATGAACTAGAGGAGGTCACTTCTTACATCCGAACATATGCTTCATGAGCTAGCATGAACAAATGCTTCAAAAGTTTCCAACACTAACTTATTGTCCAACAAAATCATGGAGGAGATAAGGATGTTGTCAATGGGCTCAACAACAATTCATCTGGGTTTCCTTTTAAAAGGCATTCCATAGTTAAGTGAACGCGGTGATAGCATTGGTCAGACCAAAGATGTAATGGTGTATGCTCGAGGGATCAACCACGAATAAGACAACATTACGAGCATCGTTGGTACTGATTTGATTTGACGATAGCCCACACTCAAATCAAAGGATTGATAAGACAATAGGTCCAGCAACTGATCACAAGGACCAATCGATGAAGATATCATCTTTCTTCAACGCACACTACACAAGAATATCCCTTTGGAACGAACTAAGTCAGGCAAGCTTTTATCTTCCAACTCTCCAAGTTGTTGTCTAGCTTAACCAACTAGCTCAGGGATATCTAACACCGATTCTTGGAGAGAAGGTGGTTCATGAGAAACCAACTTGATCACGAGCTCAACATAACGGTCAGGTGACGACCTGGTGATACTTCCGAGAAGATATTTGGAAAATCACGAACCACCGATATGTTACTAAGCTCGAGAACAATCTCGCTTTTAAGGGCAAGACGATATGATCAAATGAGCGAGGACTTAACAAATCCTATCTCATCAATCGAGGAGTGCACCAGGAAAATGGACTAGGTAGCACAATCAACCTTAGGGTGATGATTCAATAGTCAACTCGCTAAGGATGACGTTATTGTCCATTTAACTACCAAGCAACGGAGTTGCTAGGAGTATTGATTTCACACATCATGATTCACTTGTCGGCACTCCGGCTGCAACAACACGGAACCGAGGAATGAAAAAGGATGGCGTGAAGTATCACTATATCAAGAATTCACCAAAGGTGGTGCAATTCTCATGAAATTCCTGTTATAAAGAAGGTAATACTTCAGGGTAGAGCAGACCAGAAGCTGGATTGTAACTTGATCTGCGGAATACAACTACTTTGACCCAATCCTAAATATGGATGAGGTACTGGAGTTTGTTTTCTCCAAGTCACTCTCTGGAATGAATGGCTTGACGGACCACAAGAGTAACAGGCATCGATGAATGAATGCACGCATACTCTTGACTATCAATTGATAGACGAGGGTCGGAATGCAACTAAAGAGAACAACTCAAAGGAACATATAATTTTTTGAGTTGTGGATGCATAGATTAGTATGTCGAACCAAGTTCAACATATCTCTTCCGGATAACCCATGCAGAAAGGTAGAACTGGCAGAGCCACAATATATAATGGAGAACTCATCAAGAATAATCCTGTTGTGATATTTCAGTTCAACGAGGAACTTCTGCCATAAGTAGTTCATGGTATTTGAAAGAAGAAGATACCACGGACTTCAAGGACTATCGCAAAGGTTACTAATATCCTAAAGGCACTAGCAATTACTATCAACATGAAGTAGGTAGAGTGAATCTCGGGTTCAATAACCCAGGAACAGAATACCTATTACTAAGTAGCATCACGGGATGCTTTCGAGAATGATGGCTAGAATCATCACACTGGGAACACAAATCATGGCTAGATGATCCCCTAAGACACCTAGGGTCATAATAATATCTCCAACATATATGTCAAGGTAACGGAGTACCTCAACTCGCTGTTTAGTGTGGTTAATCTGGCCCATGGGAATATTGAAATGGGAAGAAAGGATTTGCAAATGCATCAGACTACTTAGAAACCTGGGAAGAGTCGGACAGCATAACGGCTGTAAATGCTCAGAAAAGATTTGAGACATTCACAAAAATGGTGGCATAACCACTCAGAAGCACAATATCAAGGTTTCGAGATCAACAATTAACATACGGAAGTAGCAGGAACCGAACTGAGACTTAAATCCAACAATCTTATAAGTCCACTGATTAGTAACACGTGATCCTAATAGAAAGAAGAGATAACCTAGTTCTTAATCCCCGTAGAAGAGAAGATGATGACTCAGATCAGAAGGCCATGAGGTATAATGAGTAAAAGAGCCTTACGTTCCATCCCACAATCAATTCCCCTACATATAACTAAAGAATTTCTAGACTCAACTTCGACCAGTTTGGCTTGGTAATCCTACAGGCAGTCAAGCTCTGATACCAACGCTGTCAGGACCCCGACTCGATGTCACATTGATCTAGCCAGTAACACCTCATATCACTTTGCGGCCTCACGCACGGTATCCCCACGGGTGTCGCCTTACCTTTGCCCGGGACCGTTTGCGCCTTTCGGCTCACGTATATGATAGTGTCGCTAGCATCCATATGATAAGGAGCCCGGGCTGACATGACTAGTCGTAAACCCAAAGTGGCACAGACTTACAGGGACAGGCATCCATGACCTAGCATCGAACGTGTCGGTCATCAGCGAGTGAATCCAGGCTGTAGCACTGGGCTAGTAGGACTCCGGTGAACCGGGCTGTAGCGGACTTAGAGGACTCTGGTATTCATCGCGTGACATTTCCCCGAAGGGACAGACACAGGAACGAAGAAGGACACATGCCGGCCAGCCTAAGTGTTCCGGAGCAGTAGCAAGCTACCGTGGCTCGGTGGAAACACTAGGAGACATTTCCCGGTAAGAGAGGCTACTAAAGATAAACAACTAGATGGTCAGATCCCACACATACCAAGCATTTCAATAGCATACACACAATATGCTCGATATGTGCAAATACAACATGGCATCACAACATGACTCTACGACTCAAGTAATTTATTCAATAGGCTCCGAGGAGCGAGATGTTACAAACATGGGTCTCATGACCCAACAATCAGAGCATACAAGTCAAAGCACATGCGGAAGCTTAACATGTCTGAGTACAGACATCTATAAATGAAAAAGGCTGAGAAGCCTGACTATCTACCAATCCTGCCGAGGCACAAGACCGTAGCTGAGGTAACAAGCTAAACGTCGAAGTCCACGTGGAACTACTAGTGAGACCGAAGTCTCTCTGCAAAAACATAAAATAGGCAAACGTGAGTACAAATGTACCCAGCAAGACTTACATCAGAACTAACTACATATGCATCATTATCAACAAGGGGATGGTGGGGTTTAACTGCAGCAAGCCAGCTTTGACTCGGTGGCTATCCTGAACTACGACTGCAATGTAACTCTTTTGAGGTGGCGCACACGAGTCCACATATTCACCATATCAATACACCACTATGGATCCGCTCCCGTCTCCCTACGAGAACGCCATCCATAGCACTCACGCTTATCTTGCGCATTTTAAAGTATCCACTTTCACTTGTCTATGAACTGATATAAGCAATCCAGAAGTCCTTTTCCGCGGACACGGCTATTCGAATAGATGGTGTTAACCCTGCAGGGGTGTACTTCTTCATACATGTTTCCACCACTTAGCGTCTGCACACGACATGTGCTCGGCAGACTTCAAGCGAAAGCCGACGTGGGTGTAGACCACGACCTACCTAAACACTCAAGTCTCTAGTCCAGGTTTATCGCCTATTCGGGTTCCATCCATGAGGAGATCCGGCCGGAGTTTCGCTCACAGCCCCAAACGATGTGAACAGGGTTCCCGAGATACCAAACGGGCATCCGGTACACCGTGCCACGTACCTACCGCATCATAGCCCACCCCTACGGTCAGCGCTGTCCACGGCCTCCAGTAAGCTACAAACACCAGAAACTACTTGCAACTCCTGGACAGAGGACTAGGGTGAATAAGAAGTCGAGCGGGGTCATATTTCAGGGCCCAATGTATGGTAGTAACTGAATCATGGATCACAAACACAGAACTCAGTTCCTGAGGACGGCTGCAATGAGACAACCCACCATGTACTCCTACATGGCCTCTCACCGCTACCTTTTCCAAAACGTGTTCACACACTTAGCTCACACACAGTAGGACATGTTCACACGCCCCTGATTCATCCCCGATGAATCAGACCTGACTCAACTCTAAGCAGTAGCAGGCATGACAAACAAGCAAGAATGAGTAGGCACAACAGGGCTCAAACAACTCCTACTCATGCTAGTGGGTTTCATCTATTTACTGTGGCAATGACAGGTCATGCAAAGGATAAAGGGGTTCAGCTACCGCAGCAAGTAACAGTTGAATCGTTGTTGTCCTAATGCAGTAAAAGAGAGCAGGAGCAAAAGAGTGGGATTGTATCGGAATGAACAAGGGGGTTTTGCTTGCCTGGCACTTCTGAAGATAACATTGAGTCTTCATCAGTGTCAACGATCACATCATCGGTATCACGTCTATCGAGGGGGAACAACACCGGCAAACACAGAAGAAACACGATCATTGCAATGCACAATATGATGCATGCTATGACATGGCAATATGAATGTGTTTTGAGCTAATGCAACTAGCAACAGATTAAATGAAGTTGGTTTGAATACAAGATTCAAATTCAAACTCCATAAGTGGTTATTTAAATGTCATTCACTTCATTTGCCCTAAACAGTAGTGATAAGTTGTTCTAACATGCATGAAAATGGTATAGATGGATTCCTTGAATTTTTCTGATAATTTTTCATATATAAATTATTTGATTTGGAGTTACGGTTGAATTTCTATGAATTTTAGAAGTTTTAGCTATTTTCTGGAATTTCCTGATTATTTATAAAATAAACTAAATTCCAGAAAAGGAATATTGCGTCAGCATGACGCCGGGGTGACGTCAGCAGGTCAAAGGCGTCGACCAGGTCAAACCTGACCAGTGGGGTCCACTGGTCAGTGACCCAATCAACTAACCAGGTTAGTTAGCCCTAACTAACTTAGTTAGCCGGGCGGGGCCCACATGTCAGTGGCCTATCTAATTAGCTAGGTTAATTAGCGCTAACTAATCTAACACTAATCTAGCAGGCGCCTGGGCCCACACGTCAGGGGGGTCAAACCCCGGGTCAAACCCGCCGGAGTTGACCCGCGGCTTGTCGCCGGTGACGCCAGCAACGGCGGAGGGCGTCGGAAACGCTCCTTCGGCGACCAAATCGGCGACTGAGGGGCTCTACGCGTAGCTGGGAGTCGCCCGCATCCATCTGTGCAAACGGCAGGGGCTGAGGTGGCCCGAGCTCACCGGAATGGGGCCCGCGGCGGCGACCGGAGTTCGGGCCAGCACGGGCACGGGGCTACGCTTGGCGAGCGAGCGAGCTGAGAGGCTGGGCGGGCTCCTGGGAGATCCACGAGCTCGAGGTCGTGCTCGGACGCGAGTTCGGTGACCTGCAACGACGGCGGCGATAGGCGTGACGGCGGTGAGCTTCCGCCGCGGTGGCCAGGGGGGATAGAGGAGGGATTCGACGGCGGGGAGAGAGGGGTTGGGAGCAGGAGCTCACAGCGGGTGCAGCGGTGGCCTCGGCGAGCTCGGGGAGGCACCGGAGCTCGCGAATCCTCGAAAGTTCGCCGACGGCCGAAGGTTGGGGGCGAGCTTGAGGGCGATGCTGCAGGGCTTCCGGAGGGCTATGGATCGGTGGGGAGGAAGAGGGGGTCGGGGCGGAGCTCCCTGGGGCGTCGGTGAGGCGTGGGGAGCATGGTGGCTGCGGCAATCGGCGTCGGTGGCGGCGGCTCCGCTCGGGTCCGAGGTGCGGAGCGAGAGGGAGAGCAGGAGAAGGGGATGAGCACGGGAGGGAGTTGAGAGAGGCCTGAGGGGGTGCGTGGCATCCGTAGCGGCGTCGGAGTGGCAGCAGGCAGGCAGGAGGTGGCGTTGCGCGTGCGTGCGCGCCGCGGGCACACGCCCCTGTCCTACTGTCCCGAGGAGGAAGACGACAGGGAGGGCGCTGGTGGGCTGGGCCGGCCAGCTGCGGTGCTGGGCCAGATGGGGCGCTAGGTGGGGCTGCAGGTAAGTCCAGGAAAACCTTTCTCTCTCTTTTTCTTTCTTTTTCAGTTCTGTTTTCTTTTATTTAATTTATTTTGCCACTGTTTTGAATTTAAAAATAATTCAAACAATGCCAAAAACTCCTCTGAAAATATTTATGCTGCTTAATGGACTTTTCCAAAAGCACATAAAATGTTTCAGGGTATTTGGAAATATATTCTATACAAGTTATGAATATGGTTCCGAATGCAAATAAAGTAATGATTTAAATTCAGTGCTCAAAATATTCCTCAAAAATGTTCATTATTTTTGGTTTGGTGCAAAACCCTTGCCAAAATATAACCAACATTATTTAAGGCCATTTTGAAAACATTGAATGCATTTACCAGGGTTCTTTGCCCCTCTTTTATTTTAAGTTTTTGAGGCTTCCAAAATTCCTCAGTTCAGGTTTCAAAAATTTAAACATGATGCACACATGAAGCTAGCCTAGAGCACTACCAGCAGCTAGGGATGTGACAATATCCAATAGAGTGTGATTTCGACATTCGGACACACTGTTACATTGAGGTGTTCCAGGCGGCGTGAGTTGTGAAACGATTCCACATTTCCAGGATGGCACTAAATAACAATTATTGAGGTTTAAAACTAATCCCATAGGTAAATGAAGAGGTAGCGTACTAACGGCGATCACATCGTCCTTGGAACCATTCCCGATGTGCATTGTCACCTCGTCCTTCGCCAGTCTCTGCTTATTCCGCAGCTCCTGTTTTGAGTTACAAATATGTGCAACCGCACCGGTATCAAATACCCAGGAGCTACTATGAGTACTGGTAAGGTACACATCAATTACATGTATATCACATATACCTTTAGTGTTGCCGGCCTTCTTGTCCGCTAAGTATTTGGGGCAGTTCCGCTTCCAGTGTCCGCTTCCCTTGCAATAAAAGCACTCAGTCTCAGGTTTGGGTCCATTCTTTGGCTTCTTCCCGGCAACTGGCTTACCGAGCGCGGCGACTCCCTTGCCGTCCTTCTTGAAGTTCTTCTTACCCTTGCCTTTCTTGAACTTAGTGGCTTTATTAACCATCAACACTTGATGTTCCTTTTTGATTTCCACCTTCGCTGATTTCAGCATTGAAAATACTTCAGGAATAGTTTTCACCATCCCCTGCATATTGTAGTTCATCACAAAGCTCTTGTAGCTAGGTGGGAGCGACTGAAGGATTCTGTCAATGACCGCCTCGTCCGGGAGGTTAATGTCCAACTGGGACAGGCGGTTGTGCAACCCAGACATTTTGAGTATGTGCTCACTGACAGAACTATTTTCCTCCATCTTACAATTGTAGAACTTGTCGGAGACTTCATATCTCTTGACCCGGGCATGAGCTTGGAAAACCATTTTCAGCTCTTCGAACATCTCATATGCTCCATGTTGCTCAAAACACTTTTGGAGCCCCAGTTCTAAGCTATAAAGCATGCCGCACTAAACGAGGGAGTAATCATCAGCACGTGACTGCCAAGCGTTCATAACATCTTGGTTCTCTGGATGGGTGCGTCACCTAGCGGTCCTTCTAGGACATTTGCTTTCTTGGCAACTATGAGGATGATCCTCAGGTTCCGGACCCAGTCTGTATAGTTGCTGCCATTATCTTTCAGCTTGGTTTTCTCTAGGAACGCGTTGAAGTTAAGGTTGACATGAGCGTTGGCCATTTGATCTACAAGACATTTTGCAAAGGTCTTTAGACCAAGTTCATGATAATTCAGTTCATCTAATCAAACTATTTAATGAACTCCCACTCAGATTAGACATCCCTCTAGTCATCTAAGTGATACATGATCCGACTCAACTAGACCGTGTCCGATCATCACGTGAGACGGACTAGTCATCATCGGTGAACATCTCCATGTTGATCGTATCTTCCATATGACTCATGTTAGACCTTTCGGTCTCTTGTATTCCCAGGCCATGTCTGTACATGCTAGGCTCATCAAGTCAACCTATGTGTTTTGCATGTGTAAATCTGTCTTACACCCGTTGTATGTGGATGTTGGAATCTATCACACCTGATCATCACGTGGTGCTTCGAAACAACGAACTTTCGCAACGGCGCACAGTTAGGGGAACACTTTCTTGAAATTATTATGAGGGATCATCTTATTTACTACCGTCGTTCTAAGCAAATAAGATGCAAAAACATGATAAACATCACATCCAATCAAATAGTGACATGATATGGCCAGTATCATATTGCTCCTTTGATCTCCATCTTCGGGGCGCCATGATCACCTTCGTCACCGGCATGACACCATGATCTCCATCATCATGTCTCCATGAAGTTGTTCGCCAACTATTACTTCTACTACTATGGCTAACGGTTTAGCAATAAAGTAAAGTAATTACATGGCGTTCATTCATTGACACGCAGGTCATACAATAATTAAGACAACTCCTATGGCTCCTGCCGGTTGTCATACTCATCGACATGCAAGTCGTGATTCCTATTACAAGAACATGATCTCATACATCACATATATATCATTCATCACAACCTTTTGGCCATATCACATCACAAGGCATATGCTGCAAAAACAAGTTAGACGTCCTCTAATTGTTGTTGCATGTTTTGACGTGGCTGCAATACGGTTCTAGCAAGAACGTTTCTTACCTACATAAAAGCCACAATGTGATATGCCAATTTCTATTTACCCTTCATAAGGACCCTTTTCATCGTATCCGATCCGACTAAAGTGGGAGAGACAGACACCCGCTAGTCACTCGGTGGAACCTGTCTCACGTAAGCGTACATGTAAGGTCGGTCCGGGCCGCCCCACGATGCCGCCGAAACAAGATAAGACTAGTTGTGTTCTACTCATGCAAAGAAACTACGCATAGACCTAGCTCTGATACCACTGTTGGGGAACGTTGCAGAAAATAAAAAAATTCTACGCTTCACCAAGATCAATCTATGGAGTCATCTAGCAATGAGAGAGAGGAGTGCATCTACATACCCTTGTAGATTGTGAGGGGAAGCATTCAAGAGAACGGGGTTGAGGGAGTCGTACTCGTCGTGATCCAAATCACCAAAAGATCCTAGTGCCGAACAGACAGCACCTCCGCGTTCAACACACGTACGATTGGGGAAGACTATCCTCCTTCTTGATCCAGCAAGGGGGAGGGAGAGGTTGATGGAGATCCAGCAACACGACGACGTGGTGGTGGAAGTAGCGGTGATCTCGGCAGGGCTTCGCCAAGCTCAGTGAGAGGAAGAGGTGGTATGGGGGGAGAGGGAAGCGCCAGGGACTAGGGTGTGGCTGCCCTCCCTCCCCCCTCTTTATATAGGGGGCCTAGGGGGTGCGCCGGCCCCTAGAGATCCCATCTCAAGGGGGACGGTGGCCTAGGGGGGGGAACTTGCCCCCCAAGTCAAGTGGGGCGCCTCCCACCCCTAGGGTTTCCAACCCTAGGCACAGGGGAGGCCCAAGAGGGGTGCACCAACCCACCAGGGGCTGGTTCCCCTCCCACTTCAGCCCATGTGGCCCTCCAGGATAGGTGGCCCCACCCGGTGGACCCCCGGGACACTTCCGGTGGTCCCGGTACAATACCGGTGACCCCTGAAACATTCCCGGTGGCCGAAACTGGACTTCCTATATACAATTCTTCACCTACAGACCATTCTGGAACTCCTTGTGACGTCCGGGATATCCTCCGGGACTCCGAAAAACTTTTGGGTTACCGCATACTAATATCTCTACACCACTAGCATCACCGAACCTTAAGTATGTAGACCCTACGGGTTCGGGAGACACACAGACATGACCGAGACGACTCTCCGGTCAATAACCAACAGCGGGATCTGGATACCCATGTTGGCTCCCACATGCTCCTCGATGATCTCATCGGATGAACCACGATGTCGAGGATTCAAGTAATCCCGTATACAATTCCCTTTGTCAATCGGTACGTTACTTGCCCGAGATTCGATCGTCGGTATCCCAATACCTCGTTCAATCTCGTTACCGGCAAGTCACTTTACTCGTACCGTAATGCATGATCCCATGACCAAACACTTGGTCACATTGAGCATATTATGATGATGCATTACCGAGTGGGCCCAGAGATACCTCTCCATCATACAGAGTGACAAATCCCAGTCTCGATCTGTGTTAACCCAACAGATACTTTCGGGGATACCCGTAGTATACCTTTATAGTCACCCAGTTACGTTGTGATGTTTGGTACACCCAAAGCACTCCTACGGCATCCGGGAGTTACACGATCTCATGGTCTAAGGAAATGATACTTGACATTGGGAAAGCTCTAGCAAACAAACTACACGACCTTGTGCTATGCTTAGGATTGGGTCTTGTCCATCACATCATTCTCCTAATGATGTGATCCCGTTATCAATGACATCCAATGTCCATAGTCAGGAAACCATGACTATCTATTGATCAACGAGCTAGTCAACTAGAGGCTCACTAGGGACATGTTGTGGTCTATGTATTCACACATGTATTATGATTTCTGGATAACACAATTATAGCATGAATAATAGACAATTATCATGAACAAGGAAATATAATAATAATCATTTCATTATTGCCTCTAGGGCATATTTCCAACACTCGAATGGTAGGACCCAACGGCGTACCAGCTAGACCTTGGCTCGTGTTGATCCTAAAAAATGGGCTCGTGTCCTTCGGTGGCGTGTGTGGTACGCACATTAGGCAACCCCAACCAGTCGAGCCTTAGCGTTTCAAGTCGAAATATCTGGCGGCCAGAATTCCAGCCCTAGGAAATTCCCCTCATGTCCCCGGTCCATATTGACTACCGATGAACAACGAAGGGATTCTTTAGTAACTAGACAACGTTACCTACCATGCCGAGCACGGTTCAATTCCCTCGGTCACCGCTCGTCAAGCTCACCCGTCAACTGCATTGCCTAGTACTACTACTACTACTACACCAGGATGAGCACAGAATTGAGCCCGTTTGTTCGTGCCTAGTACTTGAGATAATATATAAGACAATGCACTGGTACGCATTTATTATCCTTTTACGGTTTATAGGGCTTATCTCAAAATTTTAGTTTTCCCATTTTATAATTCTCAATTTGGTTGTTCCCCAATACATGTTCAGATTTCAAGCTGCAATAAATCATTGCATGCAAGAATTAAGAGAAAATTGACCAATGCATGTACTTTATGCATGCATGCATTGCAATTAATGCATTCGTAAACACAATGTTTGAGGAAAACAAGCGCATTAATTGAGTGGTTTTGCAAACTACAACAATTGTTCCACCACTCACCATCTACCTTGGTTGGTGAGATTTTTGAATTGAACCCTATAAACCGGAAAGGAGGTTTAATTAAGCAAAATGTTTGACCAAATCCATTCTTAAGAAATACAACAGGACAGATGTACGGCTTGAAAATTTATTGCATGATGCAGGTTATGATATTGTTTCGAATCCTGGATCTTAAATTTCAGAAAATCCAAAAGTGAGCATAAATTCTTGAAAGTGAGCATGGTCACGTGATATGGCACAAATATTACTTCATAAGTTTTTTCTACAATTCGAGACAAGCTGCTTATGACAAGTTGCACAAATGAAGAGCCAATGTATTTTGGAACAAAGACCTGTCACGTTAAGGCGAACGCTTTCACGATTGAAACCGTGGGCATTTACGTGCCGCCACGAGTCCCCACTTCTCATCAGTAGGTGCCGTCACAGCAAGCGTGTGAGTCGACGGGAGGCGTGCGAGCAGACCACTGCGCCGGCTGTCAGGGAGGCGTGCGAGCAGACCGCTGTGCAGACTCACCGGGAGGCGAGCCCTTTGACGAGGCTCTGCCGCCCACAGTCGTCCCAACTGCTCCCACTTTTAATGTCGCCGGCGCCATACTTTAAAATCAACCCCGCACTACCCGGTATCGCTACAATCCTATCTCTTCCTCTCCGATTCTCCTGTCGTCTACCTCCAACTAGCCTGACCTAAACGTACGCCATGCCGCATCACGATGGTCTGCCCTTAGTGTTCCAGTTTCATCAGGAAGACACCGAGCCAGAGTCTCAAGAACATAAGGCGCTTTGGGACGAGCTTGAACTGCCCTTGCGGGAAGACGCCGCGCCTGTCCCTGCTCCCGTGTCGGCTCACGTCGCCCCGACTGCGCCAGCGCCCATCCCCGTCGCATTGATGGGCTGGGAGCCACACATTATCGCCGAGCTTGATGCCACGGGGTTCCACGAGGTCCGCGCTGACTTTCACGCGTCCGTGCACCTGCCAGCGCATGTGCCTGCGCGTGCACTGACGCGCACGCCCGTGCCGGTGCCCGTGCACCTTCCAGCACATGCGCCTGCGCGTGCACTGACGTGCGCGCCCGTGCCGGTGCCCATGCACACGAATGTCTCTATCGCGCCGTTGACAGTGCCTGTCCCGCGCAGGTGTCAGTGCCCCCCTCAGCGGCATGGATGGCCGTCGTCGACCGCTTCCTTGCACCAACGCCAGTCGCCTCCTCCTGCCAGTTGACTCGCTCCGAAGTCCAAAACATTTTGGCCTTCCTTGAAGCTAGGCCAACGTCTAGGAGTACGCCAACAACGGCGCAAGACGCCGCCGTCGCCGTCGGTCAGTGGCCCGACGACACACAGAGCACGGCAGAGGAGCCACTTCCCACCGCGAGACGCCCCCGCCGTCGCCCCGTAATCTAAATTTGCCATGAAAAATGTTTGGATTGCCATGCTTAAAATCCGAACGTTTATCATTTCCGTTTATTTTTATATTGATCATCGTATAATTTAAAGTCGGGGTCAAACTGAACGAAATGTATGGTTTGATCGATTGAATGTTCTGCTAGAGCCATATCAAATTAAATATAAAACATCATCAAGCCACATGTATTCCTTGTCATCCAACGACCTAGACTGCTTCAATGTCGAGCGCTCAACACGTTTAGCGTGCAGTTAATTTCATGCCAAAAATAGTGCTAATCACATGATAACACGCAAATAATATCCTAGTAATTAATATCCGCATGCACTTAATATACTTCCAAATTAACGTGCATTGCACGTACACATTGACTAGTGCTGCTAGTACGTGATACTGGTGCCGTGACTTGTGAACGCATCCAGATATGGTCAACGGCAACATCGCCCGCGAGTTCTTCCTGTTTGCCTGTGCGTCTAAACGCAGAAGGGGAGGAGAGAGAGAGAGCACACATGGAACCCACCAGTAAGTGAAGGCGAATAGTACTAAAAATAATATTACATGTTATCCATTAATTAGGCCGTGGTAATATAAAAACATTATGTAAACAAAGGGGTACAACAAACATTGCTATTCTACATATGTTGCCTATTGACGTGCGCCTTGAAGGCCCGGTCGCATGTTCGATCCTCGTCCTTTATTTTTTAATTTGTATATGGGTCCAAATTTGTTTCATGACATGTGGGCCCCTCGGTGTGTAGTTTGTAGCACTTTAGAGCATAATTGGTTTGATGTCAAAAGTTGGCATGCCAAATGTTGGCTAGAGATTGGTTGCTTGCCAATTCTCGTTGCCAATCTCACAAAAAGTTGCCAAATGTAGGCAATTTTTGATTTTGCCAAATGTTGGTAGCAAACCAATTATGCTCTTAATTTGTGGGTCGAAATTTGTTCCATTCCAAGTGGACTATCGGTGTGTAGTTTTGTAGCTTATTTATAATAATTAAAGAGAACAACATAGTTTTTTCAATAATACCATGGTGCGACGTTGAAGGCGAGAAAGGATGTGCGAGAGAGCGATGACCGAGCCAGAGGGAAATCAACTAGGGGAGTTGTGTGGGTTGCAATGGTGTTTGGAGTAGTTGTGGGTCGAATGCTACGAAAATATAATCTAAACCGACCGGAATAAATGCCTACACAAATTAATCCAAGGTTGGAGTGCCCCTCACAATGTAAATAGCTCTGGCTTTGCAAGGGATGGAGAGGTAGTAGCTTCAACGCGTGGAAGATACGGTGTGAGAAAGCGAGGTCAATCGAGAGACATATAGATAGAGAGAGAAAGTGAGTGTGGTCTGACATTCATTGAACAAATATGTATGCTCCGGAGAGGTATTGTCCGATTGAGCTTTTGGTAAGGGTGAGGGCTGTAAGATAGAGCTTGAGAGATGATCCAGTCACAGACGTGTAGATTTATTTTGTGCATGGGAGGAAGCAAGATCAACCGATCACAAAGGGGCCGTGCGATCGAAAGAGTGAGACAGGTTGGAGAGAGTGACCTAGATAGACGATGTGCGTGAAAGAATATACAATGTGAATAGGTCGAATTGGGATCAAACATGGTGATATATCGTTTTTGTCCGAGAAAGAGCGAGGTCAATCGAG
>NC_041385.1:40706339-40748680 GCF_002162155.2 Triticum dicoccoides | reverse complement strand
ATGGAGAGATAGAGAGAGAGATTGAGTGAGCGTGGCCCACCATGAGGTCGAAAGAGTGGCGGCAGCTTGGATGGACTGACCTAGATAGACAATCTGCGTGAAAGAGTATAGAGTGTGTCGATCGAGGCCCGAGCTGGGAGATATATCATTTGTGTATGAATGAAAACGAGGTTAAACGAGACTCAGATAAAGAGAGCGAGATTGAGCGAGTGTGGCCCGCCGTGCGGAAGAAAGAGTGCGACAGTCTCGAGGGAGTGACATAGATATACAACGTGCGTGCGTGCGCACAAGAGGTTAGGGGGCTAGATAGGCAATGCATGTATTTAGCTCGAGAGGGTGAGAGCGAGAGGGCGGAGAGAGAGAGAGCTCGACATGGGGTGCAATGGCGGCTATGTTAGGTAAATACATTTGGTAACAGGAGTGGAAAAAGGGGTTGTGTAGTTGAGAGACTTACAGATCGAAACATGGAGAGAAAGAATGGACGTGTGTTGGAAACCGATAGCTTGCTAAGGTGGTTAGGAGAGGAAGATTGACCAATACAGGAAGTATGTAGCGTTTTTGCGTGGGGGGGGGGCTAAAAACAACATTTGAATGTACATAGTACAAGACTTAATATTGATATTTCAATTTGGTGTACATTGTAAGATTTGAACCGAGGACCAGGCATACGGGTAATTATTTCGAATTCGTGCCATACTAAGTTTCGAAAAGTTGACATTGACTCAATTTGTTGTGCTATTTTGTAGGTCATATGTTTGAATCCTTCCAAAAGTTTTCTCATACCATGGTGTTCATCCTATACATATGAATTTGTATTAAAAAAGTAGTGTGGATACAGTGAAATGTGAAATCCACGTTAGAATTGGAGATTGCTACGTGACACACACTCTAATTCAAATAACTAACTACGTGACACACACTCTAATTCAAATAACTTATTATGTGACACACTCTAATCCACGTTAGCGTGGGTACCGTTTCGATTTTTTTCAAATAACTCCTCATTAATTAATTTATAGTACTCCCTCTGTTCACTTTTATAAGACCTTGAAGACATTTCAGACAATGTGCAAAACAGTTCATTTTAAGTTGTCTGAAACGACTGACAAAAGTGAACGGATGGAGTATCTCGTTTCGAATGACTAATTATTGCAAGAAAAACACGGGCATGGTAATACATACAGATTCGTTTGCAAATGAAAGAAGATTCGTTTCATTTGCATTCTCAAATGTAGGCACACCAGGCAGACCAGGGTCGTGTCAGGGTGGACGCTGCTTTGGTGCCTTAAAGGCAACTGCCCTTGGGTGACTGACATGTGGGACAGCCACCTGTTGGGCCCACATGTCATGGACACAAATGCAGGTGCCTTAAGGCACCAAAGCATAGTCCTGTCGGGGTGGTCGTGTGTGTCGGACGGACTCGTAGCACCCAGCCACCCACCCCCTCCCCCCCAAAAAAGGACGACGACAATATAAGTTCGCGCTTCCACGTTTCAGATTGAAATATCTGGCGGCCCCAATTCCAGCCCTGCAAAATCTCTCTTCTCCACCGTCCCCTTCCGCGCCTAGATTGCTCAAATCCCTAATTCGTCGCCATCCCTCGAATCGCCCCTCATCTCGTCTCTTTCCCCACCGTTCTCCACCTCTGTGCCGAACGCCGATGATGAAGACGACGGTCGCGCTTCACCACCGCACCGGAGCTACCTCATCTACGCCCTAGTCCACCGCACCGGGTGGTCCACCGACAATGTCGGCCGCCGCAACCAACGTGCCTCACAGACACCGAGTTCCACCGCATCAGGTGCGCTTCACCGACACCGTCTCCCAGCTCACCGGGGCTACTTCACCGAGCACATGGTCGCACCTCCGCCCCCCAAGGCCGTTGGGGCTTCACCAACGGTCTCGTCCCCCGCATCGTAGCGCTCTGCTGCCACTCAAGATATGCATCTGTGCGCGACCAGCCAACGCCAGCTCATCACCCTCAACGGCTCTGAAGTGACCCGCACTCTAGCTAAGAGAGCATGCCCAAACGCCGTCCCGAACTAGGTATCCACACATCACTCCCTTGTGCACTGTTCCGACGATGTTTGGATATCCTTTCACTGCTCTCTTAGCTTACACGCCTATGCAACTCTGACTTCAACTCTTATTTCTTCTGGAGATATCATTTGAAACAAGAAAATCCATTTTTTAGTGAAGCATGACGGCGCTACGGGATCTGGTACACATCCTGCACACCCGTATAACCTTGCAAGTATCTGTCCTCCGGTAGAACTTCAAGGTCGATTCCTCTTATTTGATCAACCATTCGCCATGTCAAAAATGTAGAGGGGGCTGCAAGGAGCACAAGGCCTGCACATCCAAGCAAGTGGTAACATGGACTTGTACATGGAACATCCCAAGCGCAAGCAGAGCTGCAGTGAGCCTGTACAACGAGCTAGCGTAAATCCCTGCATTTCATTTAATTCGTACTGGCATTCGTGTATGATTTGTGTGCAGTGGCTGATCCACGAATTCAAGTTACCAGGGGCGAACATTTAACTTAAAAAATACGAAAGCACTTGCACTCCGGAAAATCAACATAACTTGAGAAATGTGAAGCTACATGCACTTTGAAAACCAGCTAATGATCCAAAGTAGTTCAGATTATAAACACTAAATGATGCAAGCACCAAAAAACACAAAATGCAACATGGTGTACAAGGACTACAAACGTGGTCTGTACCTGCTTGAATTATTCGTTCTCTGGCTGAAAATATCGAAGTGTAATTGCACGTATAACCAGTGCGCAAACTGCATATCAATATATCTATCCTGCACAAGTATGCCAATAGTTTCAAACAACAGATTAAAAAAGTATTTATGCTATGTTTTCATGATACGGGGACTTTCTAGTAGATGGCCTCGACGTTTCCTCAAGCTATGAAAATGCACTATAATTTTCTTGTCATCAATGCCTGCAAATCTCTATCTCTCTCAACATAGTAGATCATCATTAGACACTAAATCCTTCAATGAGCCTGCAAAATGCTTGCATTGCATTCCTCATTAGACAGTATATGTTCATCACCAGGAGCATGTAAAATGTTTGCATCAAATCCTTCATTAGCAGTCTGTTCATTAGACACTTCAGGCTCAAGAACAACATGAGCTTGTATGTTTGCACCGGAAACTTTATTAGATACATCAGATTCAGTCAATTCAGTATTGATTGGGGGAGTTATAAAATAAGTAGAAATTGGTCTCATTTTCTCATAGATTCCCTACATACAAGCAGTTTCACAACACCGTCAGGTTTAACTATTGGCCAGAAATTGAAGAGTTGATTTAGATATAATCAGGGATGTAATGTACCTGCTCATTGCGCATGCTACTCTTGCAAGCTGCGACTGTCCGTTTGCGCAAGCTCGATACCATGTCCGTGTTGTTGCCGCTGCCTCCCACGCAGGCTACACCCAGGGTTGGATCTTCATCTTATTGTCCTTCTGTTCGCTTGAAGCCCGGCGACCGCCCTCCAACGAGGGCATGAGGAAGTGTTGTGTCGGTCTGTCCAGCGGCGGCTAGGTTAGGAGCGAACCAGACTGGAGGCTGGAGCGAATGAATTGTGATTTTTCCTGCTGTCGATCGATATGGGAGGCGCTCGTATGGGCCGCGAGCCTGCTATAGGTCCTGCCTTGCACTTATGTTATTGGCCCATCCAAACTGAAACATTTTTCTTCATTTTTTACATAGCCTGCTCGTGCATTGGGACGAACAAAACTAGCGTGGGCCAACCTGGACGACTCAAACTAGGTGCACACTTTCCAGCCACCTGAGGCGGCCGCCCATACCAGCCTCTATGGTGGCGTCGCCCCTTTTTATGTGTATAATTGGATAGTGAAAAATATTCTAGTGGAGCTTTTGATTTACCCACTGAATGGTTGAATTGCTTGTTTCTATGAATTTTGTTCGCCAATAATGTGAAGGATGCCAGTCTTTTCATCCTATTGTAGATTGCTTAGATCTCAATATGCCAAAAGTAATCGCATGAAATATACAGTAAAAGCCAGTGTGATGTGTTTGGCTACAACTAGTCTGACTACACGTCCTCATATAACATATCAAGGACGCACCATCTAACCAGATTAACCATTTGACTTACCCATGCAGTGTGGGAAGAAAGAAGTATTGGGACTACGTATCCAAGCAATTGATGCCATGGACTCATTTGTACAACCTTGTAAGCGAAAAAGAAGTTGCAGTATGCCTGTATAAAGAACTAGCATAAGTTCAGTTACCTGCTTCTCGGAATTTTAGTTAGCCACTTATTGCAAAATTGTTCAATTACGTTGCTTGGCTTAATTTAGTTTGCTACTGATTACATAATGACACATCCTGTTAATCGTATTATAGACTGCGCCTATCTATGTGTTTGATACTTACTGTTAAGAATTACCTGTTTGCCTTAACTTAAATATCTACTTGTTTGTTTAACTGCTTTGCTGCTGCAACAGCGGGTTACAATGATGTTAATAACTACTGTACTTTTCAGCATCCAATTGGAACTCTTTAATTCCTTGTTTGTTTAACTGGTTTGCTGTTATAACTCTCAGTTGAGATGTTTTGCTAACTTCAACTTTTCTGAATCCAATCGGAACTTTAATGGCAAAAGAGGTTAGCCCAAGATCAAAGAGCGAGGTCCCCATGGACGTTGCATCATCCCACAGCAGTGACACCGACCGAATCGTGCATTATGAACTGCCAACTGCTGATGCTCTAAAGGCTAAACTAGTGGTAGAAAAAGATTCTGCTTCTGCACTTAGAGATGAAGTCGACATGTTGAGGAAGCAAACAACACAATCACAAGCAGTACTCAAGACAACCATTAAATATTAGGTGGATTTCAAAACGAAGCAAGCTGAGACTGACCAGATTGTTAAGGTCCTGAAGGAAAAAAGGAAATTAAATTCCTACTTGGTAAATCATAGGTGAAATGTTCTTTCCATAGTTGAATAACCTTTGTGTTGTCTGTTCATGTAATCAATCAAACCATTTGTTTTAGAGATCATGTAATAATTGTTTTTTGTAATTTTATTTTATCACAAGTCTGTATTAATTGATAAGACTCGGAGACATTTCATTTGGATTGCTGTGCCAGACCTACAAATATGCCAATCGGGCTGAATGTGCATTCAGCAATAGTAGTAGTATAGGTGGACCATAAGTGGCACGCATCGGAAAGGGCCAAGATGCTAGTTAAAAAAGGATGTTGTTTTAGCCAAAAAAATGTATAGCGGCCTGGCTTATGTATGTTAATTGATATTATTGATCCATATACTCTATAAGTGTTTATATGTCTGTTAGTTCTGTACATTCTTGGTTGATTGACTCGGTATTTGAATCTTGATATATCGCTTGTGTACATATCTAAATGGGAGTACACATTATGCTACGTGTGACATTTGAGTTGGACATGAAGTGTTCCAAATATTCTAATTCACCTTAAACTGGATTCTAGTTTCTAAATTTGAGTATCGGCATTTGTAAACCATATTCATATATGACAGTGGAATACATCTTTATCGTCCTTTTGAAGTTATATAAGAACACATAGAATGATTTATAAAGATTCATATAGGAATACAAAGTGGATTCGAATTTAGTTGCCAGGGTAAACGTGGATGCTTATTGTCCCAAAATTCGAAAGAAGCAGCAAAATGTCCACTCCCATGTCGGCTGCCCGAAGCCAAGTGTTTGGGAGATGGAAATTACTGTCTACCCATTACACGGACAATCCATCGGCCCGATTTCCACTGCCCTAAATAGGGGTAGGTTAGTAACTTCAATTAGACGTGACACGACCGCCTCCGAGCCCATTCCAAAACGGTGGGTGTCAAACATGGGCGGCAAAACCTATTTGATTCAAGCTCGTCTGAAAGACCTATGTTTCTCCCTCCATTCCACATTCATACACGGTGGGCGGCAAAACAAACTCGACTCAGCCGAAATTGATGTAGGCAAATATTTTCCATAGGGGCAGGTTTGTAACTTCACTCAGACGTGACACAACCTCCCTACCTGTCAGCCCCGTTCATACACCGTGGGTGCTAACCATGGGCACCAACCATGGGCGCCAACCACCCTCTCCTCGCCCGAAATCGCTCTGGGCAAATATTGGCGAGATGCGAGATTACCGTCCTATCCCCAACCAACGAGACGTCCAATTTTTAAACGGGGGCTAAGTTCGTAACTTTCCCATATTTCAGACAGGCGCGTCCCAAAAACATGGTTCCCCGTACCTCCCCCTTCATTTTTTCATTCATACACCGTTCGCGCTAGAACACCCCATCCCCACACCAGCCTCCGTCTGCCACCCCATCCATCGCCGCCGTCCTCCACCACATCCATCGCCACCGTCCTCCACCATGCCGGAGCGCCTAGCAAGACCGCGTCGTCCACTGCTAGAGTTTCTCATCCACGGCGACGGACCAATAGCCTTGCATCGCGTCCTCTCGCTTCATCGGTGTCGTCGTCCTCTTTGCCGGGGCCGCTCACACGACCTTCTCTTCCACCGCAACGGGACTTATCCCCTGATGCACCCGTCTACCGTCGCAGATCTGCTTCAACGCCACCGACAGCCATCGCACCCCCGATGCCTACACGGCGCCACAAGAGAGGTCGTACTTCATATCACCTCAACTTTTTGATCTCAACCAGAAAATAGATCTTAACTTGGTTACTCAACTTTCTTTTCGGCTCTTAGAATTTAGTTCTTAGTTAGAAGCAAACAATGGATGCTAAATATCATTCTCCGGTTTGAAGCTTCAAATCTGCCATGGCACATCCATAATACGGTTTAATTGATCATGCTTAAGGTTTAATTGATCATGTTGGTTCCGTGGTGGTTTCCTTAATAGAAATCGGAGGGGAAACCCTCTTTTGCTAAAAAATATGCTTACAGTTCCCCCCTTTTATGATCACTATACGATCAGAATACGTGCTTCGTGTCATAAAAAATATGCTTAGAGTTTCAAAAATGCATGTTCGCCGCTCGGGTGTGTATCTCTATAGGGTGCCCACGGTGGGCCGGCCCACCCTAGGATTTTGGGTCGTCCCAGGCCCCGATTCCCCTCTGTTCTGCTACGCGCTTCCGATCTCTACTCGCCCCCAGCCGCCTGCCTCGGTGACTTGCCGTCCCCAGACGACATGACTCTAGGAGGAGACGCCGGACTAATAAGAGGCCAGGAGCCGCTCGCCCAACAACGTCACCGCTGCCCTGGCGCGCCGTCGTGCCTACCTTCCCAATCCGTTTAGGGCTCAAGCGTGCAGCACCCACCAAGCCAACCCGATTTATCCTGAGATACGTCCTCAACACTCAGTAGCCACTCCTCATCACCATTTTCTAATTGATTCAATACTCATTAGGCAGGACTGTCATTAGGATTCATTACTCAAAATTCCGGCCCTCGGAACAGAAACTAGTCATTTTGGATTGTTGGTCGTAGTGACATTGACCTAGATTACTACTGCAAGCCAGGTTTGTTGACAATTTTACTTGTCTTTCTTACTCATTTGATATAATATCCAATTATTCACGTCGATTAGTTGCAAACAATAAGTGCTAGACACACTTCTTCATCCAGATTTTGGACGGTCTCTTACTGCAGTTACAATTCTGCATACTTGTCCTAATAAGCTCACAAGTAAATGATTGATTCGCTACATCTATGCTTGCCTTGTCATATTTGTTGTCAATATTCTTTTAGGGTGGACCACCCTGTTTCTAAATACTGGAACTGTAGACACTTGGGAATAGTATTTCTCTATGTGATCTCTTCCATCATGTGTGGGTAACGAACACTGCATTGTATAGAAAGAAAGTGTCAATTCCAGCTTTTACATAGGTTTCGATCTTTTACATGGAATACAATCTGCCTACTTGCTTTGTGTCGGACTACCAACACTCCACCCTTGAAGCTAAACATTACGCCACTCATAATTGCTTAGTTTATTTGTTCAAATATGAAATTCATATGATTCTAATGTTCCTACTTCAGTTTTGAAATGTGTGCCTGCCTGTTATAGACACATAAGGGGTTTGTATTTCTGTGTGTGGTCTGGTCAGCATGGTTGGGGAGGAGAACTTTGCATATACAGGGGTTCATATATAGGGAGACACTCTCCGAGTTGAATCCACAATGCATTCCATATATACACTACGAGGGAAAAGCCTATACACAGAATCTTATCAGCAGCGCGCTTTAAAATAAGGCGATGCTGCTAATTAGCAGTAGCGTGCTCAGGGGTAACTCGCTGCTGAAACAAATATAGCAGTAGCGCGCTGTCTCAAAACGCGCTACTGCTATAATTCCTACGAGGCCGCCGCGAGGCTAGTTATAGCAGCAACGCGTTATAACGACGGGCGCTACTGCTACATAGCATAGGAGAAGCGCATTTCTCCAATAAGCGCTACTGCTAAGTTTACTACAAAAATTTAGTCCCACCTCGCTCCGTGAAGAGAGTTTCTACCACCTTAAATATGTTACTTCTCAAACTTTGACAAGCACTTGGTCTTTATTGGACTCTATGTGCAGAATTTGTGGCTGCAATATGAGTCTTCACCTGTTCCTAAACCTGTGAGGACTCATATTGACTAATCAGATTGTACACAAAAAGATCTATGATGATCAATGTATTTTTGATATATTGAACAAAGTCTATTTTTACATGCTGACACATAGCAGTAGCGCTTTATTGTGAAAGGCGCTGCTGCTAGATAGCTTAGCAGTAATGTCTTTTACTACAGCGCGCTACTGCTAAGCCATTCATCTCCCACCCCCATCTCCTCTATCCGATCCACTCACATAGTCACACACTAGCTCACTGGATCCCCTCTCAATCCCCCGCGTCGGTCCACCCCCATCGCCCCTCCTCCGTCTGTGCCGTCGTCACCTCCTCCTCCTTGCTGGACTCGGTACCGGCCTCCTCCTCCGTCCTTCCTCTCCACTCGCTGCTGGCCGGCCCCTCCTTGCTCCGCCTTCCTCCTCCGTCCTCCCTCCACTGGCCACGCCGGCCGGCCCCTCCTCGCTCCGCCTTCCTCCTCCATCCTACTCTCTTCTCCCTCCTCAAGTCGCCCCTCCTTCTCCCTCCTGCCCACTACATTCTGATTTAGTAGCTAGGTTAGTTCATATGCAACATTTTGATTTAGTTTATATGATTTAGTTGATTTAGTAGGCTAGTTGACTTAGAACATTTTGATTTAGTTGATTTAGTAGGCTAGTTCGTTTAGTTGATTTAGTTGACTTAGAACATTTTGATTTAGTTGATTTAGTAGGCTAGTTGATTTAGTTGACTTAGAACATTTTGATTTAGTTGATTTAGTAGGCTAGTTCATATGCAACATTTTGATTTAGTTGATATGATTTAGTTGATTTAGTAGGCTAGTTGATTTAGTTGACTTAGAACATTTTGATTTAGTTGATTTAGTAGGCTAGATGATTTAGTTGATTTAGAACATTTTGATTTAGTTGATTTAGTTGACTTAGAACAATTTGATTTAGTTGATTTAGTAGGCTAGTTCATATGCAAGATTTCGATTTAGTTGATACGGTTTAGTTGATTTAGTAGGCTAGTTGATTTAGTTGACTTAGAACATTTTGATTTAGTTGATTTAGTAGGCTAGTTGATTTAGTTGATTTAGTAGGCTAGTTGATTTAGTTGACTTAGAACATTTTGATTTAGTTGATCGTTAATCCTTTGCTCATATTGCTTTAGAAAAATGGCGCCACCACCACCACCACTATGTCGACTATGCAAGTCAAGATGCGCCAGCAGCCTTGCAACTAGCAAGCTGTTCGGCATCTACTTCCAGCCGAGTTTTCGTCATGCGGCTGTAAGAAATTAGATGAAATGTAATAACTATTTTATTTTTAGTGTTGGCATTACTGTATTGTGTCATTTTGCTTATTTTACACAGATCATCCCATGCAATGTGAGGTTGAAATTCAACAAGCTGACAGGAGACACTGTGACATTTGAGGCTCCTGGGGGGCCGTACACTGTGGAGGTCGAGAAAGGACGCAATATGTCATAGATTGGAGGAGATGGATGGGCACGTTTCGGCGCTCGCATGTGTCTTACTGGTGGTGACTTGATCAGCTTCTCCTTCCGAGTAGAAAGACCCAAGCTAGCTGTCATTTATCTCAGCCTGATGCAAGATGATGAAGATGACAAAGATGATGAAGATGATGAAGATAATTAGGACCCACTCGATGAAGATGATGAGGACCCACTTCATGAAGCCATCGTAGCTCAAAGAACAAGGCTGAGTGAGGAGGAGGTGTCCAACCTGTGGGACATAATTCCGCCACGTGCTGACTTTGTCGGGGTGCCATTCGTGACTCGCTTGACAAATACTATGGTTGATCGACATGATATGGTATGTTATACTTACAAATGCAAATTATCTGATGAATTACTTAGTGTACAGTCCAATGATATGGTATGTTGTGTGGAATCTAGTCGATGATATGTTTTAGTGTTCGATCACATGCTTATTAGTGTAGAATCTAAGGAAACTATTAATAGTGTAGATAATCCATATGTACTTATTTGCGAGGCTATTTATTAATTGATATGTTTTTTTATTCAGAAATTGGCAAAGAGCATATCTGTGAGTTATGGTATCGAGCCTGATGAAGAAGGCTCAGCTGGACTACGCCTTACTACAAGGGGCTCCGTCACAACCTGTACTTACCGTGTGGACACGGATGGTCGCACACAGTTAAACTCGGTTGGGTGGAAGAAATTCCTCGATGGCAAGAATCTTCGTGTTGGACATGCCATCCTAATTACTGCAAGGAACACCAACCGCCCAGGCTTGAGGATGATGATTCTCTTCGATATCATCTGGAACTACATATGTGTGTGTGGCTATATCATCTAGAACTACATATGTGTGTGTGGCTATATCATCTAGAACTACATATGATGATCGTCGTCGATATCATCTAGAACTACATATGATGATGGCCGTTGATATGACCTTGTACTGCTTGAGGATGCATGTTGACTATGCATGAAATTGTTATCTAGTACTCCCTTCGTTCCAAATTACTCGTCGTGGTTTGAACTAAAACCACGACGAGTAATTTGGAACGAAGGGAGTACTACCTAGTAATGGTTTATGAATTGATATCTACTAGCAGTACCTAGTATCTAGTATCTGAAAAGGAAACTGAAAGGGAAAGGGGTAATGGGAAAATGATGAAAGATATAGCAGTAGCGAGGGATGGCGAAATCGCTACAGCTAGGTAATAGTAGCGTGTTCTTAAAAAGCGCTGCCGATATCGTCAACGGTAGTAGCGCGGGTAAGGGTCGCGCTACTACTATGAGTTAGTTGTAGCGCCTTATTAGTAGCGCGGCCACCCGCGCTGCTGCTAGCCTCAAACCCCGCGCTACTACTAGGGTTTTCCCTAGTAGTGATAATCTGACTACTTTTTATGTTTTCATGAATCTCACATTCTGAACAGCATCATAATGATTATGAGCTTGCGCGCATGAAAAGAATAAAGCAGAACAATGCCATGGCTGTCAAACTTGGCATTAAGGGACTGAAATCAAGTCTGGATGCAATGCAATGCAAACGCTCTCCACCTACAGATTCATGCTTAGAATATGATCCTAACAGTGATTCTGAGCTAGAGGGAGACATAAGTCAATGTAGCTCCCTAGTGGAGGAGTCAGAGGAAGATGCCCTATCTTATTCACCCATCAAGGTACTTGCTTTAACTTTCCAAGGTTACATTGCTCGCACATATCTTGCAACTGATGCTTTGCATTGTTTCTACTTTGTTGAACTGCCATTAGCTTAGTTTACACATCGTACCATCTGTCATCATACCATATTTATCCATTCAAATGTTGTTCTTGTGTATCAGACGTTCAAAAGGAAGAGGGCGATTGCTGATCGTGGAGGAGCACAAGGAAAGTATTTGGAAAAGGTAGTGGCACCTGATAAATCAAATAGCCCATTAGGTGTAGTTGCAATATCACCTGGCCCACAAAATACCACAACTCTAGCAGACTCTAGCCCTACTACACTGGTCATTTCTGATGCTCCAACTCAGCAGACCCCAACTGCAGCAAACAGTATGATTATGCCAGTTGACATAGCACCACCTGTACGATGCAAAACCCCCATTCCAGCAAAGAGTACACCAAATCCAGTAGCCAAATCCCTATTCAAACCAGCGAGAGCCCCAATTGCAGCAAATAGGACCCCTGTTCCATTTCTTCCCAGTTTAGAAGACGAAGCTTATGTTGTTGTCAGGAACTTTGTGCGCATCTTTCCTTCATGGAAAGATTATACCGTAGACACAGAACAATTTCCAGTCTTCCTCCTCAACTTACGCGTAAGTAATGTACTAATATTATTTATGGTCATTACTGCATATGTTTCAGCTGACAGAAGACACAAGATTTCATTCTTTTAAATAGGCGAGGAGCAAACTGGATTGTGATGACGAGCAAGAGTTGGTTGCACTTTTCAAGCAATCATTGATGAAGTATCATTCCTAGCTGAGGCAAGTGCACTTCGATGGCAAGCCTCTGAACAAAATTTCTGTAAAGTCTCCGGTGCTACATTTATCCAACAGTGACTGGAATAATCTTGTTACACATTGGTCTCGGCTGCAGCGTAAGGTACTGTCTATGATATCACATCACAATTTGAACTACATTTCTGCATTTGTCTTAATGTCTCACTTGTACGAAAACTGTTAGCAGAAGAACATTCGTTCTCAAGGGACCACAAAATCTTGCAACTATACTACACCCTGCATTGCTCTTGTGAGTACCTCTTGCCCTATATGACCATACTTACTTTCATAGATGTTTGATTATGTAGCATCACTACACATGTTAGCCTCGTAATCGTCCATTTGGTGGACATTATAAGATCCGTATGGACTCTTACACAAATTTCGAATCAACCCAATGTTTTTGAAGAGGTTTAGCTCTGCAATCCTCTTGTAAGTACTGAACATGGACTATCACTGCACTTACATTAACAGCTACTCCCTCCGTCCCATAATATAAGAACGTTTTGTACAGTACACCATTGTTCAAAACACTCTTGTATTATGGGAAGAGGGATTGGTTCATTTTGTAGCATTCTGCATCTTATCTCCCTCGCCCACCATTTACTAAAAAAGATCAGATCTATATTTAATCTTACCAACAAGTAGAATACACAGACAATGCCAGTGCAGAAGTGTAGCCCATTGCTCTTGTTAGTACATTTTGTCCTGTAACGCTTGTACTTCCAGGGATTGGTAGTAGATTATGTAGCATCAATCTGCATCTTATCTTCATTATCCTCTATCCCTTCCAGTATTATCATATCTATAATTACTCTCTACAAAATGTAGAGTACAGGCAATGCTTATGAAGAAGATTTTGTGCTGAAATTCTTGAGCTATCCTTCCCTTGACATGGAGAAGGGCATTATAAAGCCGGTGTTAACTGTTAATGTAAGTCAGTCCTTCTAAAGCCTTTATCCTCAACTGCTGTTTAATTTGCTCACACTCCCTATCGTTTACTGCTATTTAGTTTGCTGTTTCTACCAAAATGCATGTTCGTAAGAACCGTAAGTTCTAAGTTTTACTTGTAAAACCAAATTTCTTATTCATACCATGCACATTACTTAATACTCCCTATATGTATGCTTGGTTTTGTGGATCTATAATCCAGTGTGTGGTGAAGCAGCCCACGTTTGCACCTTGTCATCTCCCTATTTTATCTTACTGATGTGGCTGATGATATGAACAACATGCCATGCACATTATCCAAAATAGATATAATGATTTTCTTTGCCCTTCATCTATGCTTGTTATGTTGACATGGTAATCCAGTAGTGTGGTGAAGCTCCCCGCATTATGAACAATGCCAAATTATGCTATTGATATTTTGAACTTACTCTTTATTTTCTAATTTGAAATTGGATAGAATTGATAGAACAATTATCATCTTTGTTTATACACGTGCAAAACATGTCTTCTCTCTGCTTTGTTTCAGGGTGATATGCCTGATGGCATGCACAAGTCTGCTGAAGGCTGTGAGACAAACCCAACATATATTGCAGCAAAGAAGGCAAAACATCTTGAAGATAGCGAGACAACCCCAAAGTCTTGTCTTGATGCAGTGTTCAAGTTACCTAAGACTAACAGTCAGACAAGCTCACATAATTCATTGTCTGAATCAATTCGACTTCTTCAGTCCCAAGTTCTAGCAAAAAGGCATTCTGCAACTCAACTTCGAATTGAAGTCCTATCTCTAAGAAAGATTGCGGAGCACACCAATGAGAACCTCATCGCTAAACAGCTACACCTGGAAGCTATGACCGACATGCTAGGCCGGTCTCACAACCTTGCTCAGTAGCTTGTGCAGCAGTTCCCCCGCAAGGCTAACCTTTCTTGAACTGTCTTGGAAGTGGTCTCGGCTGTATTATTTTGTTATGCTGCAATGGTGCCTAGTTTTTGTAATATGCTTCTTCGTTGCGCTTTATGATCACTGGTGGCGAACTTCGATGCCCAGTGGATATAATATACCTTAAATCCTTTATTGTATAGTGTAGGTTTATTCTTAGTTACTATGTCGTAATTTTTTTATTGTATAGAGTAGGTTTGTTCTTATTCCTACTAGTTACTGCCATTATTCGCTATCTGAAAAAAAATCAGATGTAGTCGACCGGGACGAAACATTCGACTCTAACGGGCCAGGTTTTTAGCGGGCCACAATCGGGCCGACCTGCGTCTTTCTTTGGCCCGAATGATTGGGGCCTTCACACATTGCACCATGCCCAAACTTACACCGGCCTATATTTTAGTTGGGCCTTTTGTCGACCCAGTGCTTAGTTTGGTCCAGGTAGCGTTGGGCCATTAACAGGTTGAATATTGTACTGGCCTGTTACGGCCTACATGAAACCACGGGCCTTTAGCAGGCCAAAATGCATGTTGGGCCTCAATTTTCACTAGTCGTCGACGGGCCTTCAGCAGGCCGAAATATAGACCGGGCCATTATGGGCCCAGTTAGCTCACGGGCCATTACCAGGCCGAAACATATCTCGGGCCTTAGTTGGCCCACTGATATCATGGGCCTTTAAGAGGTCGAAAGCTTAGTACAGGCATCAACAGGCCGAATTACGCGATAGGCCTTTAATAGGACCAAAGTCACGTTGGGCTTAACTGTTGCCACCTTTAGCACGGGCCGTTAGTGGGCCCGATGTCCCGTCGGACCATATATGGCCCATGGGCAGCATGGGCCATTCCCAGGCCGAAAGTCACACCGGGCTGAAATGGGCCCATGTCTACATCAGGCCTCTAACAGGCCGAAAGTCACTGGGCTGTAGTTGGGCCCGAATATTCAGCGAACAATTAATGGGCCAGATCTGGCTTCGGGCCGCAAATGGGCCCAAATATTGGGTGAACAATTAACGGGCCAGATCTGGCTTCGGGCCATAAATGGGCCCAAATATTAGGCGAACAATTAACTGGCCAGATCTGGTTTCAGGCCGTAAATGGACCTTTATTAAGTAGGCCGTTATTGGGCTAGCCCACTAGTACCTGATTAAGTTCTACGGGCCTTTGACTGGGCCGGCCTTTTTAACCTATATGGGCCTCTGTTGGGCCCAGCCACGTGTCGATGTACCATAGGCATGTCTCCTCCAAAGGACGGGCGACAGCTGGCCCACTGACAAGCTGACAGGTGTTCCCTTCGGCCAATCAGAATTTTACACGTGGAAATTTCCCATTGGTTGGGGCTGTTAACGGGTTATCGGATCCAAAATCCGACCCCATAGCTTAACGGCGTTCCGTTATGGTGGATGCCACGTGTCGGTCACCCTTGACAAAAGCACTTCTGTGACGCGCGATTTATCGTCATGGAAGTGGACATTTCCGTGATGATAATTTTGGTAATGTCATGGAACACTTCTACGATAGCACAGGTATGACTATCTTGATTCTGTCATAAAATCGTCATGGATGTACATGCATGACAAAAAACCCGACCTACTGTGACAAACACGTATCATCACGGAAGTGTATTTTTTTTGTAGTGTAAGCTTTCTTATCTCGACCTCCTTTCCTCTCGGAAAGTTAAGCTGCGCCAGCGCGCGCGGCTCATGGGTATAAGGCTGGGAGATGTCAACTCTAAGTTTTTCCATGCCAAGGTGAATGGGCGACGGCAGAAAAACTACATCCAGACGCTGCACTCAGACCACAGCGTTGCCATCACGGCTGAAGACAAGGAGAAAGTGCTCCTTTCCCCCTTCCAAGACCATTTGGGCACCCCCACGCCACGGCTCTTAAGATTAATTTGGGACAACGTCGAGATAGCCTCGCATGTTCTCTCGGAGCTAGATGCTCCTTTTGATGAGGAAGAGATAAAAGATGTGGTTTCCTTGCTGCCCTCTGTCAAAGCGCCTGGCCCAGACGGGTTTATTGGAGCCTTCTTTAAAGCATGCTGGGAGATCATCCGGATGTACGTCGTTCAAGCAATTCTCCAGCTTGCTAATCTCCGTGGTGATGGTGCCTCCTTAATCAACTCAGCGAATATCATTTTGATCCCAAAGAAAGCGGACGCTCGAGTGGTCAGAGACTACAGTCCTATAAGCATCATTCATAGCCTTTCGAAGATCTTCTCCAAGCTCCTTGCCAACAGGCTGGCCCCGATCCTCCCAACGCTGGTCTCCAAATGCCAGAGCGCCTTCGTGCAGAAGCGCTCCATCCACGACAACTTCTTGCATGTCCAGAATCTCATAAAGGACCTGCATCGACGGAACATCCCGGGCCTCTTCCTCAAGCTGGACATTTCAAAAGCCTTCGACTCTGTTAATTGGGCATTCCTACTGGAGGTCATGCAATGCCTTGGTTTTGGGCAGCGGTGGCGAGACTGGATATGTCTCTCCCTGTCTTCCTCTTCTTCAAGAGTGTTGCTTAACTGGAACCCCCGAAAGATGAGAAAGGATGAGCTCCACGTGATTTCTGTAACCCTGAAGACCTTCGGCGAGGCTAGCGGACTGATCACAAACTTGAGCAAAATCGAGGTCTTCCCGATCAGATGTGCCGGCATTGACCTCCAAGATGTGCTATCAGCCTTCCCTGCCAAGATCGCCTCCTTCCCGGGACGCTACTTGGGGCTACCCCTGTATTTTTGTTGCCTTAAAGGGTTGATCTGCAACCCTTCATCGATAGGTTCACAGGCAGACTACCAGGATGGAAAGGAAAGCTTCTCAACAAGCCTGGCAGGGTGGCACTCGCTTAGTCGGTCCTCACGGCCATGGCCACCTTCCACATCAGAGCTCTCAACCTGTTGAAGGGGACACTTAGAAAGATCAACAAAATCATTTGCGCCTTCATCTGGCAAAAAGAGGACCAAGCTCAGACTTCGGGAGGTCACTCCCTTGTTAACTGGAAGACCGTCTGCCGTCCAAGGCATCTGGGCGGCCTTGGGATCATTGACCTAGAGAGATTTAGCCGCGCCCTGTGCCTCCGGTGGCCTTGGCTGCTATGGACTGACCCAGAAAGGCCATGGGTGGGATCGGAGCTGCCGTGTGACGAATCAGATATGAGCCTCTTTCGCGCATGTACCTCGATTACGCTGGGCAATGGACAGAAGGCGCTGTTCTGGATGACAACTGGACAGGTGACGGTCCACTCAAGCTTCTTGATCCACAACTCTACAAGATTGCCTCAAGAAAGAACAGATCGGTGCACAACGAGCTCATGAACGAGAACTGGGTCATGGCGGTGGCTAGGCTGCAGTCCATTCAACAGCTGGGTGAATTCGTGTCTCTCTCGAATCTCATTAGTCAAATCACCCTCCTCCCTGACCAAGACGACGCCATCCACTGGAACTTAACCACCTCGGGGACATACCCAGCCGCCTCTGCCTACGGCGCGCGGTTCCTTGGCTCCTACTCTCGTTTCGACAAAACCAAGGTCTGGTCTGCAAACGCTGAGCCCAAGTGCAAGTTCTTTGCTTGGCTTTCTCTACACGGAAGAATCCTCATGATCCCAGATGTCTGCTCTGTCTCCAACAGCCTAAAACAGCAATCCACCTCTGCAAAGATTGCCCCTTCAAGGTCGCGGTCTGGAACTAGGTGAACACCTGGACTAACGAAAGCGTTTCTATCTCGGGCTTCCTCCCCGAGCCAGGAAATGTGTCTGACTGGTGGGACAAGACTCTCATTTCACAGCCCAATCAAGTGCGCAAGAGGCGCAATGGAAGAATCAGTTACACCATATGGTCTGTTTGGAAGGAGCGTAATAGGCGGGTGTTCACGGGACTGAGGTTGATGCATCGCGAGGTGGCGGCTCTAGCCCTAGATGCAATCAATCAGCACGACCTGGCGTTTGCTAGCACTCTGCCAGCCGCAGGCATTGGTTAATCCAGTTCTTGGTTTTGTTCTTCTTGTGGTTTCTGCCACGTTCCCTTTAAATGCTCGCTCCTCTGTAAATTGCATTCTTTCTCCATCTCTTCTATAAGAAAAGGCAGTGCTCCTGCCAGTTCCTCAAAAAAAAACCAAACAACACCTGAAAAATAGAATCTGTCAAAAACAGAACAGTCTGTAGCAATCTATAAATTTCGAATAGTTATGGAACTCTAAAAATCCTACCAAAATAGGAAGTCCTAGGCAATTTGTCTGTTGATCTACAGCAAAAATAATCAACGCAAAATCATATTTCTATGATGTATTGATTTTTTTCTCGTGAGCGCAAAGTTTCTGTTTTTCAGCAGAATCAAATTAACTCTTACCATATGTTATCCTATAGGTTTTACTTGGCACAAACACTAATTAAAACATGAAAACACATCTAAACAGAATCTAGATGAAATATTTATTACTAAACAGAAGCAAAAATCAAGAAACAAAAATAAAATTGGGTTGCCTCCCAACAAGCGCTATGGTTTAACGCCCCAAGATAGGCATAAAAGCAAGGATAGACTTAACTAGTGCCATCTTTGGCACTCAATTCATAAGTAGCTCGCATGATAGATTCACAAGGTAATTTGACTTTCTTTCTTGGAAAGTGTTCCATGTCTTTCCTTAAAGGAAATTGGAATCTAATTCTTCCTTCCTTCATATCAATAATTGTACCAATCATTCTAAGGAAAGGTCTACCAAGAATAATGGGACATGAAAGATTGCAATCTATATCAAGAACGATAAAATCTATGGGCACATAATTCCTATTTGCAACAATAAGAACATCGTTGATCCACCCCAAAGGTTTCTTAATGGTGGAATCCGCAAGGTGTAAGTTTAAAGAGCAATCATCAAAATCATGGAAACCTAGCACATTACATAAAGTTTTTGGGATCATGGAAACACTAGCACCCAAATCACATAAAGCATAATACTCATGATCTTTAATTTTAATTTTTATAGTAGGTTCCAACTCAGCATAAAGTTTTCTAGGTATAGAAACTTCCAATTCAAGTTTTTCTTCATATGATTGCATCAAGGCATCAACAATATGTTTGGTAAAAGCTTTATTTTGACTATAAGCATGAGGAGAATTCAACACGGATTGCAACAAGTAAATACAATCTATTAAAGAACAATTATCATAATTAAACTCCTTGAAATTCATAATAGTGGGTTCAATGATATTTAAAGTCTTGACCTCTCCAATCTCACTTTTACAAAATTTAGCATCAAGACCTAAAAACTTTGAATCATTGGGACGCCTTTTAACCTAAGTTGACTCATCTCCAGTCCAGTCATTATTAAGATTCATATTGCAAAACAAGGATTTAATAGGGGATACATCAATAAATTTTAGATCTTCATCATTATTATGATGGAGACTAGAAGAATGCGCTTTTACAAAGCAATCTTTCTTAGCACGCAATCTAGCGGTCCTTTCTTTGCACTCATCAATGGAAATTCTCATGGCTTTGAGAGACTCATTGATATCATGCTTAGGAGGAATAGATATAAGTTTCAAAGAATCAACATCAACCGAAAGTCTATCAACGTTCCTAGCCAATTCATCAACTTTAAGCATTTTTTCTTCAAGCAAAGCATTAAAATTCTTTTGAGAGATCATAAATTATTTAACACTATTTTCAAAATCAGAGGGAATCTTATTAAAATTTTCATAAGAGTTGTTGTAGGAATTACCATAATTATTAGAGGAATTACTAGGGAACGATCTAGGATTAAAGTTTCCTCTATATGCATTGTTACCAAAATTATTCCTACCAAAAAAATTCACATCCATAGATTCATTATTATTCTCAATCAAAGTAGACAAAGGCATATCATTGGGATCAATAGGAGCACTCTTAGTAGCAAACAATTTCATAAGTTCATCCATCTTTCCACTCAAAACATTAATTTCTTCAATAGCATGCACTTTTTTACTAGTAGATCTTTCGGTGTGCCATTGAGAATAATTAACCATAATGTTATCAAGGATCTTAGTAGCTTATCCTAAGGTGATTTCCATAAAAGTGCCTCCCGCGGCCGAATCTAAAAGATTTCTAGAAGAAAAGTTCAATCCGGCATAAAAATTTTGTATGATCATCCATAAATTCAAACCATGAGTAGGGCAATTGCGAATCATTAATTTCATTCTTTCCCAAGATTGGGCAACATGCTCATGATCAAGTTTTTTAAAATTCATAATATCGTTCCTAAGAGAGATGATCTTAGCAGGAGGAAAATACTTAGAGATAAAAGCATCTTTGCACTTATTCCATGGGTCAATACTATTCTTAGGCAAAGATGAAAACCAAGTTTTAGCACGATCTCTAAGTGAAAACGGAAATAACTTCAATTTAACAATATCATTATCCGTATCTTTCTTCTTTTGCATCTCACACAAATGACAAAGTTGTTTAGATGGGTAGCGGCACCTTCACTAGGAAGGCCCGAGAATTGATCTTTCGTAACAAAATTCAGCAAAGAAGCATTGATTTCACAAGACTCAACATCATTAAGAGGAGCAATCGGAGTACTAAGGAAATCATTATTATTGGTAATGGAGAAGTCACACAATTTGGTATTATCTTGAGCCATCGCGACAAGCAATCCAACACACAAGCAAACAAAAAGGACAAGCGAAAGAGAGAGGAGATTGGGAAAGAGAGGGCAAATAAAACGACAAGGGTGAAGTGGGGGAGAGGAAAACGAGAGGAAAATTGTAAATAATGTAATGCGAGGGATATGAGTTTGTGATGGGTACTTGGTATGTCTTGACTTGAGCAAAGACCTCCCCAGCAACGGCGCCAGAAATCCTTCTTGCTACGTCTTGAGCTTGCATTGGTTTTCCTTGAAGAGGAAAGGGTGATGCAACAAAGTAGCGTAAGTATTTACCTCAGTTTTTGACAACCAAGGTATCAATCCAGTAGGAGGTTCCTCAAAAGTCCCACGCACCTACACAAACAAACAAGAACCTCGCAACCTTCACGATCACTTGCGAAAGTGAGATCTGATAGAGATAATATGATAAGATAAATATTTTTGGCATTTTTATGATATAGATTGGAAAGTAAAATATGCAAATAAAAGTAGATGGAAAACTTATATAATAAAAGATAGACCTGGGGGCCATAGGTTTCACGAGTGGCTTTTCTCAAGATAGCATAAGTATTACGGTGGGTGAACAAATTACTATCGAGCAATTGATAGAAAAGCGAATAATTATGAGATTATCTAGGCATGATCATGTATATAAGCATCACGTCCGTGACAAGTAGATCGAAACGATTATGTATCTACTACTATTACTCCACACATCGACCTACTCCTGCCTACATCTAGAGTATTAAGTTCGTAAGAACAGAGTAACACATTAAGCAAGATGACATGATCTAGAGGGATAAACTCATGCAATATGATATAAACCCCATCTTTTTATCCTTGATGGCAACAATACAAAACGTGCCTTGCTGCCCCTGCTGTCACTGGGAAAGGACACTACAAGATTGAACCCAAAGCTAAGCAATTCTCCTATTGCAAGAAAGATCAATCTAGTAGGCCAAACCAAACTGATAATTCGAAGAGACTTGCAAAGATAACTTAATCACACATAAAAGAATTCAGAGGAGATTCAAATATTTCTCATAGATAAACTTGATCATAAACCCACAATTCATCGGATCTCGAAAAACACACCGCAAAAAGAGTTACATCAAATAGATCTCCAAGAAGATCGAGAAGAACTTTGTATTGAGATCCAAAGAGAGAGAAGAAGCCATCTAGCTAATAACTATGGACCTAAAGGTCTGTGGTAAACTACTCACAACTCATCGGAGAGGCCTTGAAGATGATGTAGAGGCCCTCCATGGTGGGTTCCCCCTCCGGCGGAGCGCCGACGATGGCTCCAAGATGGGATCTCGTGGATACAGAAGGTTGCGGCGGTGGAATTAGGTTTTCATGGTCGCTTCTGATGTTTTCAGGGTACGGGTGTATATATAGGAGGAAGAAGTACGTCGGTGGACGATCGAGGGGCCCACGAGGGTGGGGGCGCGCCCAGCCCTAATGGGCGCGCCGGGCACCCTCGTGGCCGCCTCATTTGTTGCTTGATGTCCACTCCAAGTCTCCCGGTTGGCATTTGTTCCAAAAAGATCATTTCCGAAGGTTTCATTCCGTTTGGACTCCGTTTGATATTCCTTTTCTTTTAAACACTGAAATAGGCAAAAAAAAAACAGCAATTCAGCCTGGGCCTCCAGTTAGTAGCTTAGTCCGAGGAACAATATAGAAGTGTAGAGTAAAGCCCATAAACATCCAAAACGGGTAATATAATAGCATGGAACAATAAAAGTTATAGATACATTGGAGACGTATCAATTATCTGTTTTGGATATTTATGGGCTTTATTATACACTTTTATATTATTTTTGGGACTAACCTATTAACCGAAGGCCCAGCCCAAATTGCTGTTTTCTTGCCTATTTCAGTGTTTCGAAGAAAAGGAATATCAAACGGAGTCCAAACGGAATGAAACCTTCGAGAGAGTTATTTTTGGAACGAAAGTAATTCAGGAGACTTGGAGTAGACGTCAGGGAAGCTTCGAGGTGGCCACGAGGCAGGGAGGCGCGTCCCCCACCCTCATGGGCCCCTCGTGGCTCCGCTGACCGACTTCATTCGCCTATGTATATCCATATACCCGAAAAACATCGAGGGACATAATAGATCGGGAGTTCCGCCGCCGCAAGCCTCTGTAGCCACCAAAAACCAATCGGGACCCTGTTCCGGCACCCTACCGGAGGGGGGATTCATCACCGGTGGCCATCTTCATCATCCCGACGCTCTCCATGATGAGGAGGGAGTAGTTCACCCTCGGCGTTGAGGGTATGTACAAGTAGCTATGTGTTTGATCTCTCTCTCTCTCTCTCTCTCTCTCTCGTGTTCTTGATTTGGCACAATCTTGATGTATCACGAGCTTTGCTATTATAGTTGGATCTTATGATGCTTCTCCCCCTCTACTCTCTTGTAATGGATTGAGTTTTTCCTTTGAAGTTATTTTGTCAGATTGAGCTTTAAGGATTTGAGAACACTTGATGTATGTCTTGCCGTGCTTATTTGTGGTCACAATGGGATATTCACGTGATCTACTTGATGCATGTTTTGGTGATCAACTTGCAGGTTCAGTGAACTTATGCATAGGGGTTGGCACACGTTTTCGTCTTGACTCTCCGGTTGAAACTTTGGGGCACTCTTTGAAGTACTTTGTGTTGGTTGAATAGATGAGTTTGAGATTGTGTGATGCATATCGTATAATCATGCCCACGGATACTTGATGTGACATTGGAGTATCTAGGTGACATTAGGGTTTTGGTTGATTTGTATCTTAAGGTGTTATTGTAGTATGAACTCTATGATAGATCGAACGGAAAGAATAGCTTTGTGTTATTTTACTACAGACTCTTGAATAGATCGATCAGAAAGGATAACTTTGAGGTGGTTTCGTACCCTACAATAATCTCTTCGTTTGTTCTGTGCTATTAGTGACTTTGGAGTGACTCTTTGTTGCACATTGAGGGATAGTTATATGATCCAAGTATGTTATTATTGTTGAGAGAACTTGCACTAGTGAAAGTATGAACCCTAGGCCTTGTTTCCTAGCATTGTAATACCGTTTACGCTTACTTTTATCGCTTGCTACCTTACTGTTTTTATATTTTCAGATTACAAAAACCTATATCTACCATCCATATTGCACTTGTACCACCATCTCTTCGCCGAACTGGTGCACCTATACAATTTACCATTGTATTGGGTGTGTTGGGGACACAAGAGACTCTTTGTTATTTGGTTGTAGGGTTGTTTGAGAGAGACCATCTTCATCCTACGCCTCCCACGGATTGATAAACCTTAGGTCATCCACTTGAGAGAAATTTGCTACTGTTCTACAAACCTCTGCACTTGGAGGCCCAACAACGTCTACAAGAAAAAGGTTGTGTAGTAGACATCACACACCAGCACTTGGCAACTTATGTCCGAACTGATAATCTCACTCTGCATCATACACTGATGGCACAGAAATATTCCACTTTGGTGAGCTTCCAAGCAAAGAAATCGTCCAGTTCATATATTGGGAGGAGAATTGCTAACTTGTTGTACTCTATATTGTGCTCTATATTGTCTCTATATTATACTGATGCGGAAATTTAGGCACTGCTATTTTCTTAATTCCACCTTCAGTAATGGGAAACACTTATATTCAGTAGTCTGATAAAACTATTTCAGATGGATCTTGTACCGTTGATGCTTTTCTATCCCATAACCCATTTTTCTGAGCTAACTACCCAAAATAATTTGATCTGAGAAAATCTCACCTGCCCTGTCCAAACCACCTCATCACTCCACGGACCTTGCCAGACCAACCCATCCAACCTGTCTCACATCCCCCACCCCCTGCGAGCGCAGTCCTAAGGTCGCCGACCTCCCCTGTAAAGCCGCTATATCGCCACCACCCTGCTCCACCCCAAAACTCCACAACATCTACAACTCCTCCAGGTAACCGGTGCAAAGACACATCCCCACCTACTCCTCTAAATCCTACTCTTGCCATTGTCGTCGCCACACCCTTCGCCAGCCTTGTTCCCTGCCAGACCCTGCCTCATCACTATTCATCCCACCGTGCTGGTTCTGTTGTTTCATCTCAGAACAGGTTGCACGCATAGGCCAGCCGTCGTCCCCCAGGTATGTACCTACCCAAACTGGGTGTGATTCAATTTTCATCACTTGATTTGATTTGCGTTACTCTGGATGCAATGCTTGGTTTGATGTATTTCATTGAGTGTATCTGTGTTATATCCTATGTGTAATGGATCACTATATCAATTACAAATTTTCGTTAATTTCTCATGTGACTCAAGTTAATATGATTCCCAATCTAGGAGGTAATAATAGTTTTGACCTGATCTCAAATTTCCATGCTTCCATTCAAGCCTCGATCTGTTCCCAACTACTATGTCCGTGCTTCTTAGTTTCTTAGTATGTAAATTGCTATAAAGAAGCTTCTTGACTCTATATTTAGAATTCAGGCTCCGTTCAACTCCCAATGGCCTGGTGAATGGTGAAGAGACATGATTAATCCGTAGCTATGCTTCTTAATTCTAATATGTATGCTTATGTGAAGTAGAAAGCAGAGAACTTGCTTCATTGGGGAAAGAAAACATGGTGAATTGTGAATGGATGTGACCTAAAACATGCATCTCCATGTTGGCCGCAAACTTAATTTGTTTCCATTTTCAATGCTCCAAGATTCCACTTTGATATCAACAAAAAACTGTTATAGAGCAACCATTCTTCCTAGGTCTCATATATGTGCTTCTTATGTATCAAACGAGTGCGCCTCTATAGTTGTGCTTCTTATAGATCACTTTGATAGGAACCATGAATGTATTTTTGTTTCTAGTGCATCATAGCCTTCTGAATGCAAATTAGAAGACAGGATGTCTCTGTGTGTGTGCGCGCGCGCATCCCATCCTCCGCATTGGCCTCTCACTTCGTATGTAAGTCAGTGGTTCCATTGTTTCATTCTATATACACTTTCATGACGCTTCCATTATATAATCTCATGCTGCCTATCCTAACAATATTAAGATGGAAAGATTTCCAAGCCATTTTCTTTTTCATTTAGTTATGATTTTCCATACTATTTATTATTGCTTCTAAATGCCAATTCTTATGTTACAACCACACATGTTTTCCTTAGTTATTCGTCAAACATAAATTTCTTCCGTGCTTCCAATCAAACCTGATATTGCTTCAAACAGAGTCATCTTTTTTGCTTGAAACCATTTGCTGTGATTTGGTTCATGTGTTTGTGAGCTTATATATGAAGCTTTTGTCTTGTTGATGCAGATAGTGGTCTCATTCTTCTGCTCTCGATGGAGACTATATTTGGTGGTATGCAGTAGTTGAAGGGCATGTCACGTCGCACCTTTCCGACATCAATGAGGAACGAAGCCTACAATGGGGAGGGTGATGAAACGTAAATAGAAGTTGAGCGAGATGTTGTTGCTTGAATGGGTTCAGGCACACAATATGAATTGTAATTCCAGTTCTCTGGATACATGAAAGCAAATAGAAAAGAGGCATTTTTATTTTTGCCCGAAAAAATTTATGATATATTGCCAGTGCAGACTTCGAAAAACGCCACTGCAGACTTTGATTTTTTTTTCAATGTTTGGAAATTGCAGTGGCGTTTCTCAGAATCGCCAAAATTCGAGTGGCATTTATGAAATCAACACTTTAATATTAGGTATAGATTAAGAGTGATCCAACTAGTGGTTCTCACAAGCTTCTTAGATACAAATCATTGTAATATATTGAGAACTCTCAATATGACCTTTAATTATGTGATATATATTTCCACAAAGTGTGTTTACTTTATGCTGTATGTTGGGGCTTAAAAATACTCTTTGACAATAACTGTAGAAGTATGTGTAATTAAATAACTTCGGACAAATCGAAAAGCACTACACTATTTAAAAGAAGGAACACCTACTCTTTTGCAGAACATACCAGTTTAATTCTAATTTTCTCCGGGCTATCACTATGTGAAGTTTGATCTAATTCCTCTCGCGTGGAATATACAAAGAAATCTCCATCATGAAAAATCCGAATGTTTGATCTCCAGGGAAAATGGTCTTATGTACATATGCTTGCCGATCAAGATCTTGCGCAAGAAAACATAAATTAACCACTTAATACTACATAATTCATAACAAGTGGCAATCTCCAGCAATTAGGACTTTCAGTGGACAATCACCTTCACAGGCTGAGTTCTAATTATCTTTTCGGTGCATATCCATGCGCATCCTTTGTTGCACCCTTCAATTTGTCCCCAATCCAATTCCTGTTCCTCCTTTATACCAAGAATGTACCCTCCCTTTTGGCTTCTTCTTGTTTAAGCGTATGGTTGAGTGGCTGATCAATCATTTGTCCATACCTAGTGAGAACAAGAGAGAGGGCAGCAGATTCCACCATGCGTGCAGGAGAATAAAGGCAGTGGCATATACAATGCAGCAGCAATGGACAGGTGATTATCCATTTGATGTTGGTTTTTCCTATTTCCTGGCAGGTGAGTCGGATGTTTCTGACGTCATATTTGCTTTTTTCTTGGTGGTTGATGACATCACTTTCCTGATGGAGGTTTAAATGATGGCAGTAAAGGAAAAAAAATCAAAAACAAAAGTGATGGAGAAACGAGAAAATTGGGGGCAATGGTCTTAGTTCCCTACATATTTAAGTAAACCAGAAAGGACATTGCAAAAAAAGTAAGCCGGAAAGATGTATGGTAAGGCGTGACAATGACAATTGGAGAGCAGTACTTGGAACTTAGACAGTAGTCCAAGTTCAGGTCAACAGTCTTCCATGAGAAAGCACGTTCAAATTATGGAGGCAAGTGTAGTCACACTATCTTTCGGTCCATCATCACAAGTCGTTGTCATGACCCAGTCCACCAAATTGATCAATTATTTGGGGAACCAGAATATTGTCCAGAAGATTACAAGGATGTGAGTGAGTCAATCAGAGTGTTAACGGAGCTGGATTACTCGTAAGTCGTAACTTGCCATTTTTTTGCCACCAGAATTAATCTTGTGCTTGCCTTGCCGGCCATGAAAATTCTGACCAAAATCCCTATCTTCATTTGGAAACTTGTTAGTCGGTCAGCCTGGGAAAATATATGGCAGAACGACATTGGAAACCTATCTTAATCGATAAGCATACGGTCCAGCAAATTTGTGGGTATCATAAACACGGAGTGAGCACCGGTAATAGTCAGTATCCCGCCGTCCACGACGCAATAGCTGACCACAACAAGGCGCATACCCCGACCGGCCAAGCATCATTGCTCCAAACCAGAACAGACCGGGTTAAAATCACTTGTAAGTTCACCGTTATGCTACCTGCTGTGGCACGACTAGAAGTACCTGAAGAAAATGCGCAGATAGTGTCCTCTCCCTTCTTTCTCACCTCTTGGAGCATATTTAGCAGATCTAAAAAGCTATATCTGAAGAAAAATTTATCGTTTGCAAAGTCCAATAGTTAGTTTAAATTTGTTCTAATAATGAGTTTTGCATGCAAAAAGTTGTGTAAGTTATCTGACAAGAATGGGACCGCTGGCCGCCTCCGCGGCCCTATCGACCACTCCCACCGGTATTGTGGTTTGCGGGGCGACATTGCGCTGCGGGGTAGAAAGAGTAGATGCCGGAGAGTGGATTAATGGAGTATATTTGGCATCTCCAACACGGGTCATCAAATGCCCCGCAAATGTCTGGATCGGGCTGTCCCGACATTTTTTTTCCATCCAACAATGGTCATCAAAATTGTCTGGACCGGTCTTGATGTCTGAAATCCCGCCAACTGGCACCAACCAAAGGGGGTGTTTGGGGGAGTCCGGACTTCCGTTGCATCAGACTTCGACGCCCACGGCTCACACGAAAAACCCTCCCAGAGAGCTTTTACCCCCCACTCTATCCTAGTTGCTTACATAAGTTGTTTGGGATGACAAGACTTGGCAGACGACCAACGCTAGCACCAAATTGCACCCTGTGTTAGAAAAGAGCTGTCGGTTGCTCGCACGTGTGGCCTGCTTTTGGCATGTGTCGTCGTGGCTTCTACGCAACTATTTGTGGGTTGGCTTCGATGATGGAGCTCTACGGTGAAGTCGGAGTCGCCCATTCGGGGGCAACCGATGATGACGATGACGCTCGCGATTCCTCGGTGGATGTACTTCTTTGCAGCTATGTGTTTCATGTAGGTGGCCAGGTTGGTCGGTGGTACTCATGTCATGTGGTTGAGTTGTATTGGCTTTAGCAGGGTTTCCCGTCAATTAACCCAACGATTCTCATTCTATTCTTAATCAATGAAATGGCAAGTATTTTGCCTCGATTTAAAAAAGATCGTGTTCTAACAGCGAGTTAGGAATGGATCAACAAACGTTGGAGGCCTAGAGGGAGGTGAGCATCGGCAACAGTCCGTCTTGCCGTCCGCAAAGGCATCAGGCCGAGGACAGAACCCCAACAAGTCGAACCACCCTGCAGCCGTGCATTGCGAAACCCAAACAGTACCGCCCGCGGCATCTTGGCCTGCCACCAGAATCGTCCGATGCTGTCCGCGGCGTGGCACCGCCCGCCACGAGGCGCCGCTCTCGCAGACCACCACACCACCCTATCCCCCAAGCTCTCTCTTCCCACTGATTCCCCGATGACTTCGAGTGGGGGAGCACGACCCCGACCGCCCCACCACCGTGCCCAAGCCCAAACCTGATCCATTCATCCATCTGGACACAAGCAGCAGCAACTGGGCGTGGGAGTCGCATCAAGTGTGAACCGGACTCGCATCTCCTTCGTGCGACACGAGCTCGCTCGTCTGGTATATATACCCGTACCACACTGTCATTCCGGAGCATCCATTCCAGCAATCCAGCCACTGCAGCCAGCAAAGCCTCCTCCTCCTCGTTGCACTGCTAATCCAAAGGAAAAATGTGCTTCGAATTCGGCTCGTGCTTCGGCGGCGGAAGGAGGGACGACTACGGCGGCGAGCGGTCCAACCGTAACGAGGCCGGCGGTCATCGCCGAGGCCGCAGAGGGAACAACAACAGGAACGACTACTACGCCGGCGCCGACCATAGGCAGCCTACCACATACGGCCGCCCACCGCAGTCGACGAGGCCGGGCACAAGGCCTATCATGACGGTGCTGGTTACCCCGCCTACACGCAGCACAAGACCGACGACGGGACGCCAAAGCTTCCCGGCTTTCCAGCGTGGCACAACAAGGTCGGCGACGACGGCTACACGGGGCGCCTCCAAGAACCACCTGCTGCCATGGATTACCACCACTACCCAACCACCACCACCACTACGGCTCTAGGCAGGTACTAGGTAGTCAGATTAGCTAGCGGGCCAGTTCATCAATCCCTGAACACTGCCTCTGCTTCTCCCTGGTAGCTCTGTTTTCTTCCTCTGTTTTTCCTTTCTCTTTAGATTTCGATCAGTCTTCTTAGCTGCTGAAACTGAAAAGGCACCTGGAGTAGTATGTGAGAGACTCCACGTATTTGTGGAGGGATGAGCGGCTCCAGAAAGTATTTACAGTCAAGTGAAAGAAAGCATTGCGAGATCTCAAATGAGCCCCAACTAGTATTTATTTTGATTTTTTCTTTAGCACGGGTGCAGATCTGGTCTCAGAAGTGAATTATCGTGAGCAGCTGCCATACGTGTGGTATTTAGCAAATATGTGGCTACGAAGCAAACATGTCCTTGTGGCGACCAATTTGTTCATCACATTTTTCGTGGCATGCTGCAACTTAGTAAGAAAAGTCTGGCTATGAACAAAACATGCCCTAAGCTCAGTAGTTATGTGGAAGTCCACTACCACAACCTAGTCTGCCATTGCTGGTTCATTATTTACGGATGGTCGAAATAGTTATTGGCAGGACTGGCCACAAATGAAGGTTTTAAATGGGTAACTTATTTATAAAGAATGGTCATGTACGGTACCCAACACTGTGTTCCACACACCACTACCCAACATCTCATCCAAAGCCGCCATATAATAATTGGAGGTCAAAATCTAAATTGATTCTCTTGACCTTCCCAGTGGAGCAACCATAACGTAGTATTTTAAGACGAAAATGTTAACATCCACACGTGTGGGCATTAGCTAACTCACCCACACGTTCCCATCACCGTCCAGTAACTTCTGCACAAATCTTGGCACGAATTAGCTGATTTTGTATGCCACGTAGGACAACTTGCGTGTGTGGTGTATGAGAGAGGTCGCCGACACATCCGTTTTACCACACGGAGGGGCCGGTGTGTGGGCGTTCAGCAGTTCGCGCCACACGCCACTTTGCACGCACACACAAGGGCTAGTGTGTGGGCATTTGCCATCTCGCCCACACGCCTATCTCCTCGCCCACACCCAAGCTGCTAGTTGCCATGTGTTTTCGCATAGCACATGGCAACTGCCCCTAGTGTGCTTTATAAGCAGGTGGCAACTCTTTTTTTTTACCCGAGTTGCCATGTGTTTTTGCAGGGTACACGCAACTGCCTAGTGTGCACGTAAGCAGATGGCAACTCTCTTTTACCGAGTTGCCATGTGTTTTTGCATGGTACATGGTAACTGCCCCAACGTGCACGTACATGGCAACTGCCCTAACGTGCACGTAAGCAGATGGCAACTATTTCTTTTTACATGACAACTGCCCTAGCATGCTTGTGAGCACATGGCAACTCTCTCAACTGCCTAGTGTTAGTATGTGGCAACTCCTAAAGTTATGAAATCATGGCAACTACATTAGATCATACCATACTTGGCAACTGCAGTTGAGCAACCATGGCAATTGCAGTTGTCCGACATGGCAACCGTAGTTCAGCGACATGGCAACTGCATTTAAACGAACATGGACGAGGGTCTGGACCATGACAACTGCGGGCGCGCGGTGGGCGTCACGCGTGGCATGCGGGACCAGGAGGGTACGAGGCCTGACATACGGGCGTGTGGGCGTTATCAACTTCGCCCACACGCACGCGCGTGAGAGGGTTCGGAAGGGAAAAAAAGAGGTGTGTGGGCATTAGTTGTTTTGCCCACACGTAGGTGTGTGGGCTGGTTGCTGTCCATGTCACACGAGGCGTGTGGTACAACTACCCGATACACCACACGTGTAGCAGTTATCGGGACCCTTTTAAGAAGCTCTGTGAAATACCAGTGCATTTGTTTTTCATAGGACTAGGAGGCACGGGGAAGTCTTCATCATCAAGGATGGATAAAGCATGAACAATATTAACATGTCCTGATGCAAAAAGATGGACCATGATGAGTGCCACTCGTCAAGTACGAGCACATGGAAACTTCGAATGTTTTCAATTGCAAGTTTTGTTACGCAAGGATTGCAACTGTAGTTGTCAAGCATGGAAACTTTATTGCTTCGATTTATTTTTGACAGAAACTTGCCATGTGTCACTGGAATTTTTCATCCTTTGCATGATTGGAATTGCCATCGGAAAACGTCAGGGCCGGAGTGCCACGCACCTGACGTGTGGCAGTTATCATTTGAGGAAAATATATATGATCTGGCAGGTTCACAAAACTTGGTTACTTGAAGCCTTTCGATGGCTGACACCCCACTTATCTTCCTTTTTGGCTAACGATTATTCTTTAGAAAATTAGTATAGCTTATGTTTTATGAACTATTTATAGAAACTAGTATATCGTCTAGCCACAGTTGGTAGGTGGCCGTTTTAGGGGTGCCAATTCACTTATCGTATCCTACTCTACCGTTACAAAATTCAGGCAATATTATTTACTCAACCTTCCTCGTAAACAATGTCAATATGTTGTTTCCTCGTTAACTTTTGTAGTGTTGCTTTCACTTCTTATACGATGATTATGAAAAACAGAGGTATTAAAAGCGAGAAAAGGCAATCTTTGGCAAAATTGTAAATTACATAGAGATAAGCTATACCAAAATGATGAGTTATCAACGTAAACATACCACATGCAACTGGCATGCCTCACGCTTTATTAGTAGAATATAAAACAACAATTAAAAACACAAAGAAATAGCATGATGAGGATTACTTTATAAATTATAGATTCGGTTAGGACACATTATCATGCCTGGCCTAGAGGATGTGGTGGCGAGATGCTTTGGATCGATGTCCTTACAGCGTGGTCTTTTATTCCTTCTATGTTTCTACAGGGGAAGATAACGCGCATATGGTGCAGTGTGGCTTTCTAGAAAAAAAAGACTACTTTTGCTTGCATGGTTGCTTGATCTCACGACCAGCTAACTACCAAATGTTGCTAAAGAGAGGCTAACTACCAAACAAGAAACAACGCCGCTAGAGCTAGCTGATGACTTCTCGCAAGAAAAAAAAGCTAGCTGATTACAATGTTTGTCTAAAAAAAGGGGTCGCGATAACTGCCACACGTGTGGGCGTTAAGAAATCTGCCCACACGTTCTGTGTGGTGCCTAAGAGGACCAGCCCACACGTTTGTGTGTGTGCAAAACAATTAGCGCCCACACACCTCTTTTTTCCCTCCCGGTCCCTCTTACACGCGTGCGTGTGGACGAAAATAGATAACGCCCACACATCCGGTACGTCAGGCCTCGTACCTCGTGGTCCCGCACGCCCCACGTGACACTTTATCGCGTGCACGTAGTTGCCATGGGCCGGACCCTCGTCTATGTTCGTTTAAGTGCAGTTGCCATGTCCCTGAACTACGGTTGCCATGTCGGACAACTACAGTTGCCATGTCTGCTCAACTGCAGTTGCCATCTCAGGTCAAACTTCCAGATTGCCATTTTTTGGACAACTACAGCTGTTGCCATGTGTGGTCTGGTCTACTGCAGTTGCCATGATTTCAAAACTTTAGGAGTTGCCACGTGCACTAAAAAATGGCATGGCAAAAAAACATGTTCGGGTAAAAGAGAGAGTTGCCATGTGCTCACAAGCACGTTAGGGCAGTTGCCATGTAAAAAGAAAGAGCTGCCATCTGCTTACGTGCACGCTAGGTCAGTTTACCATGTACCATGCAAAACATATGGCAACTGACATGTTTGGGTAAAAAAAAAGAGAGTTGTCATCTGCTTGCAATCACACTAGGGCAGTTGCCATGTACACTGCAAAACGCATGGCAACTGACAGCTTGGGTGTGGGAGAGGAGGCGGACGTGTGGGCGAGATGGCAAACGCCCACACATCAGCCCTTGTGCGTGACTGAAAACTGGTGTGTGGGTGAACTGCTAAACACCCCCACACCGGTCCCTCCGTGTGGCAAATCAGATGTGTGGGCGAACTATGTCACACACCACACACACGCCTTGTCCTACGTGGCACACAAAATCAGCCTTTTTATGCCAAGATTCGTGCAAAAGACGCTGGACGATGATGGAGGCGTGTGGGCGAGTTGGCTAACGCGCACACGTGTGGGCGTTAATATTTCCGAAAAAAACTGATAACTATGTGAGAAAGAGGTTTGTTTGCCAATAAAACAGTCCCACCTCACTTTTAAACACAAAATCTGACCAATTTATATACTTGCCCGAGGTGCCTGCACCAACAATGAGCCGCTTGGGAAGCAACAACAAACGGTAATCCGCAAAAGTTAACTTGGATTGGGGGTTGCATGAGATAAATAGAGGAGGGCACAAAAAGCCTAGGATTTCGGCGGCCTCTCGCCAGGCAGTCGCCAGGCCACCCCGTCTTGTGTGGCCTTAGGACCACAGAAAGGGTAGGGTGACTTCTCGACTGTCTACTACACTAAGGATTGCCCGGTTGAGGTGATGGAGGGGCAATGAGGGCGGCGCGTTTTCTGCTCGCTCCAATGCTTGAAATCGTCGTTAGGTGGTCTACGGACCTGGATGTAAATTTTTACTTCTGATGTTTGATGTACTATCTTGACAGTTGATGAACAGATTGAAAGTTTTCTCGCGAAAAAACAGAGGACATGAACGCTGCGTGGGATGCGTGGGATGAAAATATACTAAAAGCAGAAGACCCAGAGAGAGAGAGGATAGCGGGTTGTGGTTGAGATACAAGATTTCATGGGAATGTGAGAAAGAGTATATCTATATCTATCTATCTATATCTATACCTATTATTAAAAGGAGGTGATATTTTTGGTTTGGTCTTCTTGGTTCGGTCCGTTGTAAAAATTTACGCACGTCCCTCGCACGTACGCGTCGCAAGCTTCTCGTCCGATTCACGCACGCACGCGTACACCTTTTTGCTAGCGTGGCTGTTTTAAATTTTGTAGGCACAGATTGTCTCAATCTCATACCAGCCCATGGACCAAGACTGGTGGGCCTCGAAACAATATCCTCCTACGGCCGTAGCAGCGTTGCCATCCGCAATCCCGCATCTGGCCTCCAACAGCTAGAGCCGCACAACCGCCGCCCATACCGACGCTCCACGCAGCCACTCTCGGCTGCGTCATCGCTCGTGCCTGCCCTCACTTGTACAACGCCGCAACATTGATGGCTTCAGAGACAAGGACACTCCAGCCCGGCAGAGACGCCGGCATGCTTGGCGCTGGCTGGAAGGGGACAGGCAAGGACGTCATGCTCCTCCCGGCTGAGCTCCTTCACGGCTTCCAGGGTACGACCGATGCTTACTTGGCCACCGGCTGGAAGCGGACGCACGTCGCACGGACGTCCTAATCCTCTAGGCCAATCTCCTCCATGGCGCCTGTGCTGCGACCCAGGCCTGATTGGCCGCCGGCTGTATGGGGGCACTCTGATGGGTGACGAATCGAGGATAAACGGAGCTCGACAGGCAAGTAATGATGGATCTGTGAGAAGAAGGGAGCTCCATTATAAAGAAACAAAACTGGGAGATAAAAGGATTATGGGTTATTCTGATGGCTGTTGGTAGTAGCAGGGATGGTGAAAATAAATCTGTGCCATGTCCTTTTGAGGGCTGTATGAAGGAGCTAAAAACCCCATTCAAAAACCGAAGGAACTAAAAACTCCAGCCTGGTCCATCTGTGTGCGGGAGAGCAAAACCAAGTTTGACAGACGGTGAGCAGGTAAGTGTAAGATGTTGCAACACCAGATTGAAATCTGGTATTCAATCAGTCTTGTGTCATGATAGCTTCAGTGGGCGGTTTAAATTACAGTCTACTTTTGTTCGGATTTTTTACTGAAGTTGCCCACTATTTGTTACGTGAGGATCAACAAAGTTAGATCTTTGTGGGCGTAGTGAATTTCCTTTTTGTTTGCATGAGTTACACTTACACTTAATTAGTATGGTCAGATTAGGTAAACTGCACATAGTGATTTTAGATGCTCTGACAGAGAACTTTTAAGTGGATCAAATTATCTATACAGTTAATCTATTTTAGAGATGAACATAATAGCACATGTACCCCTAATTTAAACATGTTATGTCTGTTTATTTCCATCTCCCGTGAAAGAGACAAAGATACAAGAAGAGGATCCGTCGACATATGGACTTCCGAATCTTCGGTTCAAACATCAACAATGGACAAGATTCATTATCTCGTCAGCTCACGGACATAATACTCACCCGCACCAAGGTTGCCAAGAACGCAGTGAAAAAGATGATGAAGATACTGGTCACGACCCCCGTCGTGTGTGGCCAGCATTGTGACAGTACACGGCCGGGATTCACGACGGGGCCGAGGTGGATCCATGGCAGGATCTTAAGCAATTGTGCATGTCTGATGTCATGTCATGTCGATGTACACGATGCAGGGCAGGAAGGGTGTCAACATCGACATGGTGAGGAGGTAAAAACATACATCACCCTTTCATGTTTTCTTCCACGTCAGTTTTCATGGCGGTTATGTTTTAATAGTATATCCCCGCTGCAACGCACGGGCAATTTTCCTAGTAATATTTAAAGATGCGGTCGTGCCACTCTGATGAACCTTTTAATGGGAACATATTAATTTTTTCTCTCGTTGTAATGCACGATCATTTGTGCTAGTATATGAAAAGTAGTGCAGTCATAGATAAGCGAACCCGTGAAGAGTCCAACGTAGTCGCTGTCGCATGCGCGCCGCGTACGAGTTGAACACGACCGGCCGAGCACATGCCCCAGACCCCACAAAGTTTCGTCAACGGCAAACCATCCTTGGTCTTGCGCGCCTTGCTTGCTTCAGGTGGGACCGATTCTCTGCCGCCCCCCGGCACCGTCCGCCACGACTCGTCGCGCTCTAGCAGCCCCGGCCACGGTACCAGCCTCGGGTAATCCAATCCGGTTTCACGATTCGCAGGGTTGACGGCCCTGGTGAACATGAGCCAGAAACACACGGCACCTCTCCTATGGAACTGGGCAAGGGCATCTAAGCACCGATGCTACACTCATGGACATCTTGCTACAGAATTAGAGCATCTTCAATAGATCATGTATATTTTGATGCTTCGAACCGGTGATGGTTCAAATTCGACGCACCAAAAAGTGTTTTTTACATCTTCAAAAAAAACTCAACTTCAACAGATGGTCCAAAACAGAGATGTAAATAAAAGAGCAACTCTAATAGATGGTCCAAAACGAAGATGCAAAACTGGCCGACGGCTGTGCGGCTGCTGTTCAGCCACTTTACAACCGCATTTTTGCATTCAAATATCACTTAAAATTTGAAATAAAGTGCATCATCATCATAGTTAAAATCATAAAAAAAATGCATCATCATCATCATAGTTTGAAATCCCTCTACCAAAAGAGCAACACCCCAATCAAAGTTTTTTGGCTACAGATTAAAATACACATGAATATCATTCATGCGGGTCATCAACACCACCGGCGTTGTGAACCGTGGTACGATCATCATCATCATCGGCTTCTTTGTCGACGCTGTCAAGTGATGAAGTATCTTTGCCGAGAGAACGACCGGAAGCACCTTCATTGCCTCCCATGCCGGTCATGTTGCCACCAAAGCCACCTCCCATGCCGGTCATGTTGCCTCTGAAGACGGCTCCCATGCCACCAAAGCCACCTTCCATGTTGCCACCGAATTCACCTCCCATGTTTCCGCCAATGCACCATTCATGCCACCTCCCATCATGTTCATGCATCCTTCCATGGCACCTCCCATGCCTCCTCCCATGGCACCTCACATGCCTCCTCCCATTATCATTTGCGTCATGAGCATTTGCTTCTTCTGAGCATTTCATCGTGACAACGTTCAACATAGGCCTTTGCCTTGTGATCAAGACTAGATGTGTCCATGAACATCAACTTTAGCGCCTTCTCCTCGACCATCTTCGTCTCCTTGGCCGCGGCCTTTTTGTCCTCTAGGTCCACCTTCCTCTACTCGGCCGCCGCCAACCACTCCTCGGCCGCCGCCCTCCCGCCACTCAGCCTCACTCCTCTCCTCTATTTCCTTGAGCTTCAACGTTCTTTTGCTTCGGCATACTCTTTTCTCGCCATGACAATGGCATCAAATCCTTCCTTGGTTCCATTCACTTTCTTGTTTCCATCGGGGCTATAAGATTTTGTTGCGGAGTGAGGAGTGGGGCTCCTCTCCTCACTGGCGACATGCTCTTCGTCCTCAATCACAACACTCTTCTTCTTTGAAGCATCAAAAGTCTCTCTAGTTTTCCACTTCTCCTCATCCTTGATCTCTTTGAATCAATGATGAAAAGTGAAAGCTTTTCCTTTCTTTTTCTTCTTCTCACCTTTCATGTTCCTCTCTCGAAACAATCCTTGGGCAGTCATTTTCTACAATAAAACAACCACCATGTCATCATCAAAATGTGGAACAATCTAATATTGAAAAAACACCCACAAAGAGGAAATATTTACCAAGTCACTATCACCGCAACCACTTGGGTTCATGCGAGTAACATTTGACAAGCAACCGACCCACTTTTGGCATTCGGCGTTGATGGTGGACCAACGTTGGCAAAGAGAGTCGCTCGAACAGAAGTGACCACTTACGTTGCGCTCATCAAAATAATCCTTGATGCGTTGCCAATAGGTGTTTACTATTTGGTCGCTTCCAACGGATGCATCTAGAGAGACTTTCTTCCATCGGTGCATATCAACACATCCTCCACATTGGTATAATTTTCACTTCTTCCCTTCGCAACAAAGCGCTCATCGTCCATGGCAATATTGTTATCACCATATTGGGTTTCATATTCTTTTGATACATACTCGCGCGACACAAAATCACCATTTGCCACATTCTCCGCGTGCAAAAAAGCTTCGTCGTCAAGACTAGCACTACTAGGGAAAAGCCTTGCAGCAGCACGGGTTCTAGGTGTATTAGTAGCGCGGGGACCAGCACTATAATAAGGCGCTACAGCTAACTCGTAGCAGCAGCGCGTGCGCTCCCGCGCTACTGATATACAAGTGTAGCAGCAGCGTTCTTACAGGGAGCTCGCTACCGCTAATAGCTATAGCGCGCTTCTCCTGTGCGCGCTACTGCTACTACCGCGCTGCTGCTAACTTTTCTCCAATCGCTACTGCTAATTTTAGTAGTTTTTTTGGCACATTTGTTTTATATTTGAACAAGCTTTATAGAAGAATCTTTAGCACATACAAATGTCATCATGATACATATACAAATGCCTGCGAGACCACAAATGTAATCATAGCATATACATACAAATAGTCTCATCATAATCATCATCCAACACAAAGTGGTATCTTGTCATCATCTCGAAAATAGCGATACATGCAAGTCTCGAATACTTGCAACTACAACGTCATCCATCTAAACAAAGATATATGTGAGAAGAGCTATCACTATGAGTGAGAGCGGAACTATGCAGTACATGAGGTGGCGGTTACGAGTCCTCTATCGCGCTAGCGTGAACCTCAAGTAACTAGCTTCTCCTTCTTGTCTGCTTTTGAGGCCTTTATGGCTGGCGCCCGAGAACTCATTCACTTGCGCCTGACACTCATGCCACTCGTTGTACACCCCCGGAACCTTCCCTTTGTACATGACATAGCACTTCCATCTAGCCATCAAGAAACTAGGTACCTGTTAGAGATGCATGTTCATGAAGAGGATGTACAATCATATATATGCAACAAAATATACTAGAGCAACACCGAAAAAGAAAGGGTTAGCAACTAGATGCAACTACACAAACTAATTAACTAGAGGTACGCAGGTTATCGTACGCAAACTAACAAAGTAGTGTTACGCAAGTTCCGCAGGGACCGTGGACATCACAAAGTTTCATCGCTACAAAAAGTATACAAGTTCAACCGACACATATCATCATCATCGGCATCATAAATCACTAGAAGTTCCATCCTTCCATATCATCGAGGATGGACCCTAGCTTCTTGAACGGTGTGGGGTCTAGACGTTGCATGCCTATGCGAGTTCGGACGTCAGCTCGCGATATAGGGCCGTGCTGGAACATCCCCTTCTCATCGATGGCTTCTTTCATGATGATCATCGCAATGTCCCTTTGGATGCGAAAGAAGTCATCTCTAAGTTTATAATCCGCTTCTCCATGAGATTCTAGCCACTTGTGGATATGATCATCATTTCTGCTTCTCATGCAAAGCTTTTGGTGATCCGTGTTGAACTGAATCATAAGATGGACGATGTAGAATCTATCCTTCTTGCTTGGTTTTGGGACATGGATGCAGGAGAAGTTAGTTTTATGCGCGAAACCCATCTTCTTGTTCCTTTGTTTCCTGATCTGCATGTGGCCACCTCTAATGCTGAAGCCTCCACCTCTAATGCTGAAGCCTTGGAGAGCATCATCTAGAATATTCATTATGTGGGTGTAGTCTTTTTTCTCGTAGTCTCTGGAAGGGTCAAAATACACGGCGTGGGAGACTTGCGGGTAAAGAACGATAAGGACGGCGCGCCCGTTGCTGCGGGGAAAAGACACATCAAATTATTCCCCATATGAGAGAGAAGGAATGATTGAAATGTACGAAAGGGTTGTCCGGAACTGACTTACTTTGGATGATAAGGCACGTGGACAATTTCCCGGTCCTTATTCCGTACCATGAAGTTTTGGAGGTACTCCCTAGCAGTTTCACGCTCAAAGTCGCCGAGACTCAAGAAAGACTCGTGCATGTAGTACGGATCCACCACACAGATTTGCGAGACTTGTTCACTCTTCATGACGGAGCTCATATGTAGCGCAAAAAGGCGGACAATTGTAAAATCGAGCCACCTTGTCAGAAACATCTCAAAGATATGGTCAAACCGTAGGAAGAACATCTCCGCGGGCTGTGTCTCGACGTAGCACTTCCTCTCAGGCACACGAGCCGCATATGTCGGAAATCCTGGATCCTTTGAGGCTAGTAGGCTTCTCTCAGTCGACAGCACATGGTCGTGGAGTCTCCTGAGATCCCCTGATACTGCCTCCATCTGTTTCGGCGGTACCATCGGCTCGACCGTGAGATGGAACATGGCCGCACCTTTCACGGGTACACGCTCTTCAGAATGCATCGTCTGGCTGCTTTGTGCTCTGGCTTGTTTGGAGGCAGTTATCTTCCCCGATCTCTTCCTCTCCTTTTTCTTGGGCACACCTCCAGACCCTTCCTTAACCCCTGCCCCAGGGTTCCCGGGCTAAGCACTGTACGACCCCCGGCTAGTTGAGCCTATGTTGAGGCGACATCTTCACGCGTGTCCTGTGAGGAATTCATGAAGAGAGACTTTTTGCAATCCTTCCAACGACCTTCCTGCCCGGGCATATCATCAATATCCTCATTAGCATGATGATAGCCCGATTCATCATATGGTTGACTCATCATATGTATGTCACAGTCATACGCGTTTGTATTGAGGAAACCCATAGGGTCGACCTCCGTCTCATCATCCATTCTCTGTTCTACAGGAGCAATTACATCAGTCAGTACTATTGCACCCCTTTCATCACATCGTCCCCCGCTCTCACTCGGCACTACAGGAGCTGGTAATTGCGTAGGCGGGGTGGTGGTCTCCGCACATGCTTCTTGATGTGTGGTTATTGATGTGCTCTCGGCCGACTCCAGATGAATAAGATTCTTCGGCCATAGCAGCACCCAACCCTCGCAGCTTCCAATCCATTGCGGGGTCTCGTCGTCCTCTCCCACATGCTGTACTGGAGGAGGCAACGCCTCGTGCCCTGATTTCACACCGGACAAGCTAACCATGAAGTGCCCAGCGGGGATCGGCTGGTTGTGGAACGTGGGTTTCAAGGGGTTCAATATCATCCCCTTTCCCACTTCGACCTTCTGGCCTTTCATCAAGTAGACTATGGTGCACGGGGTTTCTTCGCCCTGCAAACACATATGTCTGTGGCGTAAAACATCCGAAAGGCAACGAAAATGGAATATTCTATATATATATATATATATATATATATATATATATATATATATATATATATAT
>NC_041385.1:40705975-40706329 GCF_002162155.2 Triticum dicoccoides | reverse complement strand
GTGTATGATTGAATCGGGGGCGTCACATTCTTTATCATCCCCTTTCCCACGTCCACCTTCTGGCCTTTGATCAAGTAGAGTATGGTGCACGGGGTTTCTTCGGCCTGCAAACACATATGTCTGTGGCGTAAAACATCCGAAAGGCAACGAAAATGGAATATTCTATATATATATATATATATATATATATATATATATATATATATATATATATATATATATATATATATATATATATATATGTTGGTGCGACATGTAATTACCGTGATGGTGTCGAGCTCAGACAAAGACGAAGGCCCACCTAGCGCGCCAGAGACTGAGGACGGGCTGCTATGAGTGGGAGCGACTGCGAGA
>NC_041385.1:40703650-40705965 GCF_002162155.2 Triticum dicoccoides | reverse complement strand
TATATATATATATATATATATATATATATATATATATATATATATATATATATGTTGGTGCGACATGTAATTACCGTGACGGCGTCGAGCTCAGCCAAAGACGAAGGCCCACCTAGCGTGCCAGAGACTGAGGACGGGCTGCTATGAGCGGGAGCGACCGCGAGAGGAGTCCCGGTTGCGTGAGCAAGTGATGGTGCGGTGTTGTTGTTGTTCAAGGAGTTGCTCCCGACGAAACTGGGCATCAGAAAATCATGTAACGTCTTGACTGGATTTCCCTTCGTCCAGTTGATGATAGCTGGAACCAAGTTAGTAGCGAAATCATTTCTGCAGGCAGTTACAGCTGCATTGACTGCCTGCTGTAGCAACTCATTTTTCTCCTCGGCTGTTTTTTCCGCATCCTCAGCTGTTTTTTTCTCGACCGCAAGCTTCATCTTCGCGTCGATGTCCGCCTGACTAAACTTCTTTTTCTGCTTCTTGGCCTCCGGGCCCTCGTTGTAAAACACCTTCCACGTGGCGCCGTCTCCAGCGCCGTGCACACGACCATATTGCGGCCGCTGGCCCAAAGGGAGTTCAAGGCCCGGTTGAGAGGGGTGTCCCACTTAGGCCTCATCGGAGAAGTTGGGCTTTCGGCTGCAAGCTGGTGATGCTTCTCCAGTAGTCTAATCAATTTTCTCGTGATCTGGTCCGTGTAAAAAACCTTTTTCTCCTTCTCCCACTTGTAGCGGGAGCTGATGAAGTCACGCTCCAAGGGGTTGGTGAACTTCGCGAAGGGGTCTGGGAGACCCGCGGCTTCATGTTCTGCGTCCTCCTTATCCCATATGGGCCTTTTACCGAGGTAGCCACGGCTTCCGAGGCGATGCTTCCCCGTGTTCCTTTGCTGAAGGCTCTTGAATTTCGCAGCCTTAGCCTTGGCTGCCTCTGTAGCGCAAGTGTCCTTGAATTTTTCGAACTCCTCTTCCGTAAGTCTCGGATTTTCCTCTAGAATCTTGGACAGGGCTTCCTCAGCCTCAATAGCTCGTTTCACCCTCCCTTTCCAGGAGGCCAAATCATTGCTGAACATGCCCATGGCGTGATTGTTAATCTTTTTTATCTTCGGATCATCCCACGGTTGTTCTATGTTATCATCCCGGTCAGGGAACTTGAATCTCTTGTGCAACTTCATTAGGAGTAACTGCATCAAATGTTCTTTACTCCTTAAGTCATCATCGTTGATGCTCGCGCATTCCCGTAGGATGCATCCTACTTGGTTCCCATAGCACTTGCGAGGTTCTTCCGGCTCTAATGGCTCAAACTTGCCAGGTGCCATCTTTGTGATCACAAGTCATCCAATCCCTAATTTGTTAGGTTTTCGTATCCTCTGCTTCTTATGCTTCCTCTTTTCGATAGCGGCATCGGCGCTGGTACCTTCCCCGCCGGTATCTTCCCCGCCGGTACCTTCCCCGCCAATCTCGGCGCCGCCATCGGTGTCGGCACCGTCGGTGTCGATGTCAGCGTCAGTACCATCATCGAGGACGACCTGCAAACCTTGCTTAGCAGTCAAATAGTCGAGGTACTCTTGTTCACCCTCATAATCCATCTCGTCTGCATCTTGGTCAGAAGGCCCAATTTCTTCGTTGTTCGACATGTTTCCTATGATTAAGTGTCCTCGTTTATTTCTAAAAGTATGAATAAATGAGAAATGACATAAAAAAGAAATCTATGTGCCAGCACTCGATATGCCAACTATGTAGCACAAATCATGCCTTTATTCATGGCAAATTTTGGCATGACCTTTGCTAAAAATGGACAGATCGAGCACCTGAAATTCACCGGAATGGAAATGAATCAACATTCCGGCGTAACATAGGCCACTCGGATCATTTACCAAAATAGAACCAAAACATCACATGTCCAAATGAATGTTCAGATTCCAAACATGACATGTCCAAAACATGACATATCCACATATCACATGTCCAGTTCAAATTTGCATATAAATTCAGCCTACCTAAATTTGCTTTAACAAGGGATGTTGATTTGGACAATTGCTTAAATGCTGCCTTTTCTTTTAACTACAATTGCTTAACCCTAAATTTATGTCCTATTTTAAAACCTAGCTAAATTCATAACTAAATAGATAACCTAATTAACCTACTGCCCTAACTAAAATCTAAGTAAATTAACCGAAGAACCCTAGCTAGCAAAGAGAGAGAGGGGGGGTTTATAGAGGGTGCAGGGGCGAGGAGGCAGGCCCGACGACGGCCGAGGTTGGGAGGGGAGGAAGAAGAGGAGAGAGGCGAGGGCTGACGGGTCGGGGGCGAGCGCACCGGGGTCAG
>NC_041385.1:40702246-40702762 GCF_002162155.2 Triticum dicoccoides | reverse complement strand
TTGGGGGCGAGCGTCGGGGACGGGTCTGGGGCGAGCGCCGGGGCCGGGTCGGGAGCGAGCGCCGGGGTCGGGGGCGAGCGCCGGGGTCGGGGGCGAGCGCCGGGGCGCGGCGGTGCGACGGGGGAAGAGAGAGTGGGGATTTGGGGGCAAAAGAGGCGGGATGAAGCAGGGAGAGTGAGAATTTTGGGTTAAGTGGACATAGCAGTAGCGCGTTTCTGCTACTACCTTCACTAGCTATAGCGGTTTAGACCAAACGCGCTGCTACTACCTTCACTAGCTATAGCGGTTTTGTAAGGAAATCGCTACTGCTAGCTTGACTGTAGCGGTTTTATAAGGAAATCACTACTGTCAGTTTTCCTTTTTCTTTTCCTTTATTTTCTCCCACTTTTATTTCCCAAGAGCAGTGAACGAAGGGAAGGCGATATATATTGCATCATTTGACAGTTAAATATGTATCAAAATAGGAACATATATATTACATCATTGGACCCATGCATAACAATGGCTAAGTGTGTA
>NC_041385.1:40677866-40701503 GCF_002162155.2 Triticum dicoccoides | reverse complement strand
TCCCTCCCCCGCCGTTCGTCACCTCCCTCCCCGCGCACCGCCACCTTCCTCCACCTCAGCGTCGGCCGCCTACTTATACCCCAGCCTCCAGGCACCTCCCTCCTCCCTTCCTCCGCCAACGCCTCGCCAGGCTCCTGCATGTCCTGCTGCCAAGGTCAGCCGCCCCGACCAAATCACCTCCCTCTACGCCGGTCGTCATCGACGGAGCTCGCTCCCATCCTCCTTGAGCCGACCCACATCCTCACCCCACTCCCATCTGCCAGCAGTCCTACTTCTCCATGACGACAAGGACGACGTGGTCGTGCATGCTCCGTCGTGGCGTGCTCGCTGTCCTTTCTCTCTCCCTCTAAGACGAGGAGCAGCAGCAGCTGGCCATAGTGCCGCCATCTCTTTTGTCCCTCTCTCAGATCCTCTCTGCCCCAGTCTCATTTCACTCTGATTCTTGGGTGCACAACACCTGTTCGATGAAATTGCTGGCTGAAAAGGTAAAAATGTTCCATATGTACATATAGCTTCTTTCAAAGTTCAAAAACAGATGGTACAGGAAGTACATGTATTCATGTGGGTTCTTGAACGTTCTGTATAGGAATAGGCCGATGATTTTTGTGCTATGGATAATATGATTTATGTACATGTATTATATGTGTGGAAACAATTTTTGTGAGATGATGAAAGGAAAAATGATTTGAATTAAAAATATTGATCAGTACGAGTTAAAAATGGTGGTCCGTTCGGAATAAAAACTTAAAATATGTCATGGTTTGTGGGGAGGTTCTGCTCACCGCCGGGTGGAACCATCTCTACCAGTTCGACAGGGACGCGTCCCTCAGTACTACGATGTCGAGGCAGACAACCGCCCTCTTTGTGACCTGCTGCTATTCCTCATATTACACGCCGACACACGCGACAGCCACCCTAGTTCGGGCGTAGTAAGTACCTCAGTACGAGTTAAGAACGTAGTCCGTTCAGAATAAAAGAAATGACAGAAATTTAAATTGTAAAGTTCAAGCAAAAAAAGAAACCCCATGAAAATCCTGCTTAGTAAGTACCTCAGTACAAGTCGTAAAATGAGAGAAGTTCAGAACAACGTTGTCAAAAAAATGTTGAGTTAAAAAAAAGAAACAAAACAAACACATTTTCTTTTTGAATAAAATATAATTCAATTCGATGATACAAACCATACAAGTACAGGGGCGACGATACAGTAAACCGTTGAAAACTCATGGGAAAAATATTACCCAAAAAATAGAGCAAAGTCTAGTTAGTGAAAACAAGCTTAGTACAAACGCATGCAAGCATCAGTACAAGTATCCTTTTTCGGAACCATTCAAAATTACTCTACAAAAAATAGCTCAGTACAAACATACACATATATCAGTACGACTACTTTGTTTTTCAGACAAGAAAATAGCAAGGATCCGTCATGCCGTATTCTAAATTACTCTTAAACGGTTGCGAAGTAGAGAAAACGTTCAACACGACTAAGTTTCGCATTTTCGATAGCTATCCAATGGTATATTATTTGCCATATTTCCATAAACTTTTTAAAAAAATCACGTTCAAAATCAAATTTGACCGTATTCGAATTCGTTTTTAAACCGTAAGGAATTAGAAAAACAGTTCTCTACGAAAAAGTTGCCCATTTTCCATAGTTTTCCAACGCCGTTTCATTTGTGCCAATCCGACAAACCGTTTGCAAAAAATCGTGAAAATACGTTTCGCCCAGAATTTCACCATTTTTCAAATTACTTTTAAATCATATAGAATTAGAAAAAACAATACATATATGGAATATACGGATTTTCACCAGATTTCCAACGCCATCTTATTTGCTCAATTCCGACAAATGGTTTGAAAAGTGAGTCCAAAATACGATTCGCATTTTCGGTTTTGAAAAAAATGGTTTTTTCAAAACTGCTCTTAAACCACAATGATTTTGCAAAAATGTTCAATATACTTGAAATATGGTTCTCAAGAGCTTTCTAACGATATATTACACGCTCCGTTCCGACAAAAAATTACAAAAAGTTTTTGAACTAAAAACGACGATCTGTTAAACACAACTGAAAGCATCAGTTCAACCGCTTCGAAAACATCAGTACAACCACCTGAAAACGTCAGTTCAAAAAGGGTAACAGAATAATATTCTGTTATGCTTAACAGAATAGCCCAGATATATATTACATCATTTGACCGATAACATACGGTTCCTCAGCGCTGACGTTTTCATTTTTGAGTCAGCTTCTTTCCCTTCTTGTTTGTCCAAGAATAATTGAGCCCCTCATTGTGACTTTGCCTTTTCCATTGAGTACGATTTTTCTTAGGTAATGTAGTGTTGATTCTTCTTTTGATGTATACTTCATCATCATCGTCATCTTCCCTCATTGGGTTGTCGTACTGATCATAGTCTTCCTCGTTGGCGACTCCATTCATTCCAATGATGTTCCTTTTGCCTCTCCTCACGACAACACGACTGGGATTGCAGGGGTCGGTTATGAAGAAGCATTGTGTCACGTGCTTAGCGTGTACCCATGGCTCGACTTTTGCGATAGCGCTCACGGTAGCTCTTGGCGTCAGGTATAGTCATGGTAGTTTAAATCCGGTTTTTCTCTTTCGACATTCTTAGCCCATCTGACACGGAACATCGTCGTGTTGTGCAGTCCAGAGTAGTCAAGATCCCAGATCTCCTCGACCCTTCCATAAAATTGTTCAGTTGCACCATTGTCGCTGCCGGTCATGCATTCCATCGTCACCCCTGAGTTCTGATCATCACTGTCCATATCTTTGGCCACCGTGTAGAACGTGTATCCGTTGATATCATATGCCTGATAGGTTACGAGGTTGGGCGAGGGGCCATGTGCTAAGGCGTATATGAGCAATTCGTCCTTAGAGCCCTCCTCCGAGGGATTAGCAATAATATGCTCTTTGAACCAATGCAGGAAAGTGGAGTTGTGCTCTCTAGTAACTTCGGCGTCCGTCCTGCATACCCCCCGGTCACGATACTTCTTTTGCGATAATTTCTTTGTGCACTGCCACGAAAGGATCTACCTCGTCTAGGTGTTGTAGCACTACCAAGTTTGCTGTGTCAAAGTCGCTGCGTCGATCTGAGTATGCCACGTGCAGTTCCCTGCGACCGTTGCAGTGACCTTCTCCTTCGGGCCTCCCATCGTGCTTGTTAACGAGCAAACCAACACTAACACCAGGCGGCTGGTCTGCGCCATATAGAAAATTCTCACAGAAAGAGATGCACTCTTGTGTCACATAGCCCTGGACGATGCTTCCATCCGGACGGGACATGTTATGAACGAATCCTTTGATGATCCCATTCATCCTCTCAAACGGCATCATGTTGTGCAGGAATGACGGCCCCAGGTCTATTATGTCATCCACAATATGGACACACGGATGCACCATCACGTCAAAGAACGCTGGCGGGAAGTAGATCTCAAGCTCATTCAGTATCACAATGATCTCTTCTTGTAGCCTTCGGAGCTACTTCACACTGATCGACTTTCGAGAGATGACGCTGAAAAAGTTGCGGAGACCAATAAGCATGTCACGGACGTGCTTGTCCATTATCCCTCTAAGGGCAACAGGTAGTATCTGCGTCATCATCACATGATAGTCATGGGACTTCATCCCGTTGAACCTTTTCTTGTCCGTGTCTAGATATTTGCTATCTTGCCACAGTAACCGGAACTAACTTTGACTCCGGTAAGGCACTTGAAGAATTGATCGACCTCAGCCTGAATTAAGGTGAAGCAAGAAGGAGGGGCAATAATCCTCTTTCTTTATTTTCTTGCCCTTCTTCTCCCGTGCCTCTATCTCCGTCTCTGTCTCGTCTGACATTTTACAGGGCGGCATGTGCAGATCTTCCCTGATTTTTAAATCTTGTAAGTCTTTTCTTGCCTTCGGCCCATCCTTGGTCTTATCCGGCATGTTCATCAGTGTTGCGAGCAAGCTCTCAAGGACATTCTTACAAATATGCATTTGATCAAGGCAATGAGGTGTATCGAGTTTGTGCCAGTACTCAAAGTCCCAGAACACAGACCTCATCTTCCATACCTTCAGCAGCAGCTCCGGCGCTTTTCTCATTGTCTTTCCCGGCGCAGGGCACTCCTACCAGTTTTTCAACAACTCATCGATTTCGGCACTGCTCCGCTTACGTGGAGGTCCTCGATGCTCAGCGTGACCATTGAATAGATCTCCACAGTTTCTCCATGGATCGTCCTGTTCAAGCCATCTTCGATGCCCAATGTACACGATTTTCCAAGACCCGCCATCTTTCCTTGACGTTAGCTGTTGAGACGTTATATCATCCATGCACCGCGCGTGCATCCTCAATATCCATGGCACACCTGGCCTACCACATATCCATAACCGAGATAGTCCTGCACTGTCATGATCAACGCGACTCTCATGTTGAAATACTTGCCTTTGCTGGCGTCCCATGTCTTGGCCGGTGTTTTCCATAACGTGTCTAACTCCTCTTGAAATAGCCCCAGATACAAATTAATATTATTTCCTGGTTGTTTTGGCCCTTGAATAAGCATGCTCATGTGAATGTACTTCAATTTTATGCACAACCAGGGGGGAGGTTGTAGATCCATACAAACACGGGCCATGTGCTATGGTTGGTGTTCTGGTTGCCAAACGGATTCATGCCATCAGTACACGCACCGAGCACGATGTTCCTTGCATCACATTCAAAATACCGATAGAAGTTGTTCAACGCTCTCCACTGTCTTCCATCCTTGACGTGTCTCAGCTTCGGATTATCTCTATCGTCGGCCTTCTTCCTCTCCGCGTGCCAGCGCATAGTTTTGCTTCCTTGGGATCTATTAAATACCTCTGGAGACGGGGAGTGATGGGTAAGTACCATACAACTTTCTGGGGACATTTCTTCCCGGCCTTCTTGTATCGAGAAGCATTGCACACCGGACAACTTGTTTTTTCCGCGTGCTCTTTCCGATAAATTATGAAATCGTTGATGCATGCATGGTATCTAACGTGTGGCAGATCAAGAGGGCACATGATCTTCTTGGCCTCATCAACACTAGTAGGACATAGATTACCCGCGGGAAGGACATCCTTTAGGTACTTGAGATGCTCATCGAGGCTAGTGTCGGTCCATTTGTTTTTAGCCTTCGTCTTCAGGAGTTGGAGCGTGAAACTCAAGCGGGTCACCTCAGGATTGCAACCATCATACAATGGAGTGTTCGAGTCTACCACCAGTTGCTCCAGCTTAGCCTCCTCTCTAGAAGCATCTCTCTCAGTACTCGTCTCCTTGCGAAGCAATGCTTGAACATGAGGGTCCCGCATGATTGAACTTAGTACCGACAAACTCTGCTGCGTGGAGTCCATGTCGTTCTCTCCGCCGCCATGTCCGGCCCCTTCTCCTTCGCCATGTCCGGCCCCTTCTCCGCCGCCATATCCGGCCTCTTCCCCGCCGCCATTATCGATCATCTCTTCGTTTTGCCCCGTGTCATCATTGCCTGCCCCGTCGGCATCCTCAACATCGTCATCCTCATCTTCAATTATCCACCGAGTATAGCCATCCATGAAACCAGTTATGAGCAGGTGCACTTTGACACGACAATCTTCATGAGGGTCGAGCCAAATTATTCCTTTGCATTTTCGACACGGACATAAAACCTCTGTCCGGTTATTTTCTTTAATGTCCTGCACCGCCGACCGCAACCACCTGTCCACCATCGTTCCACTGACCATCGTCAACTCTGCACGGTAATAATAAACAAATTGATTATAAAAATGCGTGCATGCATCAAGGTCATACAAAAATTCGGCATGACCTTCCTTAAACATAGGACATATATAGATCTAGAGTTTGCCCGGAATTCGCCGAAACGGAAATAAATCGACATTTCGGCAAAACATAGACAACTCAAAAGCACAATTTGGCGTCAACTCATGCCACACACACAATTTCCATAAACGTATCACATACACATAAACATATTTCCATTTTGCAAAAGCATGAAATTTTAACCACCTCTATCTCAATATCGAGCACACGGTGGAGATGATGATGTAGGGAGATCAAAAGTGCACAAAGCTCTTCTTGACAAAGATAGATCTAGTTAGGGGGAAAATAGGTCACTTAACTAAATGCTACATCTACCTAGCTACCTAATTTGGGAGGAGACAACTTCAACTAGTGGAGGGGGAAGGAAAAAGAGAAAGGAGATGCATTAATGGAGGTGGTGTAGTTAGGTAGGAGTAATGAAGAGAGAGAAAGGTAGGTAGAAGAGGGAGAGTAATGGGGGAGAAGTATTGAGGAAGAATAAGAGTGAGAGTGGGACGATGTGGGAGGTAGGGGAAAGGAAAGAGAGGAGGGGGAGGGGGAGGAGGGTGGGGAAAAGGTGGTGGGTTGGTGCGGATTAGCAGTAGCGCGGGACGTAAAACACACTGCTGCTAAGAAAGTAGCAGCAGCACGCTTTCGGCACAAGCGCTACTGCTAATCGGGACGAAAAGTGTGCCCAATTTAAAAATTAGCAGCAGCGACCTTAAAAAAACCGTGCTACTACTACAGCTATAGCAGTAGCGCGGCTCGTGGCACCGCGCTGCTGCTAAATGGATTTTGGTGGGCACTGTCGATCGATATTTGTAGCAGCGCGGGTTACACCGAGCACGCTACTGCTAAACACTTGTCAGTAGCGGGTTTTCCACACCCGCGCTACTGCTAATTAGCAGCAGCGCTCCTTTTTGAGCCGCGCTGCTGCTAAGATTCTGTGTATAGGGTTTTTCCTAGTAGTGTAGAATTGAACATACAAACGTTCAACATCACTTCAATTTGAAACAACAAACGAGAGCACAAAATATTTTTTATACCTTTGCAACATTTCATCCAACATGTTGGAGGCGGTGGCCGTCGGCGTGGCCGCATCTTCCTCCACGGCCGGCGGTGGCGGCGACGGAGGTGGAGCAAAGGCTCCTTGCCTGCTGGAGGACGCGGCCGGCCGTAGCTGCGAGTCATCGGCCCGAGCCGCCTCGGCTGCCTTCGAGTTTTTGGCCAGCCACGCCGCAGTTTCGGCCGGGTTCTGGCCGCGATTCGCTGGCAATTTTCGTGCCTTCGTAGGGATCGCCGTCGCGGTGGCGACCGGCCGTGGCAGCGTGAATACGGGGCGGAGGGCGGGGTTTGGCGGCATGGACGCGGCGGCGGGGGGCGAGTTCGCCGCGGCAATGGCGGCGGTGACGTGGGTCAGCCCACCGGCTGCGGCGACGGCGGAGAAGGCAGCGGGGTCGTCGGCTTCGGCCATGGCGGTGGCGGAAGGCGGGGAGTGATGGTGATGGGCGGGTCGCGAGGCAAAAGGGGAATGAGGTGGCGGTTGGTCGTTTGGCGGGCGGCCGCAGTTTTACATCACTTGTATCTCGTGATGTAAAGTTGCATCACAAAGTTTTCGATTTGACATCTGCGGGAGAAGGTGGTCCCAATTTTTTTACATATCGACCATCTGTTGGAGCAGCGTTTTCTGCTCTCGAACATCCAAAAGTTAGGTATTTTTTACATATGAACCGTCTATTGGAGATGCTCTTAGAGCTAAGGGCAGATGGGGAAACACATGATTGCAAATTAAGAAGAGGGAGTAGGCCCACATGAAAATCAGGAGGGGGGAGATTGGTGGAGACGGAGTGCATTGGTTGTTTCCGTAAGTGTATCTTTTTGGCATCTAAGAGACCCTCAAAGCTTAGGTATATATTGGATTGTGGTGTACGGATCATTTTTGTTTTGTGCAGTCAGAATGGACAGGATTAGATCGATAATGACGTCGGGATGCATCCGAACAACCCCAAATCAACCCCAAACCGTCCTGATACGCTCGGGTGGACTGACCAGTCAAAAAAAAAACCTAACCAACAGGGCACATGCAAGTGCTTCGCCGGTCTCTCACAACAACGAAGACGGATGCGTGCCGCCTCCGCCGCAAGAATGCCATGGCGCTCCGGCTCAGGCATCGAGCTGTCGAAGCGTGAGGCGAACAAGGATGCGAAGGCGTCCCTCCATGCCAAGGACTAAGACCCCCTGCTCCACGGCAAGCAAACATGCTCCGATGACTTCGCGTCATGGGCAGCTCCAGCTCCAGCTCCGACAACGACGCACTCCCACATGCTGACACGTACATGGAGGAAGGGAGCAACGCAACCGGTGACCGCAAGGGGCCGGCGAGGAAACGGTGAATTCCCCTGTTCCGCCCTGTTTTATCTAGGTTTTGTTTACGTTTTAAGAACTTTGTAGTATGAACTTGCACTGTACGCCGATGAACTATGATTATTTTGTCCGGTGAAGAGCTATTATCCGGTTTACATAGCGTTGCATGATATGAGGTTTCATGACTTTCGGGTTTCGGATATGAGGAATGCAGTTGGGGAGAAAAAAAACATGTGCCCAGTTAGTGCCCACGTCGGCAGACACGTACATCATCCAAGCCGTACGGACAACCGGGGCCGTTCGTGGGTCCGATCGAAGATACTCTAACGAGGCGAGATGCGGAACACGCTTCAGATGGTGTTGGACGGACCTGATCAACTGGGCCCTAAACAACGACATCCGAGGTTGGGGGGCGTGTCAATGCGAGACGAGCCGGATGAGCATGATCGATCGGGACCTAAGAACATCTGTAGCAGATAGCGCAAACGGCCTGTCAATAAAAGTCGTTCTTCCACAAATGGAGTACTTTTGTGTGGGAAAGGTGTGACAGCTCCCGGGTGCAGCGGCACCCTCATGAACACTAACTTCAAAACAATATGAAAAAAAATCGAAAAAATCTGTAATTTTTGGAATCAAATATGATCAAACTTTTGATGTTCTTGCAAATTTTCAGCCAGAAATAACACTTGAGGATCCCCCACAAAAAAAATTACTGCTCAAAAGTACACATAACTTTGAACACTGATTTTTTTTGTGAGAGCTCTACAAATGTTTTTTGATGCTAAAACATCGCATGAATGTTGAATGTTCGATCATATTTGATCCCCCAAAGTTTCAGATTTTTTCAAAAAAAAATCATGTTGTTTTGAATTTACTGTTCATGAAAGTGCCCCTGCACCCGGGAGCTGGAAGTCCAGTCTCCATTTGTGGCCCTCTGTCGCTATTCCCTCGCCCGTCCTCTTTCTTCTAGTGTGCTCATTGTGACTGCCGTCCCAAGCGAGAACTTCTGAGGCGCTATTAACCCTAACCATTCGGCCGCTGTGCGGCAGTATTGGTCGGAAGGAGGCGAGGGTTCAGTTCTGCAAGTGCGTGGCGCAAGTAGTCTTCACCCGTTCTACGCCTCGTAAGGGGATCTCTTCTGTATAGTAGGTAGTTTTCTGAGGGTTTTCGCTCCGACGACATCTTTATGTGGCGTGCGAGTGGCTACGCGGGTGTGCAATGGTCTACCTTTCCGTATCTGTTCCGCCACAAGTCGGCCAGTAATTGACTGTTTGAGTTTTTCCCTGATTTTTTATCTTGTTATCCTGCATGTTTTTTGTTTATTTTTATATAAGTTCGCGTATTTTTTTATTCCAGGTAGAGGCGGGGGTGGAGTTTGTTGATTTTCGGGATGAGTTGGTTGTCAAATGGTTAGTCATCATATATTTTAGTTAATTATAGATAACTTCAGAAACGAAAGCAGTGAACTGCTGTTTTTACTGCCTATTTTACCACTTATGTATCATGATTATCCTTTTTTTCATGTCTTAATGCGTGAGCAGAAGTTGACATTATTGTTTCATCCTTGGCCAAGGTGTCACTAGTTCAGGTTGAAGGAAGGGAGGGGAATGCAGGTCATGGGCATGGTATTGGTGATAGCATGGCAAATCCTTCCGGAAAAATGACACGTGCCAAGTTGATAGTGGCATCTGTACTCCTCGGAGTGTTGCGATAGTCTTGAAGGTTTCTGTCGGAATTTTTAACTTTTATTTGATTTTTCGCTATTTTTAGCCTGTTATATTTTTTTGATGGATTTTTTGTGTCTGGTTCTAAATGTGCAGGTATTTCTTCACCAGATGTTAACAATTTCATCATGTACTCTTGCCACGACATCAATGCTGAGCATGTTGCATCTTATTCCCCACTCCCACACAACATGACTGAGACTGTCAATGTTGAATCATCTGCGGTATTTGCTGGTGTCAACGTTGTGCCTGATTCCCCACTCCCGCGCAACATGACTGCGCCTTCCAATGTTGGAGCCTCTGCAGCATCTGGTGTTGACAACATTTCTTGCAGCCCGACATCACAGTGGTGTGATATGCAATCGCAGTCAGTCATGGGCGATGAGACTATTACACAGGGTTACATGGTTTCACAACAGTTAAGGGATGAGGAGAAGCGGAAAGAATTTTTAGAGAAAGTTGCTGCTCATGAGGGGAAGAAGTGATTGTGGCTTCTGAAAGGTCAAGTTGATGCAGCAAATGTCACCGAAATACCTGATCCAGAGGCAGCTAGAAGCCACTAGTCGAATGCCCGTGCGTTGCCACGGAATATGAAATAAAATGTAGAGATTATGATTATATTTTTTTAATTCAAAAATGTGTGCAGAACATGGCAGTACATGATTTTCATTCATGTCCACTCGCTGCTTTGCTCCAAGTCAGTCTTTGTGTTTCATTAGGCACCCTTTTCTTGCATGCAATGAAAGTAATATATTTCTCCCTTCCCTCTTGCCCCAACACCATTCTCTTCATCCACCCTTACTCTAGCATTGTTGGTGCTAGTCATGGACTCATAGTTGTTGTTCCTAATGGCTACACATATTCTTGCACCACGATATGCTTCTTGCCACATCTTGGACGCATATATCACTCACATCAAATTCTGACCGAAACACCATGCAATTATAGTGCACAACTATCAAACCCAGGAAGAGAAGGCTTAATAGCAAAGGGTGTAAAATTGGGCTGGGTTTTTGGGATGTCTTCTTGACGAACAAATCTGACAGCAGCCAAAGCGACCATTACAGAACAATTCATTTCCTCAATTTCACCCTTCACGTCTGCTCCTCGACTCTATTTTCACGTGCTTTGTTACAACACGTGATTCTCCATTATGACCTGACAACTAACAAGAGACATTGAGTGGAACACATTAACATGAATGTCAACTCTGGCAATAAATACTTAGTGATACTGGGGCAATGATCAGATTCACCTCCAGCTCCAAACCAATCGAGGCATAGGGCAAAATTTAACAAGGATACTAAATATTACAAGCTACAACGGGGGATCCCTAGTTTCATCTCAGTCCCAATAGCCTCCAGCACCTAGTGGGAACAAGCCAAGCCACCATCTTCTTATCTCCACTGGCTACAGAATAGCAAAAGGATAGAGCGCTATTGATTACATGGCTGTTTCAGCGAACTGCGACATGAAAAATGATCTTATTCGCTCATGCTTCCTCCTCTGCCAACTACGACCATATCGTACCCCCGAAATCACTTACTGTTGCGGAACTCCTTTCTGTGACCACTTTGCAAGAGGGCAAATATGTATTCTTCCTCCTTTTTTGTACTCCACCATCATGTGTCACCATCTTCTTCAAATCCGGTGAACCTTATAGTGATTCTCATAATCATCTGCTGATGGACACCCCAATGATACTATGGCTAAAGATGTGTGGATGTCGTATTAGACATATACATATCATCACTTTGGAATGGCATAAAGGTAGACATCATCACGTTGCAAGGAACAAAGTTTTCTATCTGAGAGAGAAGCAACCATATTTAAGACCGCTCATAACAAATGCCAGTAATTTCCGCGCTTTAAAATCAACAATGCGTCAGCGAATCATCGAGAAAGTTATATGCTCATTATATAGTGTTTCCCACAAATACACAACAATTCTTCCAGTATCATTTTTAGAGATGTGCTACAGTTAGTTGACATATCAAATTTATACTAAGACATCTATAATTCCAAGTTCACATGATATTGTTGCCAGTTTATATCCAACAAATTTAAAAACCACAATACCAGATATCCTACTTTCAACATATTGAAAATTATGTTGTTTATTTCTTTCACAATTTTTATAACAAATAGTGATTTAGGAGATAAATAAACAACATAATATTTTGTGGGAACTTTTGCAGTCGATGAAAAGCTTGATCATTACAACATAATGGTGCTGGATTGGAAGAAAAAGTTCACTTAATAGGTCAGATGCGCCATGCATAGGAGTGTCGAGGGCACACCAGAATCAACGAATAGCATGATGAAAATAATTAAACTTGTTCTTTCTTAGTTCTCAGCTACTCGGAAAGGTGTGACAAGGTGTGGTAAAATGCTATTTAGTTTCACAAAGGCATGCATCGAGCTAGTGCTGACGAACTTTGGTGCCTTATTCACACTTGCTTTCTGCATCTCCACTCTAGGATCAAAACACATTCCCAGTAAACATTTGGAATTTTAAGTTTGTCTGAGAAGGAGGAGTAAACTCACTAAACTACAAATACAAGCACAAAGCATGTCCATATCTCCGTACAAAAGACATAATGAAGTACATGTATCAGTTTGGATACACATGCTTCAGTCAACTTGACCATGACTAACTCCATGGTCATTTTATCCTACAATTCACCATGGCCGGAAGTGCACTCTTTTGTAAACTACGCCAGCTCACGCGGAAAAGGAAAAATCACTATGAACTTTTTTTCCTAGCATTTTTTCAAAAAAAGAGAGAGATGGATTTCATCAATGTTCATGATTCTTATCAGTATTATGGGACATATTAAATAGACAAGCTTCACATGGTAAAAAGCTCACAGAAAAGGATATTAACTTTTGTATGTTTGTGAAAACCAATTCAGATTGCTAATTATAATGTGAAGCAACGTGATCAGCACTTCATGAGCTGCAGCTAAATCATGTATGGTGTTTTGTGTCCTTCATAGATCACTCTATAATTTTGCCCAGTAAATTTTAACACAATTTGGTAGATCATGCAAGAGAAAAATTGCAAGTGTACAGTAAGGTTAGGCCATAATTCTGCCCAGTAAAGTTAGGGTATAATTTTGCACAACAGTGCAGTATTACTAAAGAATAAGGCGCCCCATAACTAAACAAAGAACACAAAACAAACAAGAAAGAGAGAACTAAAGAGGCTCATACCTAGCATAATGTACTGACACTACAGTTACAGAAGTATAATTGTATAAACTTGGGCTTTGGCAAGATACCAGCAGGTATGCCCATAGAGAAAAACATATAGCAAGCTTCCAATCTACCACCAAGCATCACATTTAATTGGCACCTTAAAATTCTTTGGAGCTATACACTAGTAGAAAAGGGGGCAATGGTCCAGGACAGGTCAGCCCATTAGTCCCGGTTCAATCCAGAACCGGGACCAATGGGAGCATTTGACCCGGTTCGTGAGCCCCGGGGGCCGGCCGGGCCACGTGGGCCATTGGTCCCGGTTCGTCTGGACCTTTTGGTCCCGATTGGTGGGAGGAACCAGGACCAATGGGCCTCGCTCCTGGCCCACCACCATTGGTCCCGGTTGGTGGCATGAACCGGGACCAAAGGCTGCCCTTTAGTCTCGGTTCGTGGTACGAACCGGGACCAATGAGTTGCCTATATATACCCTTCGCCCGCGAGCAGAGCACTCCCACTACTCTGTTTTTCCTGGCCGGCGAGGGGAGAGCTTTGTGGTGCTCTAGCTCACCTGCTATGCACACGAGGTGTTCGATGGAATGCCCGAGCCACACTACTTAAGCTTTCTCCTCTCCAAGATCCATTTTCCTCAATATTTGTCTAGGTTTAGCGGTCCGTCACGTCCCGTCCCCATCTTCACCGCCGTCGATCGCCCGCGCCGATCTCGTCGCCGACACCACTGTGGTGAGCCTCTTGTTCTTACCTTCTTTCTGAAAGGAAAAAAAATTCTTACTTGTATGTTTATATAGATACTTGTATAATTTTCTTACTTTTATTATTGCATCTTATATAGTGCGATGGTTTTGGTATGCGCCCCCGTCGGCCCTCGTCCTGCCTATGATTCGGATGTGGTATATATTATCTTTTCATAACTATTGGTTCATTTATTGTTTATGACAATTATGCCGACCAACGTGACATATATTTTATTTATCTAGGAGGTTGTGGAACCGGAAATTCCAACCGACCCTATTGTCGAGAGGTTAAATTTAGTTGAAGAAGAAAACAATTTGTTGAAGGAAAAAATAAGAAAAATTGAGGAGGAGAAGATGATATTGGAGTTGCATGTTGTGGATGTCGTCGATGATCACAAGATCAAGATGGATGCAATGCGCTTGAAGATTAGAAAGATTAGAAAATATGCCATTCATACCGAGGCTTGGTATCATTATGCTGTTGGATCAGTTGTTACATTGGTTGCGATTATGATCGCATTTGTTTTTGCATTAAAATGTTTTACATAGTTTCAATGTATGGTTTAATTGATTTAGGTGCTCTGCAGAGCTTTATGTTGTTAGATGAGAACTATGTATGTACTTTGGTTTTAATGTGATGATGAACTTCTATTAATTTGGTCACTTAATTATCTATTCATGATGTTATGTAATGCACGCAGATGAACCGGCAATGGATGTACGGTTCAAGACACACCTCTGAGTACATTAAGGGCGTGCATGATTTTCTCGAAGTGGCTGAGGCAAACAAGCAGAATGGTTTTATGTGTTGTCCATGCCCTATATGTGGGAATACGAAGTCTTACTCTGACCGCAAAATCCTTCACACCCACCTGCTTTACAAGGGTTTCATGCCACACTATAATGTTTGGACGAGGCACGGAGAAATAGGGGTTATGATGGAAGACGGCGAAAAAGAAGAGTACGATGACAACTATGTGCCCCCTGAATACGGTGATGCTACTGAAGATCAAGAGGAGCCAGACGATGTGCACCATGATGCTGCAACGGGTGAAGCTGCTGAAGATCAAGAGGAACCAGACGATGTGCCCGATGATGATGATCTCCGCCAGGTCATTGTCGATGCAAGGACGCAATGCGAAAGTCAAAAGGAGAAGTTGAAGTTCGATCGCATGTTAGAGGACCACAAAAAAGGGTTGTACCCCAATTGCGAAGATGGCAACACAAAGCTCGGTACCGTACTGGAATTGCTGCAGTGGAAGGCAGAGAATGTTGTGCCTGACAAAGGATTTGAGAAGCTACTGAAAATATTGAAGAAGAAGCTTCCAAAGGATAACGAATTGCCCGGCAGTACATACGCAACAAAGAAGGTCGTATGCCCTCTAGCATTGGAGGTGCAGAAGATACATGCATGCCCTAATGATTGCATCCTCTACCGCGGTGCGTACAAGGATCTGAACGCATGCCCGGTATGTGGTGCATTACGGTATAAGATTGGACGAGATGACCTTGGTGATGTTGACAGTGAGCCCCCCAGGAAGAGGGTTCCTGCGAAGGTGATGTGGTATGCTCCTATAATACCACGGTTGAAACGTCTGTTCAGAAACGGAGAGCATGCCAAGTTGATGCGATGGCATAGTGAGGACCGTAAGAAAGACGGGAAGTTGAGAGCACCCGCTGACGGGTCGCAGTGGAGAAAAATCGAGAGAAAGTACTGGGATGAGTTTGCAAGTGACCCAAGGAACATATGGTTCGCTTTAAGCACGGATGGCATTAATCCTTTCGGGGAGCAGATCAGCAATCACAGCACCTGGCCCGTGACTCTATGTATGTATAACCTTTCTCCTTGGATGTGCATGAAGTGGAAGTTCATTATGATGCCAGTTCTCATCCAAGGCCCTAAGCAACCCGGCAACGACGTTGATGTGTACCTAAGGCCATTAATTGAAGAACTTTTACAGCTGTGGAACGGAAATGGTGTAAGTACGTGGGCAGGGCCGTCTCCAGGAATTCGGAGGCCCGGTGCGAAATGCAAAATAAGACCATAAAAATTCTAGAATAGATGTTTTCTTATAAAAAGAAAAAAATGAATCCAAACACTCCATAAATTGTAACCTTATACCAAGATAAAAAAAACTGTACTCTAAATTTTAATTGAGCAACTAGCTTGGAAATTGATGTGTGACAACTTCGTCAACTAGCCTAGTACTATAGATCTTCTCTAAACAAATGGATTGATAAACTAAAGCATATGCAGACAATATACTCACTAGTATAATCATTCAACAGGACAAAATACTAAATTAAATAGGGTATCAGTTTGAGCACACCTTGTGGACAGATCGGGATGTCCTCACCTAGGCCTCGGACACCAGCGACAAAGAAAACTGTGGAATGAATTCTTCATGCGGGCAGTGCAGCGGGTTGTTTCTCCGGGCAGGAAGCAAAGTGACAACGATGCTCCGTCTCCGTGCGCCGCCGCCACCGCCGCACTTCGTCGGTTCATCTCCGTGAGGGCCCTTTTTTCTCTTCCGAGCAGACCGCATGGGGCTAGATCAATAGATCGCGATCGGCGGGTGTGTCGATCGGGACTAACGAAAGGCTTATTTTGGGAGATTGTGGGGCTAGCCCAGTTTGAGAGAGACGGGGACTAGCTGGGCTGGCCTAAGTCTGTGCTAGTTGTGATAAAAGGGCCCAACATGAACAATACACTAGACACTGGCCCAAAATTGGGGGCCCCTGGAATTTGGGGGCCCTGTGCGGTCGCACAGCCCGCACAGGCCTCTGGACGGCCCTGTACGTGGGATGAGCACAAACAGGATGAATTTGACCTAAAGGCGTTGCTGTTCGTGACCATCAACGATTGGCCCGCTCTCAGTAACCTTTCAGGACAGACAAACAAGGGATGCCACGCATGCACGCACTGTTTACTTGACACCGATAGCATATACCTGGGAAGCTGCAGGAAGAATGTGTACCTGGGCCATCGTTGATTTCTTCCGACCAACCATCAATGTCGAAAGAAAGGCAAGCATTTCAAAGGCGATGCAGATCACCGGAAGAAGCCCGCCATGCGTACCGGTGATCACGTGCTTGCTATGGTCAATGATTTACACGTAATCTTTGGAAAGGGTCCCGGCGGACTAGCTGTTCCGAGTGACGCTGGGGGACACGCACCCATGTGGAAGAAGAAATCTATATTTTGGGACCTACCCTACTGGGAAGACCTAGAGGTCCACTCTTCGATCGACGTGATGCACGTGACGAAGAACCTTTGCATGAACCTGCTAGGCTTCTTGGGCGTGTATGAAAAGACAAAAGATACAACTGAGGTACAGGAGGACCTGCAACGTTTGCACAAAAAAGACGGCAATGCCGCCAAAGCAGTATGAAGGTCCTGCCAGCTATGCTCTTACCAAAGAAGAGAAGGAAATCTTCTTTGAATGCCTGCTTAGTATGAAGGTCCCGACTGGCTTCTCGTCGAATATAAAAGGAATAATAGATATGGCAGAGAAAAAGTTTCAGAACCTAAAGTCTCATGACTGCCACGTGATTATGACGCAACTGCTTCCGGTTGCATTGAGGGGGCTTCTACCGGAAAACGTCCGATTAGCCATTGTGAAGCTATGTGCATTCCTCAATGCAATCTCTCAGAAGGTGATCGATCCAGAAATCATACCAAGGCTAAGGAGTGATGTGGTGCAATGTCTTGTCAGTTTCGAGCTGGTGTTCCCACCATCCTTCTTCAATATCATGACGCACGTCCTAGTTCATCTAGTTGACGAGATTGTCATTCTGGGTCCCGTATTTTTACACAATATGTACCCCTTTGAGAGGTTCATGGGAGTCCGAAAGAAATATGTCTGTAACCGTGCTAGGCCAGAAGGAAGCATCTCCATGGGCCGTCAAACAGAGGATGTCATCGGGTTTTGTGTTGACTTCATTCCTGGCCTTAAGAAGATAGGTCTCCCTAAATCGCGGTATGAGGGGAGACTGACTGGAAAAGGCATGCTTGGAAGGGACTCAATAATATGCAGGGACGAATATTCTTGGTCTCAAGCACACTACACGGTTCTACAGAACTCTACTTGGTGACCCCGTATGTCGATGAACACAAGAACAGTCTGCGCTCCAAACACCCGGAGCAGTGCGACGACTGGATTACATGTGAACACATCAGGACTTTCAGCAGTTGGTTGGAAACACGTCTCAGAGGTGACAACACTGTTTGTGATGAGTTGTACTTGTTGTCCAGGGGACCATCTTCGACTATTACGATTTGGAAAGGATACGAGATAAATGGGAATACATTTTACACGATTGACCAAGATCAAAAGAGCACCAACCAAAAGAGCGGTGTCCGCTCTGATGCAACAACTAAGAGGGGAAAGGACACATATTATGGTTACATAGTGGAAATATGGGAACTTGACTACGGACATGATTTTAAGGTCCCTTTGTTTAAGTGCAAATGGGTCAATCTGTCAGGAGGCGCGGTACAGGTAGACCCACAGTACGGAATGACAACAGTGGATTTGAAAAATCTTGGGTACACTGACGAACCGTTCGTCCTAGCCAATGATGTGGCACATGTTATCTATGTGAAGGACATGTCTAGCAGACCGAGAAAAAGAAAGGAAAATAAGGAAAAGGAAGAAAAGAGGAAGAAGGAAGAAGGAAGAAGGAAGAAGGAAGAAGGAAGAAGGAAGAAGAAGAAGAAAAATAATGAGAGGAAAAAGGAAAATAAGAAGTGGAGAAGAAGAAAGGAATAGAGGAGAAGAAGAAAAAATAGAAAAAAAATTCTATTTTTTCTTCTTCTCCTCTATTCCTTTCTTCTTCTCCTTTTTTTTTTCTTCTTTTTTTTCTTCTTCTTCTTCCTTCTTCCTTATTCCTCTTTTCTTCCTTTTCCTTATTTTCCTTTCTCGAGGAAGAAGAAGAAGAAGAAGAGGGGAAGAAGAAGAATAAAAGGATTGAGGAGAAAGAAGAAACTTCAACATGAGGGGGGGTACCGATACCCCCTCCGCGATAACATTATTTTCCCATGTATATGTATGTCGCATCGTTGTCGATATAACCCCCTCGAGATAACTTCGACATGAGGGGGCGGTCGATATATATACCCCCTCTCGACCGTGATAACTTATACCACGGCAGCACCCCCCTCGGCCCTCTCGCTCGACCAAAACTCTCGAGGACACCCAAACCCTAGAGAGAGAACGATGTTGGTCGTCTCCTACCCCCTCCCGCCGCGCCCCTACCCGACAAATTAACTCTCTTGAGGCCACCCAAATTTACCAAGTTAAAAGAGTGTTGTCGTGGAGGCCACCCCAAACCCTTGAAGCGTTGTGTCGAGGCCACCCCAAACCCTAGAGAAGCAGCATCGAGGCCACTAACATGATTCCTTATTGTGATTAGCTAGCTAGTTCTACGTTTGCCACTAATATATATCCACATGTACCATGTTTGAATAATAATTGACATGTTGTAAATATTTGCAGAAACTATGGAGCACTCCCGAGACGAAGAAATAGAAGCGATGTTGGGGGACATAATTGCACAAGGAAGTGATGAAGTTGCGTCATTTCTCAACGACACTGATGGTCAGGAAGGACTGGGTGAAGAAGAGGGATATGTTCATGATGGCTTCGGACCATTAATGCTAGTACAAGAAGAGGGCTATGTTCATGATGGCTCCCGTGACACAATGGAGGTACAAGAAGGAGACTGTGCTGACTGCTCCTGTGACCGAACCGAGTCCGACCAGGTATATATATATATTAGTTAAGCCCGTGCTGACTAGTTAATTGATGCATCCATTGTTTTGGTTTATGTACACATATTAATTACTCTCGTCTTTCTTCCTTTTAATTTCTAGCCCTCCGGATCAAGCACAACTTCTTAAGGAGACGAGGCCCGTAGAAAAAGTTGAGATCGGATGAAAGGTTTGAGATCAGAGAAATCGCGCCCGACGGCGAACCGATTGAACCCATCCGGACAAAGAACGCATATTCTGCTTAGTGCGGGGTTCTTGTTAGGGACAAGATCCTGATCATCATCCAGCAATGGTATAAGCCTAAGGAGGAAGACCCTGAGGTGTCTTATGTCAATGATATGCAGAAAGAAGACCTTTGGACTCAGCTGAAGGCAAATTTCACCCTACCGCCAGAGGAGGATCCGGAGAAGCTAGTTAAAGAGCAATTAATCAAGTCTTGTGCTCTTAAGAAGATGGCAACCCTATTCAGGAGGTGGAGGAAAGAGCTGAACAAGTTTGTCGACAAAGAAGAGACACCAGAATTCATCGGCAAATATGAGAAGATCAAAGATCACTGGCCCGCATTTGTGTCCCGCAAGACATCGGAAAAGAGTAAGAAGATGTCGGCGACAAACAAGCTAAATGCTGTGAAGAAGAAGCTTCACCATCGCACGGGGTCAGGTGGCTACCTCAAAGCCCGGCCTAGGTGGTCCACGGCTGAGAATGATCTGGTTGAAAAAGGGATCAAACCAGAGACAATGAACTGGCTAGACCGTTGCCGGACTTGGTTCTTTGGGGCTGGCGGAACCTTGGACCCTGTATCAGGGAAGTGCCGTTCGACGGACGAGCAACTGAAAATACCAGTCAAGAAGCTTCGGCACTATATCAATGCAGCGCAGCGAGGGACGTTCGTTCCATACAGGGAGAAGGACGAGCTCACAATGGCCATCGGGAATCCTGAGCACCCTAGATGGATACGAGGCACGCCAGGCTCCATTCCGTGGAAGGTTGGTTTTTCGGACGCAGGGGGTTACAAAACCCACGAGAGCAGGAAGAAACTGGAGCAGGGCCAACTGCAGGCGCTGCACGAAAGGGTAATGGGGCTAGAGGAACGAGAAGCAGCAGAACGCAACAAACGACCTGCCGAAGCTTCCCCCGAAGCTACCCCGCCATTTCAACGGAGAAGCAGCGTGGCTTCCACCGAGCTGCTTCAGCCGGAGCATGTCTTGACGGCTCCTGCCAGCTATCCCTTGGATGCTATCACGGAGTCTCAAAATTGCCACATTATGACGCGATGGATGAATTTGAAGGTCAAGGCGGCTGTTGGCTCTGTTTATCCTATTGGACCCGGCGCAACTTATCACTGCCGGCCGATTCCAGAAGGATTTGCTAGGGTGATGGTGGACGAAATAACAGAGGGATTTGAGGACCTCCTGCTTGACCACCCTACCGATGAAGGGGAGACTAGGCTGGGTTCTGCTCTGAAGACTCCATGTCTATGGCAGAAGGAGCTCATCAACGTTCCGAACTGGACGCCTCCTCCTCGGCGAGTCAGGGCAGTCCGCCTCCTCCACCGCCTCCTCCTCCTCCTCCGGCGAGTCAGGGCACTCCGCCTCCTCCACCGCCTCCTCCTCCGGCGAGTGATGATCAGGGCACTGGGCCTCCTTCTCCAGCGCGTGGCGGCACTCTGCCTCCTTCTCCGGCATGTGGCGGCACTCCGCCTCCTTCTTCGCCTGCGCCGGCGCGCCCGAGCAGCCAGCAGCCTCCTCCTTCTCCGCCTCTCCAGCAAGGGCGGAAGAGACCTGCCATCGCCCCGGCTGCTCCGACGCGTAGTAGTCCTTCTCCTTCGCCTCGTAAGCAAGCACGAAAGAAGACAGACGCCACAGCCGCTCCGTCTGGTCCGGCGTCTAGCAGCACAACCAGAGGCGGGAGACAATACAGATACGGTCCACCTCTCAAGCCTCTAGAGAAGTTACCGTACGAGAGGACCGAGGAGGAAAACGTGACGATCGTGCAGACCCACATGAAGGAGTTCTTTGAAGTGGTGAAAGCAAAGAGACATCCACCTCCGGAGGAGAAGGTAGATCCGGTGAAAGCAAAGCGCACTCTCTATGCCCTGAGGAAACCGGCAAAGTCTCCGCCGAGAACCAACTATGAGCGCATTATTGAACAGACAATCTCCAAGCGGAGCGGTCGGGAAGTATTGTCAGACATCAAAGGTCAAAAAATTGACCAGCTCGGCGAACAAGCAAACCAATCGTGCCCCCCGCTCAATGTGTCTAGCGGCAGCATCGTCGCTAATGCTCCGGGGATGGTGGCCGGTTATGGCAATCTACAAGATTACCTGCCTGATGATCAACTTCCTGATTTCATGGAGGTGGACAAACACAAATACGAGTACGGGAAGCCTCTCGTCAAACATGAAAAATCTCTAACAACGATGATGCGAAGATTCCATAATTGGTACATGAAAACCTGCAGAGAGTCGGGGGGACGAATAGTTTGTATCTGAACATTAAAGAGGAGCACGACCTCGTTGCAAGTGATCTGTTGTGTGTTCCATTTGAGGAGTTCTTCGCGTTCTTCAATCAAAAGGCCCTCGATAAATTAATGGTCTTTTGCTACTGCCTTTAAGTACTATTTCTGTCATTAAGTCTCTATATATAGCTCGGCTCTGTCATTGCATGTATTTATAATTAATTATCCTCAATATATTATGCAGATTGAAGATCGTCGAGTGCAAAAACAAGAAATTTATGATATTGGGTTCATTAACACAAATATCATAGATGAATTTCTGGTTAAAAAGCACGCCAAAGAGGCCGAGGACAACTTGCTACAATCGTTGATCAAAAATCAAAACAAAGATACCATACTCTTTCCTTACAACGGCGAGTGAGTGTTACTGTCGTGTGCATATTCGGTTTCCCTTGTTACTCGAGCGAGGTTATAGTAATGTAATTGATGAGTTATGCAAGCGTGCGCAGGTACCACTATGTTCTTCTGGAGATTAAGCTTGAGCGGGGACTAGTAACCGTCTTAGACTCGAGATGAAAAGATCCCGAAACCTATGCGGAAATGACTGAATTGCTCAACAAGTAAGTTCAATCGATCATTATCGCACCATATCGGCAATTTCTTGTTCATTTCTTGATATCTCAAGTAATAATAATTATTTTCTTTGTCTTGCAGGGTTTGGAAACAGTTCACCGCAGAAGCTCCGGGACTGTCGAAGGAGCTGCGATATACATACCCGAAAGTAAGTACTACTGGCTAGCTAGTTCCGCGCATCTCCCATTGATTCTATAGCTATACTTTCATCAATGCCATTTATAATGCTTCATTATCAATTTGATTGACCTCTATTTCTCGTAAAGTGCTTGTGGCAGGAACAATGGAATGATTTCTGTGGATACTACGTGTGCGAGTTCATCCACAACGCGACTTCCAAAATAAGCGGGGATACTCTAAAAGACAACATGAAGTGCGTAAGCAATAATATTCACAATTTCATTTTATTACACCATCATTTCTGTTGAGTTTCATTCATATATATGTATTAATTAACCCCCTTCTTCAAATTAGACGTGGCAGATCTGGAATGAACTCCTAGAACCAGATCGCATGAAAGCAATTCAAGAGGAATTGGCGGGATTCTTTCTTGACCACGTCATCAATAAAGCCGGAGAATACCATGAGGAAGTTGATTTCAATTGCTAGGGGATTGTAATTAAGAGATCTTACATATTGTATATGTATGTAGCCAGTAGCGTCAGATAGATCATACGAAAACTTGTTGTTCGGCCAATCTCTCGGAGAAGGAGAGGTTGATCGATCACTTCTCTCGGTATGCATGATGAACTTCTATACTTAATGGTTCCCTTCATTTTTTTACTAGCTAGCGTGTTGTGGGCCTCTCTATGTATAGTACGTAGCGTCGACCAAGCACGGACATAAGAGAGGACACTTCTCTCTATTAATTAGCTAGCTAACACAATATATGGAACACCTAAATTAACCCCCCAAAACCCCCAACCC
>NC_041385.1:40667269-40677437 GCF_002162155.2 Triticum dicoccoides | reverse complement strand
AACCCCAGCCACTGGAATGCTGACGCGTGGAGGCATTTTGGTCCCGGTTGGTGCCTCCAACCGGGACGAAAGGCCCCCCTGCCTGGGCTCGGCGCACCTGCCACGTGGAGGCACATCTGTCCCGGTTTGTGTTTGAACCGGGACTAAAGAGGGGAGGTATTAGTAACGATCCATTTGTCCTGGTTCATGAACCGGGAGGTATTAGTACTGAATTTCCCCTTTTCTACTAGTGATACCAAGGATAATCACGTCTCTGTCTAGCGTCTATCCAGTTTCAGTAAATTAAAACAGGCTGATTGTTACGGTCTTGTATGTTGTCACTTGGACCAAATCCCATCATTTTTTTTATGGAGGACGATGCAAAAATGCAGGAGAGAGAAACACAAGTTATATTTGAGTAGCAGTGTTATAAAAATTTGCTCAGGAGAGAGAAACAAATAAATCTAATTTTGGCAATCCAGTACAAACAATATTTAAGGGTAATTACTAATTTCACATCCCGTATGTATTATATCGCGTAGTATGAAGAAACAAAGTCAAGCACTTACAAGAGCCTTTGGTGCAGTGAAATTTTGAGTGGGAGTCAGTATCATTACAGGTTTGTACCATCCAAATTACAGCCCCATAAATGAGCTCCAGCCAACACACACCTTTGCTTCCACAACTCATGCATAACCACATACCCGAGGATTCAAATCAACCTACAAGAATATTAATCCATTAGAACTTCATGCAGAATAAGAAGAAAATTAGTCAGATCCGAGATGACACGAAACCGAATTGGTTAGGATGTGTGTCGATGCTTGGTTGCTTCGCCCGCCATCACCGAGCTATCAAAATCACAAGAGGAAAATATGTACTGGCTACTGCTCGCATTTCACAAACACATCATCTTACAATCAGATGCCTCATTTGGACGCCATATAATAATCATACATCATTGTTGTATCAATAGAAAAGAAAACATAGAATACTTATCACCATGTACACTGCCTCTACAATTTTATACTGAACCGTGAGTACAAGGGTTGGATCATCAGTTATCTAAAGAGAGGAAAAGATTTCGTACATGCAAGTAACTCAAAACGCCCATCAAAGTAAACCAGATCAGCACAAAAACAAAACCAAATCAAGCATAGAAGCAAGAGAGTAAGGGATTTCGTCCTACCACCAGATCAGAGGAAGTCGAGCCGTCGCCTCTCAGTCGAGGAGGGTGCGCCAGTGGAGGTGAAAGTCGCCGCCTGGCGGATCAGCAGCCTTCCGTCCAGGTCGGCCCATGTGGAAGGGGACAACGACGGCGCGCTGGCTCGTCGTTGGTTGCACACCAGCGAAGGTCGCATCGCGTATGATGTACCCGAACCTAGCAGCAGCATGCACTGCCGGTGCCGCAACGGCACGGGGAGCAGGTGTGCGGAGGAGCTCGGCACCATGTCAAGGAGAACGAAGAGCAGATCGGTGTGGCAGCATGAGAGCAGATCGGCGGCTGCGGCTGGGAAGAAGTACAGGGTGGGAGAGACGGACGTGTTGTGCGTGGGCTTCGGGTGGGTAGATCGTGGCAAAAGCGCCTATTGAACGCGAAAAAAGCAGGCTCGATCGTGTGCTGGTTTTGCTGTGTAGACCGTACAAGGTGGGGAGGAAGGTGCTGATTGAACCGCTTGGTTCCCCTTGTTTACTTGTCCCGGGTTTTCAGAGGGATTGAAAAAAATCGGTGGGAGGACGTGGGTGGGAGAGCTAGCGATAGGAGGGAGGGTTGATGGAGGTGGAACCATCACGACGTTCGATTCTCCTTTAATAGTAGAGATATGCAGCACGGTATACATGGCGATCTTGGTAAAAGTCAGAATGACCCTGCAAGTCTGGGTTTGGCCAGTGATGGCATCCCTGAATTATGTTCTAGCCAGGGGAGGCACCTGTTTACTATTTCAAAAATTAGGCACGGCCGTCGCGACACTCAACCTGTCAGTGGTGTATCCACTAAGATTGTTGTTGCATCCCCGCGTCTGAGTCTACATATTGCCAGTGGTTTGGTGGAAGACCAGGTCGCTCCGAGTGTTAAACTTGGTGGAAAGCGTGCTTGTTTTTTTGAGGGCTCAGATGCTGGAGGTGAATGGGCAAGGCCATCTGTTGATATCACTAGGCTCGATGGAAATAATGTATGTGTGCTACCCTGTTTTTAGTTTGATCTATTCCTCTTTTCTTTTGCTGTTTTTGTGTTTTTAGATAACGGTCAAGACGTGGCGCAAGCTAACTGCATTCTTTTCTTTCCTGATAGTTCGCTGTTAGGAAGCCTCGGGATCAGTTTGCTACTAGTGGTCCAAAGAAGAAGATCGCAAAGTCTGTGGCGTCCAATGCCGGTGCTATTAAGAGGATCTATTTAACAATTCGTTGTTCTTTGGGAGAGGTATCTGAGGATGGTGCTCTACTTGAGACACGACATAAAGACATTATCTGTCAGGCTGGTCTAGGATTTCTATTCGACTGGGTTTTGAATGGCATTGTGTTACATCTCTTCTCATGTGCCACTTGATGAAGAAAATTGACACAGCCACGGTGCGTAATGACCGTGGTCCTAATAAAGTGCTTATAGTCCACAGAGAAGTGGTACAACAGGCTTTTGAGTTCCCCATGGGCGACGACACAACTCAGGCTAGCTAATAGTGGCCATGACGAGTCAATGGCTAGATTTAAGGCAGAATTGGGTTTCAGCAAAAAAGATTTGAGAAATGTCTTGAAGCAGCTTGTTGTGGACGAGTCAAAAGGCGACCTTGTTGTAAATGTTCTTTTTTGCTATCCTATTTTACCGAAAAAGGGTTTTCCCCCGCTTTGTATTCCAAAGAAAACCACCACTGTACACATCGCAATGCTGGGGTGAGCAGCACAACAATCCCAAAGAAAAAGAAGAAGAAAAAATGCCAACAGCGGCAGCTCGACAAAGCGCGGAAGAGCCGCGACTGCTGCGCCCTTCGAAAACAAACCACCACAGCCCGAGGCTCCGATCTACCGCGAACTATGCAGCACCTCCAAGAAGGGATGCGACGCCGCCAACGCTGCTGCCCGGACAAGTCCTAGGGTTTTCCCCAGTACGCGGAGGGAGGTGGTGGAGAGCTACTCCCGACACCCTCCAAGAAGGGATAGTGGCACCTGCCGGTGTCACCGCATCGGAGCCGGGCGAAGCGGCAAGGATTTCTCCTGCACGCCAAATCCCACCAGCCAATCGGAGCCGACCAGCCAAACCAACGCCCGACTATGCGCCATCAAGGTTGCGCCGCCACCAATACCGTCTCGCTGCGAACACCACCACGAGGCCAAGAAGACCGGAGAGAAGATATGAGTGACGGGAGCAATAGTATCAAGGCCGAGCCGGAGGGAACCATCTCCACCGCCGCCGTCCGGGAGGCTCGCGCCTCCGGCACCATCGCGGTAGCCATCCGGACACGGCGGCCGGGCATACCAGGCCACCCCTGGCAACGCTGCAGCAAGCTGGCCTCGACGCCGCCAGCACTCCGCCGATCATCGCCGCTCGCCACCGCCTCCTGAAGGCCACGCCGACGCCACACCTGTCGTCGGCCCGCCCCAACCGAGATGGAGCCCGAAAGGCTCAGATCTGGGCCGGGCGGGCGCCGCCAGCCCGCGCCGCCGCGCTGCCCCGCCGCCAACGGCGCGCCTCCGCCTATAGCTCGCCCCCGCCTGCGACAGGACACCCCGCCACCGTGCAGGACCGCCGCCGCCTGAAGACACCGCCCGGAGCCGCTCCGTCCCGTGCCGGAGAAACCCTAGACGGGGAAGGGCCGGTGGTCGCCGCCACCAACGTCGCCCGGGCCAGGCCCGAGGCGGGCGCCGGCGACGGCGGCAGGGAGGAGGAGGAGAGAGGGGGACGCGCGCGGGGAAGGAGGGGAGGCGCGGCCGGCGGCGCGTGTCTCTATCGCTATCCTATTTTCCAAGTGATATGCCCAGGGCCTGCTGTCCGTGTAGGCAAGGACGTGGCAATGCTAGATGGTATTGTCTTTGACGACATGGCAACGATGGATTTTTGCCAGCTAGTAGTGGATGAGTTAAAGCGTGCTGCTATCATATGGCAAGATCCAAATATCATTCAAGCAGGTCCAGAAGGTTGTGGAGTAGTCCTAGTCTTAATGTATCCTGATTGTTGCTAATCGAAGAGTGTGTCTATCATGCATATCGAGACTCTGCGCGCAAATTTTCTCATAGAGAAGATGTTGAATTCAATTTTTCTGAAAGACATTGTAAAGGCAAAGACCTCCATACCTATGTTTTCGGGAAACTTGGGGTCAGTTTCAACTTATATCCTCTTTTTGTTGGGCAATGTATCCATGCTCTCTTGTTCACATTTTTTTATGTTGCATGAATTTTCCATTGTATATAAGTGTATGCAAGGTTTTTTTTTTTACTTTTATGCGTGTAAAATGTGGAGCTAACTACCCCAATTATATGGAGCTAACTTTTTTTAATGTTTCTTCGGAAGCTAGCTTCACATGTTTTTTACCCCTTTTATTATCTCTGGACCTAACTACTTTGGTATAGCTAGGAAGTTAACTCCCACAAGTTCAATTCCCTAACATGTGTAGCTAATTGCTTTTGGTATTTAGTGGAAATCTACAAGTCAATTCACAATTTTTCTGAAGTGCTGATTGTTTTTTATATTTCCTTTTTATATGCATTTGTGGAAATCGCAGAACTAGATTGCATATTGCTAGCCAGTTTCTATTGAGCAGACTCACGGGCGTGCTTTCCCTCATACGCCTGTCCCTATTTGTACTCACGCGCCAAAGTTGCATGTATAGCACGAGCCTGGTAGCAACCCGATTGCAATCAAGCTTTCAAAGTACCAAAACCCAGTAAAGCCATGAAAGTTGATGGTGTTTTGCCAAGATTGATGGTTTCATAGGGAAAGTGAATGAGTTAGCTGCTGAGGTTTCCACGACTTCTGATCGCCTGGGCTATATTGCTAGCATTTTTCCTGAAGGTCATGGACCAAGTGAACAAGCAATGAAGGAGGCTACGGAGTGTGATGTTGCTAACATTGATAGTCTGCAGAGCGCGACATCATATATTCATACTGCTTTCAACGAGTTGAATAGGGAACACGATGCCATATGTAAAGGTTTTGAAAATGATGCTCGTATTATTGTGAGTCAGATTAGCAAGCAGAAGGATGATGTGTCTCAGCCTGTTCACGGTGAAGATGCTATCGGGCAGCCAGGCGAGGAGGTGAGGCAATACTTTTTTTATGTTTTTTCTTTTTTTGGTATGTTTGTTAACTACTCCATTCGTCCCATAACTAGTGTCAAAAAAGTCTTACATTATGGGACGGAGGGAGTATCTTGTAACAGAGAGCTAACTACTAACTTTTTCCAACTCCATGCATGTGTTTTTCACAGGGTAGTGTTAACGCACCGGATGGTGAAGAAGATGAGAAGCCAGAGCCCACTGCCGAATCTCCACCGCATGGTTATAGTGACGGCGATGTCATGGATGATGATCGTTTGGGTGGTGATTCTGATGAGGGTTGTGAGGGTGTTGATGACAGTGTTGACCTTATGGAGATAATTTCCGCACCAGTTCAGCCCCCAGCCCTAGGTGAATGCGGCAAATCTGATGAGCCAGAGCTTGTGCAGCAAGTCTTTGCGTTGACCTTTCCAAAGGCAAGCAAGCCGACTTTGATTGTCATGAGGTTGTGTCAGTTACGCTTGATGGTGGTGCAGCAGGGAATGATCATGCTTCATATGATTCAAGTCGTTTTGTCGTTGACAAAGTTGAATGTAGTTCAGCATTGCCTGAAGCTAGACAGATGCCCGGAGGGGCTTGCGCGAGTGTTTTTGTCATGGATGGCGGTGTTGATGCTGCTGGTCTAAGAGGCGATGCACTTAATGTCGCAGCAGCTCGAGAAGGGATACAAGTGTTGAGGGATGTAGGCTTCTTCGCACTCCTCGTCGACGTCGTCATCCGTGATTCCCTACCACACTTGAAGGGTTTGGAAAATAATTTTCATCTTCACTGCCCATACGTCGTAGTTCACATCGGCCAGCATCGGGTACTCGATGGGGATGATGAAATGGACAGTACATTTGAACCACTCATTCCTCCAGCACTAGTCGGTGATTTACCACCTTCTTCACCTTGTAGTCGTTCTTATTCACCTTGCAGCCGCCGTTGCCCGACTTGTTTGCCTTGAAACCACCGTTGTCGGACGTGCTGTCTCAACTTTATTGTTCACCATCGTAGATCGTCGAGCCTATAAATACCAATTGTAGATTTTTTTTAAGAACTCTAGATCAAATCACCAGGAGTTGTGTACCGAAGTGCGTGCCAAGCTAGCTTCCAAGGAAGCAGGCAAGCACACAGCTTAATTGACAACAGTGCCTAGCACATGCTCGTACGTCTAGCCGGCTAGCTAGCCTCACGTACGTACGAGCCTGGTAGAGCTAGCTTGATCGAATCGATCCTTCTCTTTCGACGGAAAGCCTCGGCCAATTCTCGCGGGCTGGGCGACACTGAAAAACAGATCAGAGGACAGATTTTTGCTGTGCGTGACCTTGCACCTTTTTGTTCATTTGCTCTAGTATATAAAGAGATATAGGGACGTCACGTCCAACACGTTACCGACTCCGCAACCAACACGGTGCGACCCCTACTCGGTGCAAGCACCTCGTCCGGTTTACTCACGTGAAATCTTCCTTTAATAGAATATAAACAATGAAACTGCAAGCCACTATGTTTGCCGCTATGTATTCTGGCTCGCAAGATGACAGTGCCATTACCCTTTGCTTCTCAGAATTTCAGCTGATGGCGTTCGGGCCAAGGTAGAATACTATACCCGATGTCATCTACATCACCAATCACGTTGTTATCAGAGTATCCATTAAGGACCATCCTTCATTTTCCTTTATGCACGTGCATCCATGATTAATAGTGTGTGACCTTGCACCTTTTCATTTATTTGCTCAAATATATAAAGGGATATAGGGACACCACATCCAACACGTTACCGACTCGGTAACCAACACCACGCGAACCCGACTTGGTACAAGCACCTCGTTCGGCTTGCTCACGTGAAATCTTTCCTAAACAGAATCTAAACAATGAAACTATCAAAGACACTGCTATCGAATTCCAGAAAAAATAGATGCAAGTGTTAGCGGCTGTCGTGCCCAATTCATATTCCTAAACCTTCTTGTGTGAGGCGAAACTGCAAGCGGTTGCATCCCTCCTGTCCAGCCGGCGAGGGCGGTGGTCCCTCTCCCAACCGTTCGCCGCCAGTAGCGTGAGGGTGGGGGAACCATGGTTCTCTGCCTCCAGCTTGTGGATAGTGTTAGGGTTAGGTTTCTAGGCGCCGTTTGGGTGGTGGCGACGACGCTGCGTCAGAATAAATTGCAGCGGATCCACCTTCACCACGGCGTCTCTCGTGGCGGCACGAAGAATCTCGCAGCTCGATCTTCCTGCTACTTATGCCCAACGGCGAGATTTATCTCTCGCGGCCTCAATGCTTGGTGGATGGCGGCGATGCGACATCGACTTCTTTTCCTAGGATCCGATTGACTGCAACTTCATCGATCTAGATGGAATCGTCGGATCCTCAGTGTAGCTTCCTGCCATATCATGGGGCTGGCGAGGTTAGGATGCCTCTGCCGGGGGTGTGATACGCTTGGGCAGGGGTGGAGCTCTTCTGGATTTGTAGCACTTCCAGCATGGACGATTCTTTCTTCCACGGCGATGATCTAACAGGATCGGGGACCGGCGACATCCCATTTGCAACCAACAAGGACATGTTGGCTCCGGCAATGAAGCCGCAACGGAGGTGCGTCACAGGCCCGTTCTAAAAGATGGAGGCGGTTGACTCCCTTTGGACCTTGTTGTAATTTCCTACTTTGTTGGGATTGTTTACTGCTGGTGTTGCTAATAAACCTGAGCGGTTTTTCGCAAATAGAAAAGAAAGAAGAACTATCTAGGACACACTTGACCTACTACGACTACAATCTTGTTAACTATAACAAACCTGCCACCTGATGTAAGATACATTGAAGCCAACATGTTTGTTGAGCCAGAGTGATAATAGAATGCTTGTTCCACCTAAAAAAAGACAGTGAATCGGCTGATGCTTCACGGGTCAAAAAACTATGTGCTCTTGATCCTTGGTTACGCTGATATGAGAAAATTTGGAGTTTGCTGAATTTGTTTTTGCATCTTGTATGATCAACCGTTAAGTCACGTCCAACCCCAGTGACCATGGGTGACACATAGAGAAACACCAACAAGCCGAGCGCCGTTCCTGCCAGTGACCTTCACACGCCCGCCCATTAAGCGCTTCGTGATTTTACTTATCACTAGAACCTTCATCCAAAAATTCAAATTCAAATTCATTTTTTTCACTCAATACATGACTATTGTGACCGGAAGTATGCTATGCTCCAAGCTTGCCTTGTCGCGACAAGCTCCTGGAAAACGAGTCACTGATTCCAAGCGCTTAGTAATAGAATATGTCGTATATGCCGCAAAAAGTAAATATATATTTAAAAACTTCATTCGAATATGAATCTAATGATATGTTTTTGTGTAACACCTAAAACCAACGTAAGTCTGACAGGCCCGGTAAGAGTGCTATATCTTATGGATGGGTGCGGCAACATGTCACTTTATGTTCTATGGATGGAGTAGCACCTAATTAAAGTAGTTGAAGAGTGAACATCACAAGCGGACGCTATGCCGTTGTTCTTTTTCTTTCGCTCCTAAAGAAATGTGCCGTTTGATCACATCACTGTATGGTCCAAACTCCACTACTCAAACTTAGTTGCTGCCATGTGCCTAGCCTGACACATGTGCCCTTGCAACCCAAACTTCGACGAGTAGTAATTTTGTGGTGCGTACCAAGTGCACTGGCAACTCGAGGTAGTATACTTGTTTACTAAGCTCTTACTCCCTCTGTTCCGGTTTATACGGCTCAATTCAAAAATCTAACCAACCAAAGTAGATGGTGAGTAGTCGAATATTTTTTGTAGTTTGCAAAATTACTCAGTTAATGTGTGCATTTTTTCTAAAAATATATGTTTACCAATGCATTAATTACAATGCATGCATGTCTAGCCAATAAACGACAAAGAAGCTTGACATGCATTGATGAGTTTCATCATAATTCTTGCATGCGGATATTTATTGCACCTTAAAATCTGAAGATGTGATGAAAAGTAACAAAATTGTAACTTATAAAACCGAAAAACTGAAAATTTTGAGATGAGCCCTATAAACCGGAAGGGAGGTAGTAGTTGAGTATTCAAAAGTTCAACTCATGGTTTTCATCACCAAAAATAAAAGGTAGAATTTCTTGAAAATAAATAAAGACTTGAACCATTAATTTACCATGTTATACCATGCACGAACTTCATAGGTACGATAAACCAATTGAAAAACGAAAAAGCTAATCCATCTACAGGTATACTATTTGTTTATATTTGTATTTGATAGTATTAGTTTGTCTTTTCAGTTTGTCATGATATGATAAAAATGTTTATTCGATTATTTGTGACCTAGTAACATAAATTAAATGTAAACATGAATGATTTTTATCCTACACTACCACTACTACATGGAATACACTAAATTTCAAACACTCACACCACCACACACATGCACTCACACAATGCCTTCTGAAACCAGGTCGAAGTTGCAGAGCTTCGTGATTGACGAAGTGACCATGGTCGCATCTTTTATCAACCCAAAATTTGATCCCTGGTTGTGTGGGGGTCACACTGCCTCATAACCAAGCAACCAGTGGTTGCTTCTCAGAAATGGATTATTTTATCGATGTGTAGAGTTGATAGAATGGTATAAGATCCGTCCACTACATCAACACATTGAAAGTACATAGAGGATGCACACAACCATTATACTCACAAAGCTAAATTGAGACAAGAAAGGGCCATGAAGGAAAAGGACAAACCATTGACCTCATGGTTACAACCACCCACCTATGTTCATGTCATGTCTAAACTATTCGATCCACAACCAAAGAAAGATGAAATGCAAGTCGAGCTGATGAAAATGTCCGCACTCAAAACCTTTACTCATCACCAATGAAGACATGAACGTCTAAAACTCGGAAATGATTACTCCAAGGCCATAGCCTGAACCAGAGATGGAACCCGGTACCGAGATA
>NC_041385.1:40660925-40666971 GCF_002162155.2 Triticum dicoccoides | reverse complement strand
ATTTTTCTGTTGGTATGGGTTTCGTGGGAAGAATAAATGAACTTTACAATCCACTCAATGAAACCTCTTTTAAAGATTTCTTTCACGCAGAATAAGGCAAAAACCATAAGAAGTTTAAATATCAACCTAATCTTACCTGTGTTTTATTGTTAATTTTTTTGAACAGTTTTAATGTTAATTTGAGTATGTATTTTTTTATTCATAAGTTTTCCTTTAATATAAATCAAACAAACAATTCTGCAGAACTCACTATGTCCACAATTTTGTTGCCCATACAATCCTATCCGTGTTTTAAAAATTCCGCAAATTATAGAGGCCCTTTAAAGGGGTATGTGCGACAATTCCCTGCTGCCACCGAATGCTAGAATGATCCAGAGAATCCCAGCAAACACAGTAGATGCCACAAACACCACCATCCCCTACAACGTCACCCCATGAGGTTGTTGAGATCTGATTTCCGCGTGCAGCCGTGGCATCAATCCAATGGCACAGAGCCCCGTTGAAACCTAAGTTTAATGTCCACATGTTCACGTGCTATAAAACAATTAACATACACTGCTTGTGACAGCTTACTAATTGAAAGGTGCTTAGCTAGAAATCCTCAATACACTGCTTGCGTTATAGCTTACTAATTTAAGTCGCTTAGCTTGAAATCCCCAATTATTGGGAGCACTACACAAGCTATATATGCTGACTGGACATATATATACCCTCCCCCGTACCACCAACTCCATTTAAAAAAAAATGCTAACAACTCCACCCAAGCAACTAAAAAAAACTTAAAAGAACCCTCAACTACTCATCTAAGGCATCAAAGAATATATCATGCACACCTTCTTTTATGAATTATAAATTGCATTATTATTTTGTTTTAAAAAGTCATGGATTTAGATGTTTTAAGATATCTCACTTAGGTTATTTTTATGAAATCAACAAAAGCATCTGTTGATTATTCTTGGTCCAGGCTCATGTGAGGGTAAGGCTCCCAAGCACGGAAATAGCCAATTTAAGGTTCTTAAGGTTTATCAAGAAAAATATTATTTTCAATAGGTACTTTGCGTAAATACAGCAGGAGAATACTACTTTATGTTGGATCTAGTGATATTGATTTGATAGCGTGCATGTTGATATTTTTCTTGATAACCAGAGTCAAACTTAAAAATCAAGTAAGCCTTGTATAAATCCATCTGGAGGGAGTATTAATTATTTGATGCAAAAACAGAAACACTAGTGATAGTTCACGTGTGATGCGCAGGGCGTGCAAGTGGAATAAAAGAAAACACCTCACCCACAAGAAAAAAGAAAAGAAATCCTTTTCTAAAAAAATAAAAAAGAAAAGGAAATAGTCGGCCTCGTGTGCAATTGCTATCATGCGGTGTGACGCTACTGTTTTTCAACTACAGTAGCACAGTATATATAAAGGCCCCATGCATCCACAGGGATTACAGCGGAGTTTCTTGTTTGAAGCTAGTGCTCGATCGTTCTTATTGCCAATGCCGACCTTTGCAAAGATCGCCATGGAGCTCCTCGCGGATCCACTGATGTGGCTGTTCCTCGTCTCGCTGGCCTTGGTAGCCATGCAGAGGCGGCGGCTGGGCAGCGCGCCGTTTCCTCCGGGCCCCAAGCCGCTGCCGGTCATCGGCAACATGACGCTGGTGGACCAGCTGACCCACCGCGGCCTGGCTGCGTTAGCGAAACAGTTCGGCGGGCTGCTGCACCTTCGCTTCGGCTGGCTCCACGTCTTGGCGGTGTCGACGCCCGAGTACGCGCGCGAGGTGCTGCACGCGCAGGACGGCGTCTTCTCGAACCGCCCGGCGACCATCGCCGTGGTCTACCTCACCTACGGCCGCTCCGACATGGCGTTCGCGCACAATGGCGCCTACTGGCGGCAGATGCGCAAGCTCTGCGTCACAAAGATCTTCAGCCGCCGCCGCGCGGAGACGTGGCTCGCCGTGCGCGAAGGGTACGGGGCGCTAGCCCGCGAAGTCGGCCGGCGCAGCGGCGAGGCCGTCAACCTCGGCGAGCTCATCTTCAACCTCACCGTCAGTGTCATCTTCCGCGCCGCCTTCAGCACCTGCGACGAGGACGGGCTCATCGAGTTCATCGCCATCCTCCAGGAGTTCTCCAGGCTCCTAGGATTGTTCCACATCGGTGACTTCTTCCCGTGGCTCGCCTGGGTGGGCCGTCGTGGCTTCAACCGCCGGCTTAGCACGGCGCGCGGCGCTCTCGACAGGTTTATCGACAAGATCGTCGACGAGCACATGAGGAGGGGCAAGGACCCGGCAGACCCCGACGCCGACTTGGTAGATGGCCTGCTCGGCTTCCTCGCTGACGCAAACCCAGTCAGCGGCAAGCGCAGAGAGGACGCTCTCCGCTTCACGCGGGATAACGTCAAAGCTATGATCATGGTACGCGAGTAATTTGCTGTACTGGTATACTCTCCCTGTTCACACATCTCAAGAACTTCACTTGGTACATTTTTTTTATTACTGTGTACTACTAATACTTTTTTTTTTTGCGAGGGAGTACTACTAATACTAATGAACTAAAAGCATGGCAAGTATTTTGGAACGAAGGGAGTACAATTTTTTTAAGATAGCTAACGTCTATCCATCATATGAAATGTTAAAAAGAAATTCCACACCCACAAAAAAAATCCACACATATTAAAAAAAGTTCCATTTGTTCAGTTTATCATTCTACTGGTATATGACTTCCTGAAAGAGAAGGAATATTTTTTCCTACAATATATTGTGGTGACGTGGCTATCTTCATACGGCATATAGGACATGTTATTTGGTGGACCGGAGACGGTGGGGTCCACCACCGAGTGGGCGATGGCAGAGATGATGCGTAGCCCAGATGAGCTCGAGCGGCTGCAGCAGGAGCTCGCCGATGTGGTGGGGCTCGACCGGGCTGTTGAAGAATCCGACCTCGACAAGCTCCCTTTCCTTAGGTGCGTCGTCAAGGAGGCGCTTCGCATGCACCCGCCCATCCCGGTGCTCCTCCACGAGGCCGCCAAGGATTGTGTTGTTGGCGGCTACTCCATACCGAGAGGCTCCCGCGTGTTGGTCAATGCTTGGGCGATCAACCGCGACTGCGGGGCCTGGAAGGATGGCGACACATTTCGACCAGCACGGTTTATACCCGGCGAGGGGGAGGCCGCCGGGCTAGACCTCAAGGGAAGCTGCTACGAGTTCTTGCCGTTTGGGTCTGGCAGGCGCTCATGCCCTGCGCAGGGGCTCGGCCAACATGCGATTGAGTTCGCAGTCGCGCAGCTGGCGCATGGTTTCAATTGGAAGCTGCCTGACGGCATGAAGCCAGCAGAGCTTGACATGGGCGACATTTTTGGCCTCACCGCGCCACGCTCCACGCGGCTCTACGCCGTGCCCACGCCCCGGCTCACCTGCCCCGTGTAATGTGATAATTATTGGACAAGGCGTGCAGTGCCCACAGAGACGTAATATCATATTGCCAATAATGCTACACCTACAAACAACCTATAAATGTTTACTTAACATTTCAAACTATAATTCTCTGCCCCCTGAATTTAGCAAAGTTTGCCCCGTTATCACGTTTTTTGTATGTGACAAGCATAACATATCCGACTATTGTCATTGTGAACCATCATCGGAGCTTGAGAGAGAGAGAGAGAGAGAGAGAGAGAGAGAGAGAGAATCATATTTGGTCTTACAATAAATGCTGGTCTTCTTGTTTATAATTTTGCAATGTTTGACTTCGGCTAAAAGATATAATCTTTACGTATCAAGACAAAATATACCATTCATTAGTGTAGATATGCCTTTCTCATTTAGCATGTAAGTGGCATTGCGCACAAGTATAAGAGCTGGCTAAAGGTGGGAATGTGATATGGAGGAGTTCAAGTCATACCGGAACCTAAAATCTCCTCAACATAGATTCTCAAAGAAAAATCTTCTCCACAGACAAAATTAACATGTGAGCGAGCTATAAGCCTGCTATTGTATTTACTCTGATACGCTGATGACTTTGACTTGGGGAGCATGACCGCGACCACCACATAATGCCCAAGACAAAACTGGTCGATTAGCCAACTGGGCGTCCACATCTCCTAGGCGTGCCACATGAGCGAGCTCGTCAGGTATATATACATATACCATACCACACTGTCATTTTGGAGCATCCCCCACCACCCACTAGTCCAGTAAATCCAGCCAGTTAAGCCTCCTCTTCCTCCTCCTCCTCCTCCTCCTCAGTGCACTGAGTGCTGGTCCAGAAAAAGAAAATGTGCTTCGAGTTCAGCTTGTGCTTCGGCGGCTTTAGAGATGACTACAACGGCGATCAGTCCAACCACAACAAGTCCGGGGACTGTCAGCGACGCCGTAGAGGGAACAACAATAGGAACGACTACCATGCGTGTAGTAATTTTTTTCACGAATATATGTAGAGCGTATCAACGCATGTGCATGGCTGTCGTTAGCTCGTGTTGTAAGGTGTTGGGTTAAGTCTCGCAACGAGCACATCCCTCGTGTCTAGTTGCCACTGTAAGTTTGGAACCCTGAACAGACCGCTGGTGTTAAGCCGGAGGAAGGAGAGAATGAGGCCAAGTCATCATGCCCCTTATGCCATGGGCGACACACGTGCTATAATGGGCGGGACAAAGGGTCGCGATCTCGCGATTGTGAGCTAACTCCAAAAACCCGTCCTCGGTTCGGATTGCAGGCTGCAACTCGCCTGCATGAAGCAGGAATCGCTAGTAATTGCCGGTCGGCCATACGGCGATGAATCCGTTCCCGGGCCTTGTACACGCCGCCCGTCACACTATATGAGCTGGTCATGTTTGAAGCCATTACCCTTAACTGTAGGGAAGGGATGCCTAGTTTGCTTCCTTCTATTAATGCATTGATATGCTCTGCGTATTCGCAAAAAAACAAAAAAAACAAAAAAACTACTATGCCGACGGCGACAGAAGGCATCCTACCACAACAAACAGCCCACCGCCGTAGACGAGGCCGGGCACAAGGCCTATCATGACGGCGCTACTGGCCACCCGGCCGTTTCGCCGCCTTCAAGACACCAAAGCTTCCCAGCGTTCCCGGGCCGCACAACACGGCGCACCTCCAAGAACCAGCTCCAACACTGCCCAACTGCCACTACCACGACCGCTCTTGGCAGGTAGTCTAGATTAGCTATGCGGCTATACACCACTGTAAGTAGGATTCGCTAGCATGGGCATGGCAGTCCAGTTCATCAATCGCTCCCTCTCCCTAAATACTGCATATGCTTCTGTTCTATCAGTAGCTCTGTTTTTCTCCTCTGTTTTTTCTCTCTTTTCGAATTTTGATCAAGTGGAAGTGCAGTGATGTATGCAGCTGAGGCATCCTAACGAACGAACGATTTGAACATTGTTCCTACACGGCCTGATCAAATTGATCAGGCACTTGCCATCTATCTTCATTGTTCAACTCTTTGATGAAAATATGAAAAAAAAAACTCAGCCCTTCCATCTCTTGGATAGATAGAGAGGGAGGGCAGAGGCCTTTGTCTTCTCAGCTGCTGAAATTGAAAGGGTACCTGAAATAGTATGTGAAAGCCAGGAGCCAGGAATCAGAGCCTCCACGTTTGTATCGATGGATGAGCGGCACAAGTTCCGGCTCCAGCAAGCTACGTACAACAAAGCGTTGTGACATCTCAAATGTGTCCCTGTTTCAGCTTTCTTCTTGCTTCGCTGTCTTTTTTTATTCAGTCAGTGGTTGTTGGAGTCCGTGTCTGCTGGCGGGAAATTGATATTGTGCCTGAACTAAACGAGAATTTCCCTTGAATGTGCTTTCTTTTATATATTTCCTTACAAGTGGCGAGAATTTCCATTGAATGTGCTTTCTCAAGCCATACTGGTTATTTTTTCTGGAGGTCGATAACGTCATGCTCCGCCAGAGGTTCAAATGATTTTTTTAAAGATAGGAATCGTCTGAATAAATTACAGTGTTAAGTAAAAAAGAATGCTATGATGTGTCCTGGTCTTCCAGGGAAAAAATGTGCAAATGAGGGAAGTGTTCGCATGACCAAA
>NC_041385.1:40655908-40660840 GCF_002162155.2 Triticum dicoccoides | reverse complement strand
TGCAGAGACCGCCTTTTGGTGCCGTGGTGCAGATGCGCACTGGTGGCCGCGGGCCCAACCTGAGGGGCTCGGCTGTGGTTGTGTTGTGTGTCGACTTGGTCTTCTCTGGTGGTGTTGCTGCAGCTCGATCAGCAGGCTCTCAGTTCCCGCGGCCTCTGCTTCCTCTCTATTGGCATTGGTTGGGCTCCTTCTCCGGGGCTTAGGTAGGTGCTGTTGCGAACAACCAAGCCAACAATTTAACTTGTCATGATGCAAGCGGATGAATGGTCAAGAAGCCAAGATCAGAAGGATCATAGAGGACACGAAGTCAAGATTAGGAGGGGATTGTTAGTTTAATCATGAACTAGCGTTAGCGTCAAGTTTGTAGCAGGTTCAAACTGCCATGGACTGGGCTAGATGTGTGTCAAGTTTGGTACTTAGTGATCAAGGTTGCCATCTGATTAGTAGTCCGGTTTGGACTGTGCTAGGTAATTAACTAGGTAAGTGTCGATGTCCTGTACAAGGACTAGTGGATAACTAGTTCATCTATATCTATATCTAATATTAAAAGAAGGATTGTTTCTCCATCTTTTTTCGTCTAATTAATCTTTTCCATACGTCCTTCATCAGTATTAGTCCGTTCGAGCCTAAAAGAAATTGCCAATGCCAAGAATCGATCCATGGTTCAAACTGCCATGGAGTTGGCTACATGTGTGTCAAGTTTGGTACGTAGTGATCAAGGTTATCATCTGATTAGTAGTCCGGTTTGGACTATGCTAGGTAATTAACTAGGTAAGTGTCGATGTGTTGTACAAGGACTAGTGGATAACTAGTTCATCCATATCTACTAGTATGTATGAATGGTTTTGATAAAAGGAATTGAAAGGTTCAAAGATTTGCTAATAGATCCAGCCAAAAGAAATACAATGATATATGAATGCAGATATTAAGTAGGAATTGCCATTCATTCTTCCAGCAATTGATTTTAATATTCATGGTTGACTTGAGACCCTCTCGCTTCCATTTATCCATTCAAAGCTCTCTTTTATCACCCAATGAAATTTTCCAAACACCGGCGACTACTTCTCAAGTCATTCCCTGGATCAGTATCTTGCACTACAGAGTCAACTTCTCACGTCATTCCCTGGATCAGTATCTTGAACTACAGATCGCTTCCATTTCTCCATCAAAAACCCTCTCAAAACATAACCTCCCCGCCAAGGCGATCACCGCGCGCGCCGCCAGCCCTCACAGATTGGATGCGTATGCCATGAGAGGTAAGGTGACAGCTATGCACACGGATATAGTGGAGAACAACAATAGGCGGCTGAACTTTTTCTACAGGGGTAAACTATCGATGGTTCTGGAAGACACCAGTATCTTCACTGCTACTGTAGCATTTACTGTTGATGCGAATCCCAGCATTTTGAACCATTGGATGGACTATATCAACGGTTGAGGTTGATTGCTGGTCTTGAAGTTTATAAGTTTCAAACTGGCACATATAGTAGTATAGATATATCTATATCTAATCTAACATCTATATCTACCAAAAGATGGGAGCAAAGGTGTTGATGACATTGGCGACAAGGTTGGGTTGGCGCCCTCAAGGTATGTTGCTGACGTGGAGTCTACAGGGCAGCATGCGTCGGTCAAGTCTATGGCCTTGTATGACAAGGTGGCCACCGAGCTTAGCCTTCCTACTTCTGCCTCCAATGAGGTGTGGGGCGTTGCAAAGGGATGCGCATCGGCATTTGAGGGCCAAAACACTTTACACGTCTTCATCGAGCTGGTCAAAAGCCTTTCTGCCGTGCCTGCAATCACCCAAGGGCTGATTCACCTTGTCAATGCAGCGAAGATCAAGAATGTCAACCAACTGGCAGGCGTCGCCTCGGGCATGGGGACTGCATGTCATGATGTTAGCCATTAGTATGTGCCTTCCTCTCCTGTGCTTATTATTCTGGGAGTAGTCCGTATGTTGTTTCGCGGGATGGCTTTTGTAGCGCGCCATCTGCGGGGTCTTTGTTGGCTTGTCGGTTCTGTGTGTGGGTTTGACCCTTGATGTACCGGTTTTCGCACGGTTTTCCTGTAATTAACCGGGCAACTATCTTCTTCTCTATTAATGAAAAAGGCAAAACTTTTGCCTCTGTTTCAAAAAAAAAGGGAGGATTATTTCTCCACATTTTTGTCCAATTAATCTTTTTTGTATGTCCTTCATCAGTATTAGTCCGTTCGAGCGTAATTTTTTTCCCAATGCCAGGAATCAACCCATGGTGTATTGGTTGAGGCCTAACGACACAAACCAACTAAGCTAGGACGATGTTGTTGTTGATAGGAAGGAACTTTATGCTATTGAGTCCGTCCAACCCATGCACCTATCGGGCCAGCCCATGAGCGAGGATAGACGCCCCCCTATTTTTTTGTTTCATTGTTTGCCTTTTTTCTGTTTTCGCTTTTCGTCTTTAAAATAATTTAGAAAAAAATCAACATTTCCAAACAAGATGTGAATTTTGGAAGATTTTGCAGAAAATAATGTTATTTTTTTGGTGAATTGAACAAAATTTTGCGAATGTTCATGAATTTTTAAAACAATGTTCACAAAAACAAAATTATCTTGAATGAAAAAAGTTCATGCATTTTAAAAAATCATCAAACAAGAAATATTCATGAGTTTCAGTCGACCAAAGTGTTCATCGATTCTAAGAATATTCACCGATTCAAAGAAAATGTTCACAAGTTTTTTAAAAAATGCATCGATTCAAAAAATCTTAATCAACTCAAGAAATGTTTAGCGATTCGTAACAATGTTCAGAATTTCCAAAAGCAATGTTTTTAATAATTGGAAAAAATGTTTCCGAATTTGAAATTTTCATATTTCATAAATTAATGAATTTAAAATATGTACATGATTTTTAAAAATGTTTGTGATGTAAAAAAAGTTCTTGAACTGGAAAATGATGTTCGCAAAAATTTAAAAGAAAAAATACAAACTTGGAAAATTTGAAAGTGGAAAAAATATGAAACTAAAAAAGGGGAAGGGAAAAAGAAATATAAAAATAATGAAAAATCAGAATAAATAACAAAGAAAAATAAGAAGAAACCCAATTCGTGGAAGCATTCTTGAACCTTCCAAAACAAGGTGGGAAAAACTAGACTGGGTCGGACTATACTGTGGACAGGCGCGCTGGAGGGTATGCAGTAGCTAGGTTGCTAAATAGCGACCTACTCGCCGACTAAGAACGGACGTGACCATTGACAGAGACTCGGCCAACGTCACTTTTTTTTGTCACTTTGTTAGCCTTATGTTTGAGTAGGAGTTAGAACAGGCAGCTTAGAAGCAACTTTAGACTAAAAATGACAACGACGTGAATGTTCATAGGAAATTAGACCTTCAAAATTATTATTTTCTGAATGGCCTTTTAAAAGTACTTATCCCATTCTCACATATGTTCAAAATTTTCCTTTATGCCTACCATATTTCTATAGCCCGATCCTCGAGCCTTGCACGATGTATTCTTTCACTAGAAGGGTGTCGTCATGCCGGGATATTCTTTCTCCCGTTGCAACGCACATACATATTTGCTAGTATACGAAAAAAAAGTTGTGACTAGTCGGTTAGCTAGTTTGGAGTCCTAGTCATTGGTTGCTCTGGTTGGACGTGTATATATAGACGACCATGGCTGGAATATTTGTAACATCGTGGAGAAAACATAAATATTAAAATAAAGCGAAGAAGAACAATGCACGACATGTTCCTTCCACCAAAAAGTTTCGTGTGCGCGTGTTCTTGATCTACTTTCATGTGATCGATCCAGAGGGTGAAGTTCTAACAGGTGTCGAGGCCTAGGGCTCAGCATGAGAAAAACTTGGCTTGATGGGGTCGATGGATACCAGCGACGATGGCATTTTGGTGCCCTCCTCTTTGGAGATGTCGCCAATGTCTTCCTCCTCTTCACTAGACCGCCGTATATTGGTCTGATGGTTGCTATTGGGGCTGTTAGTATGGCCGGCTTTCTCCCGAGGTTTAATAGACTTGTGTGAGTTACTCAGGGTGAAAGCTTAAATCTTCAAGGGTCGATGCCGGCAGCGACGTCGCCCATGGGCGTCATTATCCTTCTTGAAGGCATCTCCAATGAGTTAGCTCACTCATCTTTGGGTTCTGAACATGATGGTGGTGGATCTTTGAGTTGGCGATGTCGGCATTTTTATTCTTATTCATTTATTTATTCGTGTTTTTGCATGATTGTCCCTTATCAATCATGTGGTTTTCAGCCGGATTTTCCTCATAAATCGAGCCATTATGTATTTTGGTTTCCTCTGTTAATGAATTCGGCAAAGCTCTTGCCTTTGTCCTGAAAAACTCATAGAGCATTGGAAAACAAAGCTATAATTAGCCGAGTTTGCTCAGTTACACAGCCATCCACAGTGAGCCAAAATTGTCCCAGGTGAGCTCGAAGCAACCAAGATGTTGCGACATGACAGCTAGGTGGGTGCTTGTCTCCTATGCATCATTGCCCCAAACTTTTCATCTGAAAAAACAGATTGTCTGGAAGCTTCCACCCACTCCCTCTTCTATGAATGTATGATATGCATGTTTTTGCGTATTTCAGAAGAAAAAACGCATTGTTGTTAGTTGGAAGTTGTAAGGCCAAAACTAGTCCACCATGATGTCTAAGCTCGGTAGTTCCATGGAAGTCTTCTTCTGCGGAATAGTCTGTCATAGATGGTTCATTATCTATGGATAGTCAAAATAATGTGATAGGGCTCACCACAAACGGATGTTTCAAAAAAGTATCTTATTTGCATGCAACTTCTCTTGTGGCAAAGGTCATGTACTGTACCCAACAATGCCCTCTATATAACCCACCACATTGCTCCCATCATATAGGAAACAATGTCCTACCACTAGATCTCAGCCATCCCTCCATGCCCCATCACTCTCTCTCTCTCTCT
>NC_041385.1:40652050-40655318 GCF_002162155.2 Triticum dicoccoides | reverse complement strand
ACACACACACACACACACACACACACACACACACACCCCAAAACACACCTACAACTAAATCCCACGGCCGCAACGGTTCCACACACCACCACCCAAACATCTCGCCGAAAGTTGTCGTATGGTACATCGAGGTAGAAATCTATACCAGCTCTCTCTGATTTCATGGTGGATCAATCGAAACATAGTACTTTGAATAGCTTAATGAAATGCCAAATGATTCTTTTTCATAGGACTAGGAAGCACGGGGAAGCCTGTATCATCAAGGACGTACAAAGCACGTGGAACATAAATTTTTCCTCATGTGAAAAATAAATATCATGTGGCAGCGCCATGAAACTTGGTTACTTCTAGACTTGCTGCGGGTAACGCCCCACATGCCTTTTTTTGGCAAATGATTATTCTATAAACAAAATTATTAAGCAAGTGAAAAAATAGTATAGCTCGTCTTTTGTAGACTATTAAAAGAAAGTAGTATATCATCTGGACACAGTTGGTAGGTGACCCTTCTAGGGGCACCAGTTCATTTATTGTATTATATTCTACCACTAAAATTTCAAGCAATACTTTTTACTTAACCACCCTTAGTATAATGTCAATATGTCGCTTCCTCATGAATTTTCTAACATTGCTTTTCTGATTGAGAAGTAAGAAATGTGTAGTTATGCAAAGCGGTAAAGGCAATCTTTTGCAAAATTTTAAATTATATAGAGATAAGCTATATGAAAAAATTGACGAGTTACACAAGAGTACAAGACATGCAGCTGGAATTTCTAACGCTTTAACAATAGTTAGTCCAATAAAATATAAAATGAAGGAGAGAAGCTATAAGAAATAGCATGATGAAGATTACATGAAAAATTCTAAATTCAGTTAGGACACATTAGCATGCGTTGTCTAGAGGATTTGGTGGAAACATGCTGCCCATGATGGTGCTCAAGTGAAGTCATATGAGGTGGTGTAAGCCACCACATGGTGTCGCATTGTATGCGGTTGCTCTTTAAGGATGTGTTTGGTTACCTGCATATACCTTAATCAGGTCCATCGGATGCAGATTTTTTCGGTGTTGGGCTGTTTGGTTGTGTACAAACACTAAAGGGTCTACACTGCACGGTTCTTAAAGTACCTATAGACCTATATCGTTGGGAACGGCCGAATCGACCATTTCCAGCGAGCCAGGCCCGAGCGATACTCTCAATTGGTGGCTCTGGCGGTAGGTGGCTATAGGTGGTTTGCAGGTATTTTCCTCTAATCACCTTCTTAATATCCCTCACCCCTTCTACACAACCATCCTTTCATTAGGAATTGTAAACGAAAAAGATGCACCTTGATGTTCTGATTCCATTCATGTGATCCGATCATGTTTCGGTGGTCAATCATGAAGGCTAAGTTCGGTTGTTCCGTGGAAGTGCACTACCATAGAACAATTTGTAATTGTTGGTTTATTGCCGATCGGATGGTCAAAATCGTAAGTGATAGGACTCTGCATAAGCGGAGGTTTCAAACAGGTATCTTATTTACATGGAACTTATCTCAAGGCAAAGGTCATGTACTATACCGAACACTGCACCCTATATATATAACCCACCAATCCATCCCCATCCTATAAAACAATGTCCACAGCCACTCCCATGACCCATGACCCATCCCCCACACAGCACACACCTTAACCTAAACATTCCACCCGCTACGGCTCCACACACCAACACCCAACATCTCGTTCAGAGTTGTCCTATGGTACTTAGAGGTCAAAATGTAGCTCGATTCTAGCTGAACTTGCTTGGTGGATCGATCAAAACACAGTATTCTTTAAAAGCTCAACAAAATGTCAAATTGATGTTTTTTCATAGGACTAGGAAGCACGGGGAAGTCAGCAGCATCAAGAACAGACAAATCATCATCAACATCAATGTGTCCTAGTGCGAAAAATAAATATCATCTGGCAAGGCCACCAAACATGGTTACTGACTGCTTTAGTGCGGTTGACACCGCACATGTCTTCTTTCTTGGCTACCGATTATTCTTTTAAAAAATAAGCAAGTGAAAAATTAGTCAACTCATCTTTTTTAGGGTGAACTCCTCTTTTATGAACTATTAAAAGAAATTAGTAATATCGCATGGCCACAGTTGGTAGTCAGACTCTGGGGGCTTGTTGTACTCTAGTCTACCGCTAAAAAATTCAGGTAATACTAATTACTTAACTCCTCCCTTAGTAATACTGGTCGTCTATTGTTTCCTCATGAATTTTTATACTGCTACAAGAAAAATGGCACAGGAGGCTGTGGATTTTGACAGAGAGCCTCCTTGTTTTTGTTGATGTATGTGCGACGGACAGAAGGTACAGCAGCTCCTGGAAGCCTTTCGCCTTTATCATACATAATAATCAAGTGAAATATATCATTGCCAAATCTCATATGAGTCTCCATGTATGTTTTCCCTATGTTCATGTGGCTTCTCTGACTTCTTTAATTCAGACACTTCTCACTAAATGGTTTTTGCTGGTTAGCAGCTCATCTACTGCTTGGAACAGAACTCAGCACGATCTTGCACTAGACCAGCATACTTAAGAAAAAGGGTTTTCCCCCGCTTTTGATTATAAAGCAACCAACATCCACAACCAAGCCAACGATACAAACGCACACCACACACACCCAAGACGAGATACAAGGATGCCGGGCATCGACACACACCCTCAACGACTACCACGCACCCACAGGATGCCCGATCAACCGAGAAGAAGTGTGACGGACCACGCCGGACCGACGACCCCAAGACGATGCCTCCAAGAAGGGTACGACCATAGAATGTCGCCACCATCCGATCCGAAGATCAAGCTTTCACCCGGAGCTAGAAGGAAGGAGAAGGAGCCCCACGACGGAGCCTACAAGGAGGAACACGACGTCCGCGGACGCCATCACCGTCGACCAGAGCGCGTACTGGGCAAGTGATGTACTCCGGTGCTTCAACTCTTCCGTCGCCTCCCCGGTCCGATGGCCACCCGCAGCTATGCCACCCGAGCGGCCATAGATGCCCGCCCGCATCTGAGCCGCGCAGTCCGCCCATGACCGCCACGTCTCCCACCGCCAGGGCCGCCGCCCTGCCACCAAACCACCGCGAGATCTCCCAAAGGACACGACTTTTACCAAATCCACGCCCCCAACCGCCTCCTGGAGTCGTCGGCGGGCACTGCCTCGAGACGAACCACAACCTGCCGCTGGCCGGGGGAAGGGGGAGGTGGGGGAACGGCCAATGGCCAAGGACGAACCCATCC
>NC_041385.1:40650661-40651868 GCF_002162155.2 Triticum dicoccoides | reverse complement strand
GTTTCGCCCCCGAAGCCGAAGGTCTTGGCCCGCCGGAGAGCAGCCACCGCCACCCGAAGTCGAGGAAGGAAGATGAGATGGCAGATCAGCCGCCACCGCAGCCATGGGAGGCCATCAGGGAGGTCTTCCCGCGCCGAGCTCCGCCGTCCAGCTGCAAGGGCCCGACTGGACGGGGGAGCCCACCACCACCGCTGCCGTGCCCCCCTCCCCACAAGAGACCCACGGCGAGAGGGGCCGCCCGCGACCCGGTCGCACACGACCCGCAGCGCCAGAGGAGGCTCGCCGGTGCTCCACGTTCTACCTCCCGCAATGGATTGATCGCTAGCTACTTTTTCTTTTCTGTTGGCTGATTGCTATACCTGAGGAAGAAAAATAAAGCGGCCCATGGGGATCGAACCCAGAATGCACAGCCTCCGCACGCTTCGTTCGACCAACGAGCTACAGCATGTTAGTGGTTCAAGTTGAAAAACATAAGAACTGAACTTTTTAAATCTCGTAGCATCAAAATAAAAGTTGTGCTAATTCTCGATTTTTTTTTGCTGGGAGCTGAAGTCAAACTTCAGACTCAAGAATTGTGACGAGGGACATGAGCCACATGGACTAAGCTGCTTGTTGTGATAAATTGTTGCGTGGTGGTACTTGTGTCAATTCCTAAAGCTCGACTAATATTGTTTGTCTTGATTTTATGTATGTTTCCAGTTGAGTTAACTAGTTCGACAAAATGAAATCGTAATTTGCTGGGTCGGACGAGATTTTGCTCCAAATTTAGTGGTTCTTGCCATCTATCCCGAGCATGGTAATATACGCAGTGCTTAGCTGGTAACTTAATTAGCTGAAACATGGTAACTTTTTGAGCCTGCTATTTTTTTTTGTTGAAAAACACCTCCGGTAACTCATGTGTAAATAACTTGGTATATACGTATAGCAGACCTGATAACTTACTGAGCCTAGACGTGATAACTTTCTGGACCCGGGAAAAAAGTTCTTAAAAAGTATACATCCGGTAATTTATCGAACACCGTTGTAATTGTGACCCCAGATATTTGTTCTGCTCTAAATATACTCTCGATAACTCACGTACATACGAACGCCATGTTAACTTTGGAAAGTATGGAGAAATAGTTGATGAAATATAACCCTCCCCCCCGGTATGTTTACTGTGAATAGCGGTAACTCACACATCACAGACCTGATAACTTATGTACCC
>NC_041385.1:40625956-40650342 GCF_002162155.2 Triticum dicoccoides | reverse complement strand
TAACATGATAACTCATACATAGTACACCTGATAACTTATGTACCCGATCCTGGTAAATGTGGCGACTGTGGCGAGGGGTGGGGGGGGGGGGGAACCCGGTAATTTCTATGTAAATAGCATGGTAATAGAGACATACAAAGTTCATAGCTCCCATAGAAACGGCGAGCGTGAGAAGATAGCGCACCTATCGCTAACTATCGGGAGAAGTGGATCGGATTCGTGCGGATCTGCCACCAGTTTACTGGTGGTTAGCACAGTCCATTAAAAAATGCATTCTATGTTTTGGAGGTGTTGATGTCTTCTTCCTTGTGTATCCACCGGCGGGAGGTCGCGTGAGAGAACTCGTTCCCGCATCTGGGCCTGCATCTCAGGTCCGACTTCTCTGCAACAAACAACTCGAAATAATCCCTTGAACTCGCCAAAGAGTCACCTAACGCAACCATTGCCACGACCCTAACATCGCTGTCGCTGACCCGGCCATTGTTGCCACAGAAGCCCCGACACCACAAGTGTCTTCTTCAACAATTCTATCTTCCTGATGCCCCGCTTCAACAGCGATCCTCAGATTCCGATGTTTGCCATGACAAGACTTAACAGACGGCCAAGTATAGAATCAAGTTCTACCTGTCTAGAAGAAATCGTGTTCCAGGAGTCTGTGAGGATCCATAACATGGAGCGAGCATCGCAAACAGTTAGTCTTGCCGTCTGCAACACGTACTGTCATTTCGGAGCATCAACAACAACAATAGTCAAGCAATCCAGACAGTAAAGCCTCCTCGGGCAGTTAGCAATCCAGATAGTCTAGTCGGCAGCTGTCACCAAAGAATGTGCTTGGAGTTCGGCTCGTGTTTTGGCGGCAGAACGGACGACTACGGCGGCGAGCGGCTCAACCACAGGGAGGAGCACGGCGGCGGCCGTCGTGCTCGTGGCCACGACCGCAGACGGAACCACGGCACCGGCACCGATGGCCACAAATCGGCGTACCACCACCAGCCGCCCACCGCAGTGGACGAGGCCCGGCACAAGGCCTACCACGACGGCTCGTGGAAAGCCAACCACGCTGGCCCTGGTGCCCGCGGCGGTTACGCCACCTATGCGCAACACAAGGCCGACACCGAGATGCCAAAGCTTCCCACGTGGCACAACAAGGTCGGTGACGACGCCTACGCAGCGTGCCTCCGAGAAGCTGCTGATACTGATCGTGGGAACAACGCCGCCATGGATTACCACCAATATCCAACCAGCACCGCCTTTTCTACTACTACTCTTGGAAGGTACTAGCTAGAGGTAGTCAACGTTAGCTATGCGGCTATTACACCACTAGTCAAGGTTAGCTAGCATGGCAGTTCATCAATCCTTCCCTGTCTCTAAACACTTCCTCTGCTTCTCTCTGGTAGCTCTGTTTTTCCTCTGTTTTCTCATCCGCTGACATTGAAAAGGCACCTGGAAGAGCGTGTAAGAGCCGCGAACCAGGGGGCCTATATATTTTGATCAGAGCCTCCACGTATTTGTCGATGGATGAGCGTCACAAGTTCCAGCTCTAGGATGCTTTTACCACTCTGTTTCTGTAGTTGCTTCTACTAGTATAAAGTTGAGACACTTATTTTGAGACGGAGGGAGTACTACTTTCGCTGTGAAAGAAAGCATTGTGAGATCTCAAATGAGTCCCCATTTCTGCTTTCTTCTTGCTTTGCTGTCCTTTTTTTTTCTTACCAGTCTGTTTGTGTAGTTGCTTGTGATTTAGTTGTAGCTGCTTTCGGCTTGTATTGTATATAATCAACTCAAAGAAAGCACTGTCAAATCTCAGATGAATCTTCATTTCTCCTCTTGCTATGTGCATGTGGTTTCTCTGACTTCTTTAGTTCAATCACTTCTCACTTGCCAAGCATGTTTTTGACTAGTTGGCACTTGGCAGCTCATCTACTGTTGCTACAGAACTCAGCACGATCTTCTACTCGATATGGAGTAGTTACTATTTAACTGACTGTTTACCAAAGATAATGACTGTTCACCCATTACATTTCGTCACTGGTGTGACATAATCAGTAACAAACATCTTATGTCATGGGGATGCACGAGAAAGCCGCTCATACGTCTATGCAACCATGCATTGGATTTTTTTTTGCGGGGTCATGCATTGGAATTTTGACAACAAGTTGGGGTTAAAAGCAGCCAGACACCCTAGATAGACAAATTTTCTGCAGGCAAATTAGAGAATAAAGTGACAGATGTAGATAACACAACTCACTCTACTATAGATAATGAATAATTCACTCTATCATGTTGTTGGTAGTATTTTTTAAAGGATGTCCTTGAAACAAAAAAATCTCAAATAAAAAGGATACTATCTCCCTTTCTTTTTCAGTTGGCTTTACGACAACTCTATCATGTCTACAGCTGCAATTTTATTGTTCTCAATAAGAAAAGTGCAGATCTGCCCATGAATCACATTTTCGATAGCATTTCCATTTTTAATGCATATACCTGTGATGGTGCAGTAGCATACCCAGAGAGCTACTCGCCTTTCTTGCAACTTATTTTTTCAGTCTGTTGCACCGTCTTTACCAATTATTGAAGAGGAACCAGAGGATGTAGAAAGTTATGCAGACGGTCACTAGTAAAAAAAAGGCCTATAGTCCCGGTTCTGGAACCGGGACTAAAGGGTCGTTACTAAAGCCTCCCCCTTTAGTCGCGGTTCTTACACGAACCAGGACTAAAGGGCCTCCACGTGGCCGCTGCCTGAAGGTCCACCTTTAGTCCCAGTTAGTAACACCAACCGGTACTAAAGGAAATTTTATTAATTTTTTTGAAAAAAATCAATTTTTTTGAATCTTTTTATTGTTTTCAAATTTCTGAATTATTTTAACCTCTAATCTCTAATCACCCCTCATCATCCCAAATCATCTAACTTCCCGGACGGTCACGCATCCTCTCACTACTCCAGCCTGGTGCGTGCTACATAAGCGTATTTAACAACACCAAGGAATGCTTTTCAGCAAGATTAGCATAACACAGAATCACAGAGCAGGTTGCGGTATCCCTCATGGTATAAAGTAGAAATTTCAGTGCTCTGGTGCCTTTACGGCTTTACCTCGCTGGCATCTTCGCTGGCGCCCACGGCAGCTTTGCCGGCATCTTTGCGGGCGTTTACCTCGGCCTCCGTTGGCTCTGCTTTGGCTCCATCACCTACTGGAGAGGTGGCCACCTCAGGGGCTGTCGTCGTGGCTCCTCAGCCCGCCGGCCCTGTCACCCGTTCCCGCAAGGGCGTCCACAGGCCGAGTCTTCGACCCTCCACCCAGCTTCTCGAAGAATCTTGAACCCATATTTTTTTTACAATCCTAGTTAGGATTGTAAAAAAAAATATGGGTTCAAGATTCTGGGAGAAGCTGGATGAAGGGTTGATTCTCAAGATTGTGGGAGAATTGGCCAAAAGAACTTGGCCCTAACCTCCCCGGTCAGCTCTACGTAGACTCATGACGATTTGAACCAGACCTTTGTTTCATACATCCACGTCCATCACCTTCGGCAACCGTTTTGCGACACGAAAGCTAAGTGGGTGACTGTCCCCTATGATTCATTGACCAATAAATTTTCAAAAAAATTATGTGAAAATCCGGGTTGTCGGTCAGGTGGAACTTCTAAGGACAAAACTACTCAACGATAATGTCTAAGCTCGGTAGTTTCGTGGAAGTCCTCTACTGTAGAATAGTGTTTCATTGAGGCCCTGTACAATGCAATGTGCTTATGGGAGGTGCTTAGAGAAATAAACCAGATTTTCCTTAAGCACCCGTGCTTATTTGTACAGAATAGACGCTTAACTGAGCGTCTCTCCTGTAGAAATATGCACTGGTGCTTCAGAAAAACTCGGTTTATTTTTCTAAGCACCTCCTTAAGCATCTCCCATTGTACAAGGCCTGATGGTTCATTATTGACGGATTGTCAAAATAGATAGTGATTGGACTTACCATGAATGAAGGTTTAAAATGGGTGCCGCATATACATAGAACTTTTTTGATGGCCAAGGTCATGTGCGGTACCCAACATTGCCCACTATATAACCCACCAGTTCACCTAAATCCCCTACCCAGCAGGGTTCCACACACCACCACCCAACATCTCGTCCAATGCCTCCATATGGTACTTGGGGGTCGAAATCTAGACTGATTTGTCTGATCTTCCTAGTGGATCAATCATAATGTAGTATTTCAAGAAGCTTCATGAAATGCCTTTGTATTTCTTTTTCATAGGACTAGGAGGCACGGGGAAGTCAGTGGTGCATAAGGAATGGGTAACATTAGCAAGTCCAAACTTGGTTACTTGAAGCCTTTGTGAGAGTGACACCCCACATGTCTTACTGTTTGGCTAATGATTAATCTATAAAAACCCTGAGCAAGTGAAAAATTAGTACAACTCATCTTTATGAACTATTCAAAGAAACTAGTACTATATCGCATGGCCACAGTTGGTAGGTAAGCCTTCCAGGTGTATCAAATCACTTACTCTACTCTACTCTACCGTTACAAAATCCAGGCAATATTATTTGCCTAACCTCCCTAGATAATAAAGTCAATATGTTGTTTTTCCTCATGAATTTTGTAATGTTGCTTTTCCTATTGAAAATTAGAAAAATAGTATTATCAACCATACTTCTTATCGTATAATTATGAAAAACCTAGGTATTCAAAGCGAGAGAAAGACGATCTTTGGCAAAAATTTAAATTATGCAGGGGATAAGCTATACCAAAGAAAATGACGAGTTAACGGCATAAACATAAGACATGCAACTGGCATTTCTAACGCTTATCATTAATAGGTTGGCCCGATAAAATATAAAACATTGAATAAAAACTATAAGAAATAGCATTATGAAGATTACTTCATAAATTATAGATTCGGATATGCATATCAGCATGTGTGGCCTAGAGGATGTGGTGGCGACATGCTTTGGATTGATGTGTTTATTGTGTAATCGTTTCTTTCTCCTATGTTTTTGCGGGGAAGATAGCACGCGTACCGGAAGTGTGGAGCCTTACAGCTTGATTGGCTCCACACAGTGCTCCATCCCCACACAACCACTATGAGATCGGCTCACCACACCTACGATGGCGTTTACAGTGAAGTCGCATAAGGTGGTGTATGTCGATACACGGTGCCGCGTCGGCGCTTTAAGTGTTTCCGTGGTTGTAGTTTTATTTCAACTATGTATGTTTTCAAGGGCAGAGATAGGATAGTAAACATTCTTCAGGTTGCGTCTTATAGATACGATGATAACACTAACAAGCAGCGAACCAATCCGTGATTGGATGATTAGGAGGACAGTGGTATCCCCAATCCACCCAGGGTTCGAGTCTTTCCCGTAAAATAAGTCTTACCTTGTCGGTAAAAACATTAATTTCTATTATCAGTGAAAACTATTTTTTTGGATAAAACTTTTGGGCTATTCATTTTTAATCATGGAGGTACAATGAAGTATCATAAATAATAAAAATTACATCTAGATTCATAGACAACCTAGCGACGATTACAAGCACTGAAGCGAATTGAAGGCACGGCGCCGTTATCACCCCTCCTTCGCCGGAGTCGGGCCCAACTTGTTGTAGTAGATGGTTGGGAAGTCGTCATGCTAAGGCCCCATAGGACCAGCGCACCAGAACTGCAACCGCCGCTGATGAAAGAATAACATAGATCGAAAGGATCCAACCCAAAGACACACGATCATACACGAACAGCAACCAGATCCGAGCAAATCCACCGAAGACACACCTCCACACGCCGGCTAGACGCATCACCAGAATGGGAGCTAGGCAGGGAGACCTTTATTTCATCTTCATGGAGCCGCCGCCGCCTCGCCTTCCTGAGTAGGAAATAAACCCTAACAGAACTCGAAGGAACGACTAGCACCGGAGCCCTCCTGCCGGTTTTTTTTTAGAATGAAGGCTCAAGAAGATCCCGACTTTTTGAATTAACAAAGCCATCAACCGGCCAGGGATTACAAAAGGGCACCAATACAACCAACTGAAAACAGAAAAGAAAATAAACTGCAGGTACACGGTGATGCCGAAGCAGCTTACAAGCACCAAAAACTACACGCCCTGTAGAAGTAAACATAATAAGCACTAGCATGTAGTCAACAGAGTCCTCCAAGTGAACTTTAGTCAGTAGGACAAACAGAGGGGAACTTCGGGCGGAGCCATTGCCCAACGTCGATGGACCGAGCCCTCATCTATCCTGGAAGGTGCACTTCGAAACCATGCCTCTCCTCTCCAAATCCGGAGGGGACCCCTACCCCTCGCCTTGGCTCGAAAGGTGCCGGACCGCCGGAAGATGGAATTGCCCTCCCTAGAGCAAGGAAAGGGCATGATTCTGGGCACCAAGGGAGATACTCAGCTCGACACGCTGCTGCACGAAGGGTACTAGAAGAAAGTCCACACCGCAGCCCACTGATACAAGCACGAAGAGGAAAAACTGCACAAGGAAGCTGTCACTGAACAAACAAACAGCAAGGAGAAAATGGAGCATCCATAACTGGAATTAGATCAACCCGCAGAATCAGCTCCGTGACCTTGCTACCGCATCTGGTTGCTGCCAATACAAAGGAGAGGATCCCTATCCCCTCCCTGCCCAAGGGAGAGACGTTGAGCAAGCAAGCACAGATCGGCCAACGGCCAAACGAGAGGACACCGGGCCGACACTAATTCAGAGACGAAGCATCATGCTCCAAATCCCTCGCCGAAGACGCAGCCACCCAGCCACCACCGCCCAGCACCACAACACACTCCCACCTTGCCCAAGCCGGCACCTTCAAGATGGAGACGGCGCACACTGCACCGTTGTCGACCTGTCTCGGCAAGACATGTGATTTCTCCCGGGCATGGAGCGGGAGGGAGAGGGCACGAACCTCAACGGCGCCTCCAAGGAGGGGAACGACACCGGCCGGAGTCGCCGCCGTCGTGGCTAGAGCACCCCAGCCAAGGATTTATCCCGATTCGGTCCGCATCTCCGGGCAGCCCAACGCCGGATCCGGCGGCCAGAGGACACCGACGACCAGATCCGGCGGGGCAAAGTGCTGCGTGGGGGAGGGAGGCCGCCTTCAGATCCAGCCGCGGACGAGGAGGGCGCAGCACCCGCTGCGACCGGCGATAGCTCCCGCCGTCCCTCGCCACCCTCGCGGCCAAGGAAACGGAGGGCCACCACCTGCGACGCCGCTTGCAGGGAGACAGCGCCGCCTCGCCACCCGAGGCCGTCGCCTCGGCGTCCGGAGCCCTCCGGCCGGGAGAAGCAAATCCTCGCCGCCGCCGTCCTTGACGACCCCGCGGGCGGCGCCGGAGGTCTCCTCGGGCGGCGGCGAGGGGGAAGGGGGGAGGCGGGAGGGAAGGTTCGTCGGCTAGGGTTATCGCCACCCGAGTCGCCCCAAGCGGAGCGACGCGGGGGCCGGGGGTGGTCTTCCAGATGCTGAACCTTCTCCCCCAAAGGAATTGTAAACCAATCCCTCCTGCCGGTTCTGCCAAGATCCAGCACGCCCCATGACCCTAGGACCACTAGAGACAAGGCGGACCTGCGGTGGCACCGGCGAGAGGCACGAACCCTAGTTTTTTTAGGTTATTTTCAACGGGTACAAGAATTTAGAGCGCCGCAGATTTAGAGAGTAGACTTCGTTGCGGCCCCAAAGGCGCCTTTTTGAAAGCTTCAAAACACGGTACGATCGACGACTGGCCAGTCCAACATTCGGACAACACACCCCAAAAAGATATTCAACGGCAGTCCATCCTTGGTCCTCCGGTGGGGTCGATTTTCTGCCGTCCCGCTGCACCGCCCCCCCTCCATGATTCGCGCGGTTGACTGACCCTGGAGACCGGAGAGCACGGAGACGTGCCGACGATGAGCTCTAATCTCCCCACCCGAACATATATCACCCACCACACCAACGCTGTGGCCATCCAAACCACCACCGATACCCCCAGCAGCTAGTTCGGGGATAGTGCTGCACGCACGAGGTAACCAAAAAGAAGCACCCGGCGCCGGTCACCACTCGCCACCAAGAATGTGCCTGGAGTTCGGCTCGTGCTTCGGCGGCCGCAGACACGACGACTACGGCCGCAGCAGAGGGAACCACGGCCATGGCTTCTGGTCGGAGCCAGCGCCGGTGTACCGGCAGCCGCCCATCGTCGCCGTCCACGAGGCCGGGCACAAGGCCTACCAAGAAGGCGCACCGAAAGCCGAGCACGTCGACGCCGGCAGCCATGAAGGGTACGCCTACTTGCAAGACATGGCTGGTAGCGAGACGCCGTGGCATAACAAGGTCGGCGACAACGCCAGCTATGGCGCATACACGCCGCGCGTCCACGAAGGATCTGCTGATGCTAGGGAGCACTCCGCCATGGATTACACAACAACTAACACCACTCTCGTAAGTTACCAGGTGGCTAGTCGTTAGGATTAGCTCTAAGCCTCTAATAGCACGGCCATGGCAGTTCATCAAACACTACTGCATCTGCTTCTTTTTTGTTCAGTAGCTCTGTCTTTTTCATGTCTTCCAACATGCTGAAAGGCACCTGGAATAGTGTGTGTGAGGAGCAGCCCAGAGGGCGCAGTGAATTTTGGCAGAGAGCCTCCACGTTTTTGTCGATGGATGTGCGGCGGACAGAAGGTTCAGCTCCAGGATGCTTTTGTTGGAAGATGGTTTTACTTTTACCAGATTGTTTGTGTATTTGCCTGTAATTTAGCTGCAGCTGCTTTTTCGCCTTGTATCATAATCAAGTGAAAGAAAGAACTGCCAAATCTAAGATGTGTCCCCAGTTCTGTTTTCCCTAAGTGCATGTGACTTCTCTGGCTTCTTTAACTCAGTCACTTCTTACTTGCCAAGCATGTCTTGAGAAAAGCGAGGATGTTTCTTGGCTGGTTGGAAGCTCATCAACTGCTTGGAACAGAGCTCAGCGCAATCTTGCGCTGAATCAGCATATTTGCTTTTTTTTTTGTTTGAAAAGGAATCAGCATATTTGCTAAACAAACCAACTGTTAAATCCGTATATAGACTAATCATTCAGCTGAATATTTTCCCAGCAGGAGAACGACTGCTCACCCATCACATTTCGTCACCGGTAACAAACATGTTATGTCACGGAATATGCGAGAGAGTCACACGTTTGTATGTTCCCATTGGAAGTTGGACAACTAGGTGAGGTTAAAGCAGATGCCCCAGATAGTTTATGCCGGCAAATTAGAGAATAATGTGACTCGCTCTGTTTTTGTAGATAATGAACAACTCACTCTATTATCTTCTTGAAGTTTTCAAACAAAACAAAAGAATGTTCTTGAAACAAAAAGGACACTATCTTCTTGCACTTCACTTTCTTTTTCAGTTTGCTTTACACAACTCTATCATGTTAACAGCCACAGTTTTGGTTCTCAGAAAAGAAAAGTGCAGATCTGCCCGAATCGTATTTCTGTTAGCATTTTTTTAGAAGATTGATGGCGTATCTGGCATTGTATATGCATAATATATCTGTGCTGACCCAGTAGCACAGTTTGAAAGTTACCCACCTTTCTTCCAACTTATTCCCTTCAGCCTCTCGCCCCGTGGATAGCCATTACCCCAAAGACGGTAAAAACTTGCCTTACGAAGGTAATAAGTTACCCCAAAGACACATTGCGATGCTTAGTGCAATTCTGCCTACGAAGCGAAGACCGCTTTGCTGAAACTAAAGTACGCACACCAAAGCGTGTAGCTCTTTCCGGTGTGCGTGTGACAGAAGCGTATTAAGTTTAACGACACCAAGGAATGCTTTTCAGGAAGATTAACATAACAGAGAATCACAGACCAGGCAGCTGTTGCCCTCATGCTGTAAAGCAGAGGTTTCGGTCTAGTGCTTTTAGCTCTAGCTCAACAACTTGGAATAAGACCAAGGACGGGGAATAAATACAGTCAGTCAGTATATGTATGCACCTTTTGCCCATGAACTGATAGATACAGAGCCACTGGAAAACTAGCTACGCTGGGCGGTGCAACCTGGTAGAGAATGTCCAATGGCTCCAGACATGCCTGTCATTATCGCCGCTCAGTTGTGCTTGTTTAACGTCGGAATAAGTGTGTATTCAGTACTTCCACCAGCCACTCACACTATCTACGATGTGAACACATGATTTAGATACAACACGCGGTCCTAGATAAAATAAGGGGCGACTTCCCATTTGCAGATTATTACGCCAACCTTTTCTAATTAACTGATGCGGGGTGCGGGACCAGTTCTGGTCTCTGCAGGCCCGTCGTTGGGGGAGGCTTGATAGTGGCCCTGCACAGCGATGGCGCGCTCGCTGTGTGTGGGATGCGCAGTCCAGTGGAGGCAAAGGGTCGACTTCGGCCTGCTGCGTGGGAGTGGCTGCCCGGGTGAAAGCCTGGCCGGTGCTGGCCGGCCGACGGCGACGACGCCTGTGGGCGTCGCCATCCTCCTTGGAGGCGTCGTCGGGAATCTCACAGCCGGAGCTCCCGGATCAAGTACTTCGGGTGAAAACCTAGATCCTGCTGCAGGGTCGGGCGGGCGATGGCGTCGTCTTCAACGTCGTTCCCCTTTTTAGGGCGCCGTCTTGAAGACTTTGATCTCTGTGGTGCCTTCCTACGACTGGACGTGTATGGTGGCTTCTGTGGCAATGATGACGGCGGTGTACAATGCCGGAGGCGTGGCCCTGGCCGTGGTAGTCGGCTCTTCTTCTGCGGCGTGTCCGTGGGAGTGCCTCGACTGTTTGTTTGCTGTGAAGTCGAAGCCGCGATGGGGGACCGGTGGTATACGATGACACGTGACAGGTGGTTCGTTCGGTGATCCTTCGTGACGCCACCCCTACCCAGTTTCCTTAGTAGTTTCACCGCTGGAGTCGAAGCTGCGCTGCCTAGTGTGGTTTGTAAGGAGTGTTGTATGGTAGCTACTAGGGCTGCTGTTTTTCTTTTTGTTTTTTGATCTTCGATCCTTTGGTTCTAGGACCTTCACCATCTTGTTGTTTTCCGTTGCTTCCTGCTATTATCAATGAATGCCAGCAATGCTGGATCTTTCAAAAAAAAACACTACAGTATTTAAAACAGGGGGCACCTTCTGTTCTCCAGAATATTACTCCAACCTTTTCTAGTTTGGCACAGGAGATCGCTACTCATAATTTGATCGGATCACTCCCACACGGTATATACTCCCTCCATCCGAAAATACTTGTCATCAAAATGGATAAAAAGAGATGTATCTAGAACTAAAATATGTCTAGATACATTCCCTTTTATTCATTTTGATGACAAGTATTTCCGGACGGAGGGAGTACACAAGAAACCTCTACCATAGAAAATCCAATTGCTCGATTTCCCATGAGATTATCTTATTTACATAGGATTACCGATCAAGATCTTGGCCGAACAATTCAGAAATGAACCACTTGATATTACATAATCCATAATGAGTGGGATCAAATTCCACTAATTAAAACTTTCGGTGGACAATGACATGCACAGGTTGAGTTCTAATTGATTTTCTGGTGCATATCCATGTCCATCCTTGCTGGCCGCATGCAATTTGTCCCCGATCCAGTTTTGGTTCCCCTCCTTTCTACTACGCACACCGAAAAGAGCTACACGCTTTCTTGTACCAATAATGTACCCTCCCTTTGGTGTCTTCTTATTTACGAATTTCGCCATACACAATCTGAAGAGGAAACAAAGCAACAGATTCCAGCAAGCTTGTAGGAGAATAAAGGCACTGGCATATGGAATGCAGTAGCAAAGGAAATGTGATTATCCATTTGTTTATCCATATACACCTAATAATGCACTCATATAAGCCCTCGTGCCAAATGTAGCACTTTGTTTTCTAGCAAGTGGCTCAGATGTTTGTGACGTCAAATTTGTTGTTTTTCTTGGAGGTTGATGACAACAGTTCCTGTCTTGGAGGTTAAAATGAGAAAAGTTTAAAATGGCAAAATTGGGATGAATGGTCTGACTTAGTTACGGTGTTTAGTAACATTGGCCATGTCTTAAACTCAGACACTAGTGTCAGTATAGGCCAATGGCCTTCCACGAAAAAGCAAGTGTAGACAGATATTTTCGGTCCCGTATTCTCCGAATAATATTGCTCATGACTCAAGAACCAGTCTGCTGATCTGATTGATAATTCTGAGAATTAAAATATTCCATAGAGCAATGAACACTCAGTATATCGACATGCCATGCAGTAAAACATTAGCATTAGAATGTGTGGCATCATTATTAGGATCTTGACTGTGCTTGGCTTGCCATGAAAGATTCCAGCAAAAAATATATGGTCATGGTGAACCTTGTTAGTTTGTCTGCCTAGCGAGTATTTGGCTGAACGACAATTGCCATGACTAAATTTTGCATGTCTTGAAAACTTGTGTTCCGACAAGTTAGTGGGTCTCATGAACATGGATGGAGCATCGGGAACAGTCAGTCTATGGCCGTCCACGACACAATAGCTGACCACAACAAGGTGTATAAACTTACCGGCCAAGTATTATTGCCCCAAACCCAAACAGTCCAAGGGAACCATTTTAAGTTCAGCCTGACTTGGGGACAGATGTTGTATCTCCTGCAGCCTACCGTAAGTACCCGAAGAAAGTGCAATAAACGCAAGCACAAGAAGCATCTATTAGTCTTAGTTGAAATTCATATTCAGCTACATTAATCCCTGTTCAAAAATTCATCCGATTAACCAGTTAACTTGCCGATTAATCCCTACTCGTAGGGTCACCGAGTAGCCTATAAACCGATAAATCGTCTGATTAATTGATTAAATGGCCGATTAACTTGCCGATTAGCCGATTAATCCCCTACTCATCTGCCAACCGAGCAGCTACCAGTTAACGATTTCCTTAACAATGACATTAATTGTATTCATGAGGTTCATGCGGGCTTTTTGCTCAATTCATATGCGAGCTCCATTGATATGTATGCATTCTAAGGTAAAAGAAATAGGAGAAACTTAAGTACGTTTGTTTTTCCATGACAAAAAAGGTGAGGGCTTCAATTTTAAAAGACGAAAACAAATATGCTAGAATGCTAGTAAAGAAGAGTTCGGAGTGCATCTATAGATCAGTATCTTTTATTTGAAAGGTAGCTCGATAAACCAAACATCATGAGCATCATATAGTGAAGAAGCAACATACGTTAGCAAATGGCAAGTCACCACCAATTTCTAGTGTGTAAAATTTTCCATAATGAGAACATGTGGGTGGTCATTTTTTGCACATAGCTGGTGAATGAACTGCATGTATTTATATTAAAGGAAGGGGAAATGGTAAACGACCACAATACAACAAACAATAAAAAATTAAAACCCACAAACAACCACACACACGACCCAAAACAACCAGTGCTACCACACGGCAACCCAAGAAATGAGCTCTCTAATGCAACTAGAAGTGACTCCAGCCCGCTACAGCCCACTGTGTGGAGTCAGCTTCAATTTACTCGATGATACTTTAAAGTGGTGTGAAGCTTGTGAATGAACTCACCACGATCTTGCAAAATTCCTGGTGCCTCCGACCCCTAGGTATAGAGTTCAGGAAGAAAATACATCTATGTATTTCAAAATGTTCTACTATTTCTTTTTAGATATATTGAATATTAGAAGCTATTGACATTTCAAACTCCCAGTATGCTTCAGGGTATAGGTGTTGTGAATGTTGTGTTACCGAGTCTGTTAGTGTGAGAGAAGAGTGGATACTTGAGAAGAAACATGATGCATATGTCTCCTTCTATTATGGTGGAAGTTGCAATTCACATGAAGGGCCAGTTCTTTTGCTGGCTTTTATGGGTTTCTAGAATAAGCTACCCACTACCAAGCTTACTCTAGAAGCCCAACCAATTTTTATTTCTTTTAGAAGCCTAGTAGTCAAGTCATGATACAAGGACTTGACTACTTGGCTTCTAAAAAAATTGGTTGGGCTTCTAAAATAAGCAGGGATGGCAACTTACTCCAGCTTATTCTAGAAGCCATCAAAAGAACTAGCGCGAAGTCTCGAATTTTAGCTACATTACCTATATGGGTGCCTGCCTTGATGTTCTCGTGACTGGGGGTAGCTAGAGCCAAGTGGCATCGATGTTATCAATAAAAAGGAAAACACGTTAAAACGGACAAGTGCCATGTGTATGGGTAAATTTGTAGGCAAGCAACATATTAATTTGGTACAAACAGGCATTGTAGCTCATACGGATCCATTGATCTATAAAACAAAGATAGATAAAATAATGCTACTATTTCATTGCCTATACAAACATGTGGCTGCCATTTTTCAGGGATAAAAATAATTGGCAAGAGTGCATATTAAGGTCAAGTTTGACCTGTGAAAATCTGAATTACCAGTGAGTTGGAACTTGTAAGGCCAAAACTAGTCAACCATGCTGTCTAAGCTCAGCAGTTTCATAGAAATCCACAACCACATAATAGTATGCCATTGATGGTTCATTATTGACGGATGGTGAAGATACTTAGTGGGTAGGACTCGTGACAAACGGAGGTTTTAAACGGGTACCTTATTCACATAAAACATTTATGATGACCAAGGTACTGTACTATACCCAAGACTGGCATCTATATAACCTAGCAGTCCATCTCCATCATATAAAACAATGTCATGCCACTATATCTCATTGACCACTCCCATGACCAATCCCCCCTCCCCCACTCGTTACACACCTAAACTAAAATCTTCCACCCGCCAGGGCCCCACACATCAACACCCAACATCTCCAAAGTTGTTGCATGGTACTTGGGGGTCGAAATCTATACCAAATCTCCCTAATCTTCCCAGTGGATCAATCAAAACATAGTATTTCAAAAAGATCAACAAAATGTTATTGAATTTCTTTTTCATAGGACTAGGAAGCATGGGGAAGTCTACATCATCAGTGATGGATAAGAATGAGCAACATAAACATGTCCTCATACAAAAATTAAATATCTTGTGGCAGGGCGACAAAACATGGTTACTTGTAGACTTTGTGCCGGTCACCTCTCTCGGGCTAGGATCCATCTGCCTGGGGTGCTTGCTAACTAGATTTGTATGTTGTTGGCTGGCGGCTAAGGGGGAGGTAGGGTTGTGGTTGTAGTTGTGGGGGAGGTGGGGTTGTTGCTTTCATAGACAGCAGGGTAGGCTAAATGGACAAAGCACCACCTAAATGACCACAAAATCACAATACATGAGAGTACTGAACAAAGTACTAAGCTACTTGATCGTGCATGACGCTAGAACATCAATATACTTAACATAATAGTTGATCATTGCATTACTTAGCACCAGTACTTCTTCACTGCATTACTTTACATAAGCAGTTGTTCACTTCAATACTTAACATAACCAGGTTGTTCATAACTTAACTAACATCATTGCATTTACCATAATAGCTTAACTAAGCAGTTCACAGACCAAATCACAAAAATATGCACCTACCACCATCAACTTGCAAGGCCTACTATATTTACTTATCCAGGATTCCCTTCCTCTCCATGCCTCTAATATTGCCTTGATCTGCTCGAGGTTGTCCTTGCTCTCATGCTTATTATTTAGCAGGTTAGCAATTGTATTCGCAAGATCCTTCTTCTCTTTTGCAAGTGGATCCATGTCCACCTAGATCTCATGCGTGGCCTTCCTGGTGTTATGATTATATTCCCGTGAGTTTGTAGGATACACATTTGCTCCTTTGCAAGTCGCCGCTTCTCCATCTTGACCTCCAAATGTAGTTGTTCCTTCTTCTTCTCAAATTATCTAGCATCCATTGCTTTCTGGTAATCCACCTTTCCAACCCCGTCATGCAAATCAAACATCTTGCTAACATCATCCACCATTTTTTTTATTGATTGCAGAGATGCTCATTCTCCTTCTTCAACTTGGCTAGCTCTGTGTCATAGGCCTGATTATCTGTCACCCTGCCAGAGTTTTGTTCATGAAACATGTCCCATAGCTTGGTCAAGTAGTTATCTAGTATGACAGGCTAATGCCCATCAACGCAATGCACTACTCCATAGTTTACACCTCCATGCTAAAGTAAACTAAATGTAAGAATTGTTGGCATTCATCAATAAATTCAACAATCCAATACTAACAGATTAGCAAAACTAACATTATTGTTAATGCCGCCTCAGATGACAATTTCCCTTTCAGAGTACAAAGCCTATGGCCATTTCATGCGCCAGCCAATGTAAAACTAACATTACTGCTTGATATCCTTACACCAAATTAAACAACAAATATCTACATTGCAATTTCCATGTAAGTACACATCAATTTCATGTGATAGGCATTGTACTTGTACTAGCTACATAAATTAGAGTGTCAATTAGCAAGTTAATGGTCAGTGACTAACTAAGCACCAAGATAACTGGTTCTCAATTGTGCAGCCAATATACCACTATCTCCACATCATCTGCTACACTATACTCTCACATTTGAGATACATGTGCTACCTAGGTATAGTGAAACATTATGAATTCATCTGCTGGTTACATACCTGCATAGAGTAGCCAAGGAATCTCCTTCCAGTATCAATTCCTTCAAAAGGAACACATTTATTCATCATATGTCTGTGCAGCATGCACTTAGGCATGTCATCCATAACATCACCGCAGTAAAGTGGCTCAAGATTAGTCTCCAAGGTGTCCTAGATCCATTATAAGCTAGATCAATGAAAGATTTCTTCGAATCGGTGCAAAAAATCTCAAAATAAATCCCCAAATCCAAAAACCCTAACACTAACTAATAAGTAGGAGAAATCTTACAAAGTACTCAATGTCCATGAAGCAGTCGGCCATGTTGATGTCCTCATCAGTGCTCTCATGCCAATCCTTCCACAATGGCATGGTCACCGGGGACAAGAACTACAGTCGTTGGTGTCGGCGAGCGAGCTCGAGAGAGATAAAGGATAGCGAGGGAGAGAGAGAGAGAGATAGAGAGAGCGAGAGAGAGAGAGAGAGAGAGAGAGAGAGAGAGAGAGATGGACGCAATTTCCCGTTGGATCCGGTAGAAATCATTTCGAAGTCGATTATCTGGAACGGCTCCAAAGGCTTCGGCCCATCTCTGGATATGGGTATCGGACGAAGATTTCATGCAAAGTGATTGCACATCCCTTCTGTACTCCATCATTAGAATGATGACGTAGAATCCATCATTCTCACTTCTTGCCGGTTGCTGGATGCAATAGAAGTCAGTCTTGCGGTTAAAACAAAGCCCAACCTTATTTGTTTTTTTGTATTGGATGTAGCCACCCCGCATGCTGAAGCCCAGCATAGCTCTGTCCGGAACATAATTTATGTGTGTGTAATCTTTCTTCTGTATGTTCTTCGACGGGTCCAAATATAGAGCGCAGGAGTAATGCGGGTAAATAACAATGAGAACGGCACGACACCCTCCACTGCGCAAAATACACAATCAAGTTTAGCCTCCATGCGTGCAAAGTAACTATTGAAATGCACGAAAGGATGTATGTGTTATAGTGATATCCGCGGATGACTTACCTGGGATGATAAGGTAGGAGAATCGTTTCTTTGTCCTTATTGCTGACCAAGAATTCTTCGATGTACTGACTCGCATATTGACGGCTGGCCTCGTTGATTGACAAGAATCCCTCATGCATGTAGTATGGGTCCACAACTGCAAGACCGGTGACTTGCTCTCTCCTGACGACGTAGTTCATGTGCAGCGCATACAGGCGGACGAACGTAAAATCGAGTGTCCTCATTTGAAACATCTGGAAGATGTAATCAAACCTCAGGAAGAAGAGGTCCGCGGGGCATGTGTGGACATACATCTTGAAACTGCTCGGCACATGAACCGTATAAAGTGGGTATCCTGGATTATCCGAGGCGAGGAGGCTTCTCTCTGTAGAAAGCACATGGTCATGGAGTCTCGTGAGATCCCCTTCTATGGCAGCTAGTGCATTCGCCGGTACCATTGGCTCTCCCGCGACATGGATTAATGGCGCATGTTTCATCGGTACATGGTCAACCTTGGTCGAAGGCGACAGGCTGCTAGAACCAACATTGCCAGCTTTATTGGATTTTCTCGCCGCCGGTCTCTTCCTCTGCTTCTTCTTGGTGGGCTGAGGTGGTGGTGGGTCTGCCAGACCCTCCCTGAGCACCAACCCTAGTGTTGCCGGGCTCAACATTGGACGACTTTGGCTAAGTAGTTGAGCTTGGGTGGATCCGGCATCTGAAGGCGTGTCCTGCGAGGATTGCATGAACAAAGACTTCTTGCACTCCCGAGGACGTTCCGGTTCTGGTACATGCATCTCATATTCATATGGTTGACTCATTGTTACTTCGTTGTCAAAGGCAGTATTGAAATACTGGTTAGGGTCATCGTCGGCCTCCTCCATGTCATGATCCCTATCCTCTTCCATGGGGCAGATGGCATCATCTACCGGCGGAACGGTTGGCCCTCCTTCCTCATGTCTCTCGATCTCAGCAAGCAGCACAGACAATGGTTGTACTTGTGTAGGTGGTGTTGTGGTCATACCTTCCTGAGGTCCCGTTGCTGTGCTCCCGGCCACCTCGACACGAAGAAGATTTTTCGGCCACGGGATCGGCCAATTTTTGCATTGGCCAAGCTGCGTGGGGGTTTCGTCACCCTCTCCATCGGTTTGTATCAGACGAGGGAGACCCTCGTAGCCCACTTTCACACTCGCCATGGAGACCCCACTAGTAGAAAAACACCTAATAGTCCCGGTTCGTAAGGGCCTTTAGTCCCAGTTCATGAACCGGGACTAATGGGTTGTTACTAATACCTCCACCCATTAGTCCCGGTTCAATCCAGAACCGGGACCAATGTGCCTCCACGTGGCCCTGTGCGCCGAGCCCAGTGAGGGGGCCTTTGGTCCCGGTTGGTGGCTCCAACCGGAACCAAAAGGCATCCACGCGTCAGCATTCTAGTGGCTGGGTTTTTTTTGAAAGGAGGGGAGGTTGGGGGTTTTGGGGGGTTAATTTAGGTGTTTCATATATTGTGTTAGCTAGCTAATTAATAGAGAGAAGTGTCCTCTCTTATGTCTGTGCTTGGTCGACGCTACGTACTATACATACATAAGTGATCGAGAGAACCATTCAGTACAGAAGTTCGTCATGCATACCGAGAGAAGTGATCGATCGACCTCTCCTTCTCCGAGAGATTGGTCGAACAACAAGTTTTCGTATCATGTATCCGACGCTACTGGCTACATACATGTACAATATGTATAAGATCTCTTAATTACAAACCCGTAGCATTTGAAATCAATTTCCATATGGTATTCTCCAGCTTTATTGATGACGTGGTCAAGAAAGAATCCTGCCAATTCCTCTTGAATTGCTTTCATGCGATCTGGTTCTAGGAGTTCATTCCGCATCTGCCACGTCTAATTTGAAGAAGGGGGTTAATTAATACATATATATGAATGAAACTCAACAGAAATGATGGTGTAATAAAATGAAATTGTGAATATTATTGCTTACGCACTTCATATTGTCTTTGAGAGTAGCCCCGCTTGTATTTGAAAGTCGCGGTGTGGATGAACTCGCACACGTAGTATCCACAGAAATCATTCCCTTCCTCCTGCCACAAGCACTTTACGAGAAATAGAGGTCAATCAAACTGATAATGAAGCATTATAAATGGCATTGATGAAAGTATAGCTATAGAATCAATTGGAGATGCGTGCAACTAGCTAGCCAGTAGTACTTACTTTCGGCCATTTATATGTCAGCTCCTTCGGCAGTCCCGGAGCTTCTGCGGTGAACTGTTTCCAAACCCTGCAAGACAAAGAAAATTATTATTATTACTTGAGATATCAGGAAATGAACAAAAAGTTGCCGATATGGTGCGATAATGATCGATTGAACTTACTTGCTGAGCATTTCAGTGATGTCCGCATAGGATTTGGGATCTTTCCGTCTCGAGTCTAAGAAGGTTACTAGTCCACGCTCAAGCTTAATCTCCAGAAGAATATAGTGGTACCTGCGCACGTATGCATAACTCATCAATTATATTACTATAAGCTCGCTTGAGTAATAAGGGAAACCGAATATGCACACGACAGGAACACTCACGGGCCGTTGTAAGGAAAGAGTATGGTATCTTTATTTTGATTTTTTATCAACGATTGTAGCAAGTTGTCCTCGGCCTCTTTGACGTTCTTTTCAACCAGAAATACATCTATGATATTTGTGTTAATGAACCCAATATCATAAATTTCTTGTTTTTTGCACTCGACGATCTTCGATCTGCATAATATATTGAGGATAATTAGTTATAAATACATGCAATGAAAGAGCCGAGCTATATATAGAGATTTAATGACAGAAATAGTACTTACAGGTAGTAGCAAAAGACCATTAATTTATCGAGGGCCTTTTGATTGAAGAACTCGAAGAACTCCTCAAATGGAACAGTCAACAGATCATTTGCAACGAGATCGTGCTCCTCTTTAATATGCAGATACAAAGCATTCTTACCCTCAGACTCTCTGCAGGTTTCCATGTACCAATTATGGAATCTTCACATCATTGTTGTCAGAGATTTTTCATCTTTGACGAGAGGCTTCCCGTACTCGTATCTGTGTCCGTCCACCTCCAAGAAATCAGGAAGTGCATCGTCAGGCAGGTAATCGTCAAGATTGCCATAACCGCCCGCTGTCCCCGGAGCATTAGACACATTGAGCAGGGGGCACGATTGCTGTGCTTGTTCGCCGAGCTGGGCAATTTTTTCCCCTTTGCTCGTTCTTTTGACCTTTTAGCACTGACAGTAGTTCCCGACCGCTGGGCTTGGAGATATGTCTGTTCAGTAATGCGCTCATAGTTGGTTCTCGGTGGAGACTTTGGTGGTTTCCTTAGGGCATCGATAGTGCGCTTTGCTTTCACCGGATCTACCTTCTCCTCCGGAGGCGGATGTCTCTTTGCTTTCACCCCTTCAAAGAACTCCTTCACGTGGGTCCGCACAATCGTATCGTTTTCCTCCTCGGACCTCTCGTACGGTAACTTCTCTAGAGGCTTGAGAGATGATGGACCATATTTGTATTGCCTCCCGCCTCTGGTTGTGCTGCTAGACGCCGGAGCAGACGGAGCGGCTGCGGCGTTTGTCTTCTTTCGTGCTTGCTTACGAGGCGGAGGAGAAGGAGTACGACACGCCGGAGCAGCCGGGGCGGTGGCGGGTCTCTTCCGCCCTTGCTGGCGAGGCGGAGAAGGAGGATGCTGCTGGCTGCTCGGGAGCGCCGGCGCCGGCGGAGAAGGAGGCGGAGTGCCGCCATGCGCCGGAGAAGGAGGATGCTGCTGGCTGCTCGGGAGCGCCGGCGCAGGCGGAGAAGGAGGCGGAGTGCCGCCATTCGCCGGAGAAGGAGGCGGAGTGCCGCCACGCGTGCCCTGATCGTCACTCGCCGGAGGAGGAGGCGGAGTGCCCTGACTCGCCGGAGCAGGAGGAGGAGGCGGAGGCGTCCAGTTCAAAAGGTTGATGAGCTCCTTCTTCCATAGGCATGGAGTCTTCAGAGCAGAACCCAGCCTAGTCTCCCCTTCACCGGTAGGGTGGTCAAGCACGAGGTCCTCAAATCCCTCCATTATTTCATCCACCATCACCTTAGCATATCCTTTTGGAATCGGCTGGCAGTGATAAGTTGTGCCGGGTCCACTAGGATAAACTTGGCCAATAGCCGCCTTGACCTTCAAAGTCATCCATCACGCCATCATGTGGCAATTTTGAGACTCTGTGATACCATCCACGGGATAGCTGGCAGGAGCCGTCAAGACATGCTCCGGCTGAAGCAGCTCGGTGGAAGCCACGCTGCTTCCCGGCTGAGATGGCGGGGTAGCTTCGGGGGAAGCTTCGGCAGGTCTTTTGCTGCCATCTGCTGCTTCTCGTTCCTCTTCTCGATACTCTAGCCCCATTACCCTTTCGTGCAGCACCTGCAGTTGGTCCTGCTCCAGTTTCTTCCTCCTCTCGTGGGTTTTGTAACCCCCTGCGTCCGGAAAACCAACCTTCCACGGAATGGAGCTTGGCGTGCCTCGTGTCCGTCCAGGGTGCTCAGGATTCCCAAGGGCCATTGTGAGCTCGTCCTTCTCCCTGTTTGGAAGGAACGTCCCTCGCTGCGCTGCATCGATATAGTGTCGAAGGTTCTTGACTGGTATTTCCAGTTGCTCGTCTGTCCACTGGCAAAACCCTGTTACAGGGTCCAAGGTTCCGCCAGACCCGAAGAACCAAGTCCGGCAACGATCTGGCCATCTCATTGTCTCTGGTTCGATCCCTTTTTCAAGCAGATCATTCTCAGCCTTGGACCACTTAGGCCGGGCTTGTAGGTAGCCACCTGACCCCGTGCAATGGTGAAGCGTCTTCTTCGCAGCATTTTTCTTGTTTGTCTCTGACATCTTCTTACTCTTTTCTGATGTCTTGTGGGCCACAAATGCGGGCCAGTGATCTTTGATCTTCTCATATTTGCCGATGAATTCTGGTGTCTTTTTATCTTTGACAAACTGGTTCAGCTCTTTCCTCCACCTCCTCATTACGGTTGCCATCTTCTTAAGAGCACAAGACTTGATTAATTCCTCTTTAACTGGCTTCTCCGGATCCTCCTCTGGCGGTAGGGTGAAATTTGCCTTCAGCTGAGTCCAAAGATCTTCTTTCTGCATATCATTGACATAAGACACCTCAGCGTCTTCCTCCTTAGGCTTATACCATTGCTGGATGCTGATCGGGATCTTGTCCCTAACAAGAACCCCGCACTGAGAAGAAAATGCCTTCCTTGTCCGGAAGGTTCAATCGGTTCGCCGTCGGGCGCGATTTCTATGATCTCAAACTTTTCATCCGAGCTCAACTTTTTCTTCGGGCCTCGCCTCCTTACCGAAGTTGTGCTCGATCCGGAGGGCTAGAAATTATAAGGAAGAAAGACGAGAGTAATTAATATGTGTACATATACCAAAACAATGGAAGCATCAATTAGCTAGTCAGCACGGGCTTAACTAATATATATATACCTGGCCGGGCTCGGTTCGGTCACTGGAGCAGTCAGCACGGTCTCCTTCTTGTTCCTCTATTTGTCACCGGAGCCATCATGAACATAGTCCTGTTCTTGTACCGGCATTAATGGGCCGAAGCCAGCATGAACATAGCCCTCTTCTTCACCCCGTTCTTCCAGCTGACCAACAACGGTGTCGAGGAGAAATGACGCAACTTCATCCCTTCCATTTGAGATTATGTCCCTCAATATTGCTTCTGTTTCTTCGTCTCGGCAGTGCTCCATAGTTTCTGCAGATATTTACAACATGCTTATATATGGTACAGATGGAACTAGTGGCAAACGTAGAACTAGCCAGCTAATCACAATAATGAATCATGTTAGTGGCCTCGACGCTGCTTCTCTAGGGTTTGGGGTCGCCTCGACACAACAACGCTTCGAAAGAGTTAATTTGTCGGGTAGGGGCACGGCCGGAGGGGGTAGGATACCAACATCGTTTTCTCTCTAGGGTTTGGGTGTCCTCGAGAGTTTTGTCGAGCGAGAGGGCCGAGGGGGGGGGGTATTTATATCAACCGCCCCTCATGTCGAAGTTATCTCGAGGGGGTTATATCGACAACGACGCGACAACGACGAGAAAGAAAAATAATTAAGGAAAAGGAAGAAAAGAGGAAGAAGGAAGAAGGAAGAAGAAAAAAAAAGAGGAGAAGAAGAAAGGAATAGAGGAGAAGAAGAAAAAATAGAATTTTTTTTCTATTTTTTCTTCTTCTCCTCTATTCCTTTCTTCTTCTCCTCTTCTTTTTCTTTTTTTTTCCTCTTCTTATTTATTTCTCCTCTTCTTCCTCTCCTCTTCTTCATCTTCTTATTTTCCTTTTTCCTCTCATTCTTTTTCTTCTTCTTTCTTCCTTCTTCCTTCTTCCTCTTTTCTTCCTTTTCCTTATTTTACTTTAAATTTCTCCTCACTAACCTAAAATGCACTAACCTAAAATCGATATCTACTAACAACTTAAAAAAATAATACATATATGAAAAAATGCATATATGAAAAAAAAACATCATCATATCATCAACAGAAAAATAGTATTTTTTTCTAAAAATCTATCTTTTGCATATATACATCAACATATATACACACTAACCTAAAATGCACAAAAATGCTATCGGAGAGGGGGTATATCGACCCCCCTCATGTATCCACATACATACATCTATACATACATATATACTTACATATATGTATAAATTTTTGCATATATAAAGTTTTGCATATATAAAGTTTTTCTAAAATCTAACTTTTGCATATATGAACATATATACACAGAGAACATATACATATATATACACAGAGAACATATACATAAAATGCAAAAAAAAAAGAGGAAAGGGCGCCGGCGGCCGGATCGAAGGCGGCGGCGTGTGGTCGGGGCGACGACGACGG
>NC_041385.1:40624437-40625470 GCF_002162155.2 Triticum dicoccoides | reverse complement strand
GCGACAGGGTCGGGGCCGGCAGGGGCGGCGGGCGCGGCGATGGTGTCGGGGCAGTGGCTCGGCGGCGGCGACGGCGAGGTGGACCAGCCCGACGGCGTCGGGGCAGGGCTCGGCGGCGACGGCGACGAGGAGCAGAGGCGTTGGGGCGAGAAGAAACAGATTGATTTTGGCGAAAACTGCCAAGTGCTGTATATATACGAAGGGCATTGGTCCCGGTTCGTGACACCAACCGGGACTAATCCCCTTTAGTCCTGGTTGGTGCCACCAACCGGGACCAAAGGCCTCTTTTTCGACAGCCCAAAGGGCGGGAACCGGCGGCCTTTGGTCCCGGTTGGTGGCACCAATCGGGACTAATGCCCACCCTGTAGTCCCGGTTGGTGCCACCAACCGGGACCAAAGGCCTCTGTGCTGCCCGCCTCGGGACCAAAGTTTAGTCCCACCTCGCTAGTCGAGAGGGGCGCGCAGTGGTTTATAAGCCCAACTGCCGCACCCCTCTCGAGCTCCTCTCCACCGCAGGCTTTCGGGCCTACTTTCTATTGCTTTGGCTGATGGGCCTTCTGGGCCTACTGCGGGCCTGAATCCTGGCCCATAGTAGGGTTTCTAGTCGTATTCAGGCCGTGGGGGCCTAGTAGGAGGCATTTTTTTTGTTTTTTGTTTTCTTTACTTATTGTTGCTATATTTATTTTTTTCCAGTTTTTTTCTTTTGTTTTCTGCATTATTTATTTTCTTTTGTTTTTTGCTTTATTTTTTAATTGTTTTTTCTTTTGGATTTAGGAAAATTATAAACTTTCTGTTAGTGCCATTAGTTTTCAAATTTGAAAACGCTTTTTTTTTATTTTTTTGTTTTCTTTCTTGCTTTATTTATTTTATTTTGTTTCTACTTACAACAAAATACTTATTGTTGTTTTTTTCTTTTGTTTTCTGCATTATTTATTTTCTTTTGTTTTTTGCTTTATTTTCTAATTGTTTTTGCTTTTAGTTTTAGGAAAATTATAAACTTTCTGTTAGTGCCATTAGTTTTCAAATTTGAAAA
>NC_041385.1:40612915-40624137 GCF_002162155.2 Triticum dicoccoides | reverse complement strand
TTATTTTATTTTGTTTCTACTTACAACAAAATACTTATTGTTGTTTTTTCTTTTGTTTTCTGTATTATTTATTTTCTTTTGTTTTTTCCTTTATTTTTTTAATTTTTTTTGCTTTTAGTTTTAGGAAAATTATAAACTTTCTGTTAGTGCCATTAGTTTTCAAATTTGAAAACATTTTTTTTGTTTTTTTGATTTCTTTCTTGCTTTATTTATTTTATTTTGTTTCTACTTACAACAAAATACTTATTTTTAATTATTACGAGGGCCGAACCATAAGACATTAAAGCATTTCAAATGAACTATGAAAAAGTTGAAAGTTGGCATGGTATCATAAATTGACCCACATAGCATGTGCATGTACAAAACGGACAATGGTATCATACTCGTCAGTTACAAAGTTGGCATGGTATCATCATAATAGTTGCGGGAGAAAGTCTTCACTTTTTCTTCGCTTGTGTCATTTGCTTATTGCGCCGTAACGATGGATAATCTTCATCGTTTATCAGGATGCTGGGGTCAGCCTTGACTTTGAAGGGAGGAATTTCATGAAACTTTTCATAATCTTCAGACATGTCTGTCTTGTCCTCCACTCCCACGATGTCCCTTTTTCCTGAAAGACCTATGTGGAGCTTTGGCTCATCGTATGATGTATTCGCTTCCTTATCTTTTCTCTTTCTCGGTCTGGTAGACATGTCCTTCACATAGATAACATGTGCCACATCATTGGCTAGGACGAACGGTTCGTCAGTGTACCCAAGATTTTTCAGATCCACTGTTGTCATTTCGTACTGTGGGTCTACCTGTACCCCGCCTCCTGACAGATTGACCCATTTGCACTTAAACAAAGGGACCTTAAAATCTACTCCGTAGTCAAGTTCCCATATGTCCACTATGTAACCATAATATGTGTCTTTTCCCCTCTCGGTTGTTGCATCAAAGCGGACACCGCTGTTTTGGTTGGTGCTCTTTTGATCTTGGTCAATCGTGTAAAATGTATTCCCATTTATCTCGTATCCTTTCCAAATCAATACAGTCAAAGATGGTCCCTTGGACAACAAGTACAGCTCATCACAAACAGTGTTGTCACCTCTGATACGTGCTTCCAACCAACTGCTAAAAGTCCTGATGTGTTCACATGTAATCCAGTCATCGCACTGCTCCGGGTGTTTGGAGCGCAGACTGTTCTTGTGTTCATCGACATACGGGGTCACCAAGGTAGAGTTCTGTAGAACTGTGTAGTGTGCTTGAGACCAAGAATATCCGTCCCTGCATATTATTGAGTCCCTTCCAAGCGTGCCTTTTCCAGTCAGTCTCCCTTCATACCGCGATTTAGGGAGACCTATCTTCTTAAGGCCAGGAATGAAGTCAACACAAAACCCGATGACATCCTCTGTTTGATGGCCCATGGAGATGCTTCCTTCTGGCCTAGCGCGGTTACGGACATATTTCTTTAGGACTCCCATGAACATCTCAAAGGGGTACATATTGTATAGAAATACAGGGCCCAGAATGACAATCTCGTCAACTAGATGAACTAGGACGTGCGTCATGATATTGAAGAAGGATGCTGGGAACACCAGCTCGAAACTGACAAGACATTGCACCACATCACTCCTTAGCTTTGGTATGATTTCTGGATCGATCACCTTCTGAGAGATTGCATTGAGGAATGCACATAGCTTCACAATGGCTAATCGGACGTTTTCTGGTAGAAGCCCCCTCAATGCAACCGGAAGCAGTTGCGTCATAATCACGTGGCAGTGATGAGACTTTAGGTTCTGAAACTTTTTGTCTGCCATATTTATTATTCCTTTTATATTAGACGAGAAGCCAGTCGGGACCTTCATACTAAGCAGGCATTCAAAGAAGATTTCCTTCTCTTCTTTGGTAAGAGCATAGCTGGCAGGACCTTCATACTGCTTTGGAGGCATGCCGTCTTTTTCGTGCAAACGTTGTAGGTCCTCCCGTGCCTCAGGTGTATCTTTTGTCTTCCCATACACGCCCAAGAAGCCTAGAAGATTCACGCAAAGGTTCTTAGTCACGTGCATCACGTCGATCGAAGAGCGGACCTCTAGGTCTTTCCAGTAGGGTAGGTCCCAAAATATAGATTTCTTCTTCCACATGGGTGCGTGTCCCCCAGCGTCACTCGGAACAACTAGTGCGCCGGGACCCTTTCCAAAGATTACCTGTAAATCATTGACCATAGCAAGTACGTGATCACCGGTACGCATGGCGGGCTTCTTCCGGTGATCTGCCTCGCCTTTGAAATGCTTGCCTTTCTTTCGACATTGATGGTTGGTCGGAAGAAATCGACGATGGCCCAGGTACACATTCTTCCTGCAGGTTGCCAGGTATATACTATCGGTGTCAAGTAAACAGTGCGTGCATGCGTGGTATCCCTTGTTTGTCTGTCCTGAAAGGTTACTGAGAGCGGGCCAATCATTGATGGTCACGAACAACAACGCCTTTAGGTTAAATTCCTCCTGTTTGTGCTCATCCCACGTACGTACACCATTTCCATTCCATAGCTGTAAAAGTTCTTCAACTAATGGCCTTAGGTACACATCAATGTCGTTGCCGGGTTGCTTAGGGCCTTGGATGAGAACTGGCATCATAATGAACTTCCGCTTCATGCACATCCAAGGAGGAAGGTTATACATACATAGAGTCACGGGCCAGGTGCTGTGATTGCTGCTCTGCTCCCTGAAAGGATTAATGCCATCCGCGCTTAAAGCAAACCATATGTTCCTTGGCTCACTTGCAAACTCATCCCAGTACTTTCTCTCGATTTTTCTCCACTGCGACCCGTCAGCGGGTGCTCTCAACTTACCATCTTTCTTACGGTCCTCACTGTGCCATCGCATCAACTTGGCACGCTCTCCATTTCTGAACAGACGTTTCAACCGTGGTATTATAGGAGCATACCACATCACCTTCGTAGGAACCCTCTTCCTGGGGGGCTCGCCGTCTACATCACCAGGGTCATCTCGTCTGACCTTATACCGTAATGCACCGCATACCGGGCATGCGTTCAGATCCTTGTACGCACCACGCAAGAGGATGCAGTCATTAGGGCATGCATGTATCTTCTGCACCTCCAATCCTAGAGGGCATACGACCTTCTTTGCTGCGTATGTACTGTCGGGCAATTCGTTATCCTTTGGAAGCTTCTTCTTCCATATTTTTAGTAGCTTCTCAAATCCTTTGTCAGGCACAACATTCTCTGCCTTCCACTGCAGCAATTCTAGTACGGTACCGAGCTTTGTGTTGCCATCTTCGCAATTGGGGTACAACCCTTTTTTGTGGTCCTTTAACATGCGATCGAACTTCAGCTTCTCCTTTTGACTTTCGCATTGTGTCCTTGCATCGACAATGACCCGGCAGAGATCATCATCATCAGGCACATCGTCTGGTTCCTCTTGATCTTCAGCAGCTTCGCCTGTTGCAGCATCATCGTGCACATCGTCTGGTTCCTCTTGATCTTCAGTAGCATCACCGTATTCAGGGGGCACATAGTTGTCATTGTACTCTTCTTCTTCGTCGTCTTCCATCATAACCCCTATTTCTCCGTGCCTCGTCCAAACATTATAGTGTGGCATGAAACCCTTGTAAAGCAGGTGGGTGTGGAGGATTTTCCGGTCAGAGTAAGACTTCGTATTCCCACATATAGGGCATGGACAACACATAAAACCATTCTGCTTGTTTGCCTCAGCCACTTCGAGAAAATCATGCACGCCCTTAATGTACTCGGAGGTGTGTGTTGAACCGTACATCCATTGCCGGTTCATCTGCGTGCATTATATATAATTAAGTGTGTCAAAAATCATTACAGAACATCATGAATAGATAATTAAGTGACCAAATTAATAGAAGTTCATCATCACATTAAAACCAAAGTACATACATAGTTCTCATCTAACAACATAAAGCTATGCAGAGCATCTAAATCAATTAAACCATACACTGAAACTATGTAAAACATTTCAATGCGAAAACAAATGCGATCATAATCGCAACCAATGTAACAACTGATCCAACCACTACTAGAAAAACCCCTACTAATGGCGCGCCTAATATGGCCATTAATGGCGCATCTGTGGTGCGCCATTAACAGCACGCCATTAGTAAAAATTACTAATGGCGCACCACCTGGTGCGCCATTAGTATCTGGTATACTAATGGCGCACCGCAGGTGCGCCATTAGTATAGGACAGCGTGCGCCATTAGTATGCCTCCCAGGGGCCATGTATACCCAGGTGCTTTGGCATACTAATGGCGCACCACCACTGGATGCGCCATTAGTAACCGCAGCATACTAATGGCGCACTACCCAGTGATGCGCCATTAGTATGCACTGTCATACTAATGGCGCACTGTCCTGTGATGCACCATTAGTATGAATATTAGGTTTTTTTTATCTTTTTATTTTCTGTTTTTTGCACAGGTTACAAAATGTATAGTTTGACAAAATATAGACAGCACACATCAACAACAGATTCATCGAATACAATAGAAGATTAGTCTTTGAATACAATTCATCATATTAGTCTCCGAATACAATTCATCATATTAGTCTCCGAATTAAAAAGACCGAACAAAGATAGAACATTATATTACAAGACCGCGAGTAGCGAGTTTGTCTTCACATTACAAGTCGATATCGATCATCTAAACTACCATCACATAGAAGAGAGCTGCGGTCATCACGATGAGCATCATCACGATGAAACTCGTCTTCATCCGGTTCCTCCAACGCTCCCTCCCCTCTCCCGCTAGATAGCGGGCGTATCTAGATTCGGCCTCGGCCCTAGTGGTGTACCCTTTGTAACTGTTACCGCTGAATCGGTGAACCTGTCTCCGACACTCCTCCCAGTCATTGTAGACTCCGGGAACCTTACCCTTGTACACGACATACGTCGGCATCGCTATGCACTAGCCAAACGAAACGTTAGTACCAATTCACAGACAATACATAAGCAATATATAATTATGCAACAGAACGATCGGAAGAGAAAAGGAAGACATTAATAGCATCGATTACATCTAAGTTGAACGACTCTCGAAACCAAAGAGACATACTACAAGTTCATTAAAGTTTAATTACAACATGAGCCAATCGATGTTTCAGAACTAGACAACTCGACTCAAGGGACCGGAGCGTGGATGAAGCCACCGTCTATCGTGGGAGTCATGAAAGAACGGGCGTTGTCATCCTGCATTTGTAGCATTGTGTCGATGTCACTGTTGGACGGTTGATTTCTGAGGTAGAACTGCCCCGAGGTACGAAGGACATCTTGATGGATGATTTCCGCAAACTCCGACTGGATGCGAAAGAATTCTTGTCGGAGGTCCGCGTCCTGGATTGCCGACACGCTCGCGGCCCAATCTTTGAGTTTACTCGGTAGCAGAAGTTGATGATGGTCCCGTGTGATCACCCGCATGTGATGGATGGCGTAGTAGGCACCCTTCTGACCGCCAGGCGGCTGCTTGACGCAGCAGAACGTCGTATTGTGGGAGAACACGTGCTTGCCGTACTTACGAATAGGCCTGGTGAAGGTGCCTCCAGATTGGGCGTAGCCGGGGAGAACATCATCAAGAACCTTCTTGACATTTGTGTAGTCTACGTTCGACTGACGGTCCGGGTCGAAATACGTGGCCATGGAATATTTGGGGCTTAGGAGGATGAGCGTGCAACGTGTGTCACTGCAGAAAACACGGAATGTTAAAAGAAAAACGATCGAAAAGTAAGAATTCATATGTTACGGGCCGGTTGAGGGGAGGACTTACTCGGGAAAGTAAGGCACGAGGAAGTTATCCTTATCTTGGTTTGCCAGAATGACGCCTTCGAGGTAAGAACTCGCGACTTGCCGGTCCCCAGCGCTGCCCAAGATCTTGGCACACATGTAGAAGGGGTCGACTATCACGATGTCTGGGGTCTTGTCGCGAATGATCCGCATCTCCATACTCAGCGAAAATAGCCGAACGAAGGTGTAGTGCAGCGGATGAAGGTTCAACATAGCGTGGATGTCATCAAAACGCAGGACGATCGTACGCCCGATGGAGTTATCCACAAAGCCCTTGCCCTCTGGCACCTTGGCCGCGAAAACCGGGTATGCCACATCCTTCTCCCTGAGACGCCGCTTCTCCAAAGCAAGAACACTGTCATGCAGACTCCGCATAGCACCGGTTGCAGCATTGAGCATATTTGTCGGTAGCATCGCCCTACCCGCCACATGCACCCTCCTCGAGATATCCTGCGGTGAAGGTGGCCCGTCCTGAGCACGGATCGTACTCGGTGCCGGCTGGCTCGCACCCTTCTTAGTCTTTCTTTTGCGTGCCTTCTTCTTCTCCTGTAATGGGACCGAGTTCTGCTCACAGACCGCCTTCTTCAGTGTGTTGGGGCTGATAATATTTCGCACCTCGCCTATCTGAGGCTCGGTGAAGTCGGCAGCTGGAGGCGTCTCCTGAGAGCTGAACGCCAGACGGCGCCTGTTGCAACTTGGCTTCTCCGCGGTACGAGCTAGATCGCACACGTCTTTTGTTGGGTTTGGTTCTTGAGAAGGAGGCCCCATGAAGTCGCCATCGTACCCATGCTCGGCAAAGTACTGATCGACGTTGCCAAATGTATCATCGTCGTCGTCGTCGTCGTTCTGATCCTGTGCCATATGCATGTTTGGATCCAGTGGCATAGGGATGTCCGGCACCGTTACGGCGGTCTTGCCATGGGGCCGACTTGGCGCCGGCACGACTGGCGGTGTTGTCTTTGGGGTGGTGTCCCCTGCCCCCAAACGAATCTGGCTCTTCGGCCAAAGCAGGGGCCAGCTCAGGCAGGCGCTGAGGGTCATCACATCATCATCGTCGGCCCCGACGGGTCGAATCGGAGGTAACAAGTCGTCGCAGCCTGGCAGCACCCGAACCAGTTGAACCCTAAACAAGTTGGGTGGCATCTGGGTACCGTGGAACAAGGGGTTGCCCGGTTGAACGATTTTGCCCTTGGCGACATCGACCAACTCGTTGTTCACGAAGTGGAGGAGAGTGCACGGAACGTCGGCGGCGCCCTGCGAAAACATGTAGGGCGTCAGGGATGCCCAGTCAAAGGCAAGGAGATGAAGTCCTCGGCCGAGAGAGGCTTAATTAGTTACCGTGATGATGGCGTCGAGCTCGGCTAATGTCGATGCACCGCCAACGGCGGGCGTGCAGTTGACAGAGCGGCCGCTTGCTGAAGAGGTGCCGGCCGGCGTACACCCGGGTGCATTAAGCTCCCGTGCCGGCGTCGGAGACACCAATGCCGCCTCCGCCGGAGGCACCAATGGCCCCGCCATCGCATTATGCGAGTTGCTGGCCGTGAAGCTAGGAATCGGGGGCGGCCCCTGTTGGCCGCCCGCAATCCACGCACTCAACCCCGAGATCAAGGTAGGCACAAGGGCGGTTATCGTCGCTCCGAGTCGTTGTTCCACTTGCTCTTGGACAATCTCCGGAATCCGCGCCACCTGTGCCTTGAGTTCTTGAACCTCTCGCGCCTGGCTTTCCGAGCTGGTCTTTTTCTCCTTCCGCACACCAGCGGTATAGTATGACCCCCATTTTGTCGACAAGCCTTTGCCGGCCACACGACCAGCTGACGTCGGCTTACTGAGCTTATCCTTGTTCTTCATTATATTCAACCCCCTATTTAGAGTGGTGTCCCAAGGGTTGCTCTTAGTCGACCCCGCGCTACTGCTTTCAGTCGCCTGCGGAAGGAATGTGAACCATTTAGAAATTCGGCTTCATTAATTAGAATGCAACCATATGGAGCTAATTACGCGTGGGTGTATTCCTTACCAGAACAAGCTCAAGCCACCTGGTCTTCGGATCCGTGGTAAGCTCCTTTGTTTTCGGGTCCTTCTTGTACCGGGCCCTGACAAAGTTCCTGGTCTGCTTGTCACCGTATTTGTCGAAGAGGGGCGATAGGCCTTGCTCGGCACGGTCCGCCTCCTCCTTGTCCCATATAGGCTCCGCCACTCTGTAACCGCCGGGACCGAGTGCGTGTTCCCCTATGTTCAGCTCCCGCATTTGTTTCCCCCACTCACTTGATTGGGAGCTTGCGGTGCTCGAGCAATTGATCTTGAAGTCGTTGTAGTCATCTTCGGTGATCGAAGGATTTTTTCTCCTTGATCTTCTCATAACTCTCACCTTTCTCGATCATTCTCTTCACATTGCTTTTCCAAGTAGACAGGGCCTTGCTCATCTTCGTGAGGGCAGCATTGTTCACTTTATTCCCTTTGAGGCTTGTGTTTTCGAATTCAGCGGGGAACTTGTATCGTTCGTGCAGCTTCGTGAAGAGGAGGTGGCGCAAATTCCCTCGGTCAGGATGCCTCAGGTTCTCGGTGTTGATCGAGACGGTGCTCCGGACAATGCACCCGAGCTGAAGCGAGTACCCCTTGACTATTCGTTCAGGCGCCTTTGGATTCCCGTTGGAGTCCACTTCAGTAACTTCCTCCTTGAGGGTGCGGAGCACGATCGGGCGCCGGTCCTTCCGTTGCCTCTTCGGCTGGCTGCTATCTGTGCGTGCGCCGCCATCATCAGTGGTGGCATCCTCGGCGGCACCATCAGTGGTGGCATCAGTGTGGTCATCCTCGGCGGCACCATCCGTGGTCTCAGGATCGGTGGGGAAGGCGGCGGCCTCATACATGTGAGGTTGTTCCTCCATCTCCTGGGACAGCTCCCAGAATGCCTTGCCGCCCGAACCCCCGGCCTCATCGTTGTGGGCCATGTTTCTCTCTAAATAGAAACAAAGTTTGGTCAAAAAGTTGGTTATTGTCAAGGAACAAGATCATGGTCTCATCATTTAGGGTTTGTCGACACCGAGGAATCCTAAAATCTAAGCTTTTATCATTGAGGGTTTTTCGACGCCAAGGCACCCTAAAAGCCTAACTTTTCATCATTTCGGTTTTTATCGACACCGAGGCACCCTAAAAGCCATGCATTAGTAACAAGTACGCCGGGGCACTTGATCCTACTTAATTAACTACTAAGATACCCCGGCCTATGCATTAGTCACAAGTCATGCTAAAATTCACGGAAAATTTCAGCATGACCTTTGCTGAAAATAGGACATATGGAGTACCCGAATTTGCCGGAACGGAAGTTAATCGACATTCCGGCAAACTCAAGGGCCTCTCGGGGTACCTGCAAAATCATCACGACACGATGGTCGGAGACAAAACCCAGCAAACTAGCAAAATCATCACAAATTGTTTTCTGTTAAAGATGATCATCATCTTTACAAGTCTTTCTCAATGTGATCACAAGTAATTCAGAGGCATCACAAGTAATTCAGAGCATCACAAGGCATTAGTAGTTCAGTACATGAACAAGTTTTACAAACCCATATAAGAACAAGTGAATTCTAGTCCCATTGACACTCCTGGTTTTCTACAAACACCAAGTACTAGGGCACACAAAAGTTCTGAAATTTGTGTGCCTAACTGAATTAACTGAATTTTCAGTAACCGAATAAACTGAATTTTCAAAACTGCAAGAAGCCAATTAAAAAAAATCCAACATCACTAGAACTGAGCTGATTGACAGTAGTTTTGTTCACCGTTATGAAGAGAAACTTCTTCTTGTAAGAAAGGACTTCGCGTGTGGTTTGGAATATTCAGAAATCAAGTTGAAATATAAAACCATATAGAGGTAGGTATGCTACAAGTCTACAACATATATACTAATTAATCAACTGCAATCAGGAGACAGTTTCTTCTTCTAAGTCCATCTCACGGTTCGCTGAATTAAGAAAAATACATCATCATTTCAGAAAACTTACGCAAACTACTCAAAACAGGAAGAAGAAGAAAAACACATTTCAGAAGGAAAAAACTTTTGTATAGCTAGAATTCAGAATGCATTCAACAATCCAAACTTTTGTATTTCCTGGATAACAAACAGTAATGATCTCTAGCCCTGACATTCATTTATTCATTCTTCTAGTAAATAGGTGCATAAATGTTCTTGCCGAATGGGTTTATTTTTTGTTGATCTATATGCTCATATATGCAGACGAGGCTAGCCACTTTTCTGCCACTCATATGCCACTGATAAAAAAAATGAACTTTCACCAGTAAGTTGTAACTTGGCAGCCAGTCAGTTTATACAACAAAGATAATCATATATTTCTATGAACACTAGACGCCAATCTGAGGATAAAAAAGCATCTACTAGTAACTAGTGCATATGATCATCACTAGCCCATAATAGTAATTAAGTTTTTTTCGTAGACAAACAACATGTTTATCTTTCAGGCATCTACATCTCAGAGTGTACCGAACAAAACCCAGAGCTTGGTGCTAGTGCTCTGCTGCTCAAATTGGGTCGAGAAGCATCTACTAGTAACTAGTGCATATGATCATCACTAGCCCATAATTCGTGTACTCCAAAAATTCAAGCAATTGTACCAAATTTTGAAAGAGATTTTTCCTATTTATATTTAAATAGAATTGGGGTATATACCTTGGAATCCTCCTAATGGAAACAGCACTAACTGGCGTCTCTATTTCAGCACGAACTGTCAGAAGACTTTTGACCTAAATAATATTTAAATGGTTCTAAGTTAGTAAAGTACATAAAGAAAGATCATCGAGTAATTCTCCATGGCATAATTTTTACCTACCAACAGGAGACCTATAACATTTCTAGGGTTTCCTGAATACACAGGTACACGGCTGTGGCCCCGGGCAAGAATTGTACCAATTGTTTCCCTGTAAATACAAGTAAAGAAGGTTCACTGTAAATAACAGTATGTGATGAGCATGTCAAAGGTTGCATAGTGGAGTCCTCTCGATATATACTATTCACAACTGTTTATTAATTATAGTATCTAGGTCAAACTTTAAAATGATTACATCACCGAAGTAAAGAACCACAGATAGACAAAATGGTAAGGGAATTCAATCAGGATCAATGGAATATGCTTGCTAGAAGAACCAACAAAATTAGAAGCAGAAAATGGCACAAATGGACAATGCAAACTGCTCATTGCAACCTTTCAACTAAGGACTTAATATTTCAACGAATCTAAAACTAATATGATTCAACTTTGTTATTTGCCATCAATAAGCATACACACACTGACCAGAATCAGTGGAATGGAGAAGGAAGCAAGCACGTGAGAGGAGGCTATGGACTTGCGGAATGGAGAAGTAAGGAGGAGGTGGTCGTACCTTGGGCGTCTAGTCTAGGTCCTGCGG
>NC_041385.1:40603496-40609633 GCF_002162155.2 Triticum dicoccoides | reverse complement strand
GTGAATGTACTTCCTCTTCATGCACAACCAGGGGGGAAGGTTGTACATCCACACAAACACAGGCCAGGTGCTATGTGTGCTTCTCTGGCTGCCAAACGGATTGACTCCATCGGTGCTCGCGCCCAGCACGATGTTCCTTGGATCGTTCCCAAATTCTGGGTATTCGAAGTTCAATGCTTGCCACTGGCTCGCATCCTTAGGGTGACTCAGCATCTTGTCTTTTTTATCTATCTCCGGATCATTTGCGTCATCTTCTCGCTTCTTCTCCTCCCTATCCGCGTGCCAACGCAGGAGCTTTGCTACCTTAGGATCCGCGAAATACCGCTGCAGACGAGGAGTGATCGGAAAGTACCACACCACTTTTCGAGGAGCTTTCTTCCTCTTCTTGTATCGAGTGACACCGCACACCGGACATATTGTAGACTCCGCGTGCTCGTCCCGATAAATGATGCAATTTTTCATGCACACATGGTATTTCACGTGCGGTAAATCCAGAGGACACACGATTTTCTTTGCCTCCTCCAAACTGGTCGGGCACTTGTTCCCCTTGGGAAGACGTTCGTGCCAGAACGACATGTTCTCGTCGAAGCATGAGTCGGTCATTTTGTGTTTTACCTTCATCTCCAGAGCCATGAGCGTTACTTTTAGGCGGGTATCCTCGGGCCTGCATCCTTCATACAACGGAGTAACCGCGTCTAACTCAAGTTGATCCATCTTGGCTTTCTCTCGGGCGGCAGCTCTTGCGTTATCCGTCTGCTTGAGAAGCAGCTCTTGAATATGAGGGTCCTGCACCCAGCCCATCGGTGGTCCAACGTCGTCTGCTCCGCCGGCATCATCATCATGTCCTGCATCTTCTACATGATGACTGTGTACAGCATCACCGTCGTGATCATCTCCTGGGGATTCTTCGTCTTCTCGCCCCCCCCCCGAGCCGCGGTGGTTGTCTTGCTGCCCTTCCTCATTTCTTGCCGGCCCCCATGAACGACTTCGTAGTCATCATCATCACCTTGCCACCGATAGCCATCCATGAAACCACGCAAGAGCAGGTGGTCCTGCACCTGCCCGGAATCCGGGTCCGCAATAAGGCTATTCAGCTTGCATCTTCGACACGGACATCTTATCTCCGTCTCGTTCTTTTGAAGCATCTCGGCCTTCGCGGACCTCAAAAACCTATTCACGATGCCTTCGGTCATCGTGCGGACCATGGTCGCCTACGGGGTAGAGCAAAACGATATTTTAGAACCAAGAAAAAATTTGGCATGACTTTCCCTAAAAATAGGACCAAAAAGAATGCTTAATGCCAAAATTCTCGCCGAAACGGAAATGAATCAACATTCCGGCAAAATATTGGCAACTATCGCATTTCAAATACCGGTACACCTCCAAACACAAACACATATGCAACACCACAAACATATGCAACACCACGAACATACATAGATCTAGCTAGGCCATAAAAAGTGCATGTGCACATTGTTTGTAGGGAGAACAACATAAATATAGCTTCCCCCCTTACTTACCTAGAAAAACAAGGTAACTTAACCACTTAATTTGAATGAATCTATGGTGGAAATGAGGTGAAAAAGAGGAGGCACCCGAGACAAGGAGGAGGCGGTGGAGAGAATGAAGTGGGGAGAAAGTGAGTGTGGGAGGAGAGGCTGTCCAAAATATCTTGTTGCTGCCCACTTACTAATGGCGCACCAGCAACAAATGCGCCATTAGTAATCCAGGTTACTAATGGCGCACCCCCTGGCGGTGCGCCATTAGAACTTTTGCAAAAAAAAGGAATAAAAGCAATAATAAAAAAAATAACATTAGTGGCGCACCTCCTGGATAGTGCGCCATTACTAGTTACAACTAGTAATGGCGCACCACCAGGGGATGCGCCATTAGTATGTTTGGACAGGCGCACTAGTTCAAAAAAAATTTGGTACTAATGGCGCACCGTGGTCAGGGTGCGCCATTAGTAGTTTCAACACTAATGGCGCATCAGAGGGTGGTGCGCCATTAGTATATACTAATGGCGCACCACTTGTCTGGTGCGCCATTAGTGTCATTTCCATCTATAGCCCTTTTCCTAGTAGTGAACGGCATAATGATACCAAGCCTCGGTATGAAAGGCATATTTTCTAATCTTTCTAATCTTCAAGCGCATTGCATCCATCTTGATCTTGTGATCATCGACGACATCCGCAACATGCAACTCCAATATCATCTTCTCCTCCTCAATTTTTCTAATTTTTTCCTTCAACAAATTGTTTTCTTTTTCAACTAAATTTAACCTCTCGACAATAGGGTCGGTTGGAATTTCCGGTTCAACAACCTCCTAGATAAATAAAATCTATGTCACGTTGGTCGGCATAATTGTCATAAACAATAAATGAACCAATAGTTATGAAAAGATAATATATACCACATCTGAATCATAGACAGGACGAGGGCCGACGGGGGCGGATACCAAAACCATCGCACTATATAAGATGCAATAATAAAAATAAGAAAATTATACAAGTACCTATATATATAAACATACAAGTAAGATTTTTTTTTCCTTTCAGAAAGAAGATAAGAACAAGAGGCTCACCACGGTGGTGCCGGCGACGAGATCGGCGCGGGCGATCGACGGCGGTGAAGACGGGGACGGGACGTGACAGACCGCTAAACCTAGACAAATATTGAGAAAAATGGAGCTTGGAGATGGAGCTTGGAGAGGAGAAAGCTTAAGTAGTGTGGCTCGGGCATTCCATCGAACACCTCGTGTGCATAGGACGTGAGCTAGAGCACCACAAAGCTCTCTCCTCGCCGGCCATGAAAAATAGAGCAGTGAGAGTGCTCTGCTCGCGGGGTATATATACGCAATTAATTGGTCCCGGTTCGTGGCTTGAGCCAGGACTAAAGGGAAGCCTATGGTCCCGGTTCAGGCCACCAACCGGGACAAATGGTGGTGGGCCAGGAGCAAGGCACATTGGTCCCGATTCGTCCCACCAACCGGGACCAACAGGTCCAGACGAACTGGGACCAATGGCCCACGTGGCCCGGCCGGCCCCCGGGGCTAACGAACCGGGTCCAATGCCCCCATTGGTCCCGGTTCTGGATTGAACCGGGACTAATGGGCTGACTCGGCCTGGACCATTGCCCCCTTTTCTACTAGTGCCCTTAAGGCATTATCAGGCATCTGCCGGCGGTGAAACAATCGATCCTCAGGCTTCACTATAGTACCCTTCCCCACATCCACCAACCCGCCCTTCATGTTGTAAAGGAGGGTGCACGGAGTGGAGTCGGCCTACAAAGACATATACGTGCGGCGTCAGAGATCCAAAAAGAACGGAAACTGAAGAATAATTAATTAGTTGAGTTGATGACGGTGCAAGACGCGTATTTACCATGAGGGCGTCGATCTCAGCCATTGTCGACGGCCCGACATTCAAGCCAGAGACGGAGCTAGGGCTGCTGTGAGAGCTGGGCGGAGGAGCAGGTGCTGGAGGAGGTGCGGGTGTGGTTGCCATACTAGGTACGGGTATGGGTGCGGTATTCATTGAGTTCCTCCCGGTGAAGCTGGGCATGGGAAAATCACTTGGTGGCACAACTGGATTTTGTTGCACCCATATGACCACTATTGGAAACAAGCTTGTAAAGGCAGCCACCATATCAGATCTACACGCAGCGATTATCTCAGCTTTGGTCTCAACTTTTGCTTTATCCATCGCCCATGCCACCTTCTCGTCGATAGTCACTTGACTGAACTTCTTTCTCTGTCTTTTGGCCTCGGGGTCCTCGCTATAATAGTACTTCCAAGTGGCCCCATCCCCGGCGCCATGCACACGTCCATATTGCAGCCGTTGGCCGGTTGAAAGGAGTGTCCCACTTGTACTTCACCGGCGACTGAGTCGACTGAGTCGACGAGTTGCTCTCGACCGCAAGCTTGTGTTGCTCTCTCTGCAAAAATGGACCGTGAATCATTTACGAATGCGACTAGAATGTAGTAGACTTCGTTGATCAGAGCCTAATATGTAAGGTGGTAAAAGAATAATTACCAGTAATCTCATGAATTTCCTAGTCGGCCTGTCGGTGAAAAAAAAATCTTTTTCTTGGGGTCCCACGAGAATCGGGCCCTGATGAAGTCGTGCTCCTGCTGGTCGGTGAACTCAGCCAATGGGTCTGGGATCCCCTGACGTTCACGTTTTGCGTCCTCCTTAGCCCACACGGGCCTCTTTCCCGTGTAACCACGACTTCCAAGGCGGTGGTTCCCCATGTTCTTTGCCTGCAGCTGCTTGCCTCTCTCTGACTTGGCCTTGGCAGCTTCTTCATTGCAAGTCTCCTTGAACTTTTCAAAGTCCTCTATCATAATTTTCGGATTGTCTGCAACAATCTCGGCATAGGTTTCATGGTCTACTTGAATCGCCTTTTTCACCCTAGTTTTCCAAGCGCTCAATGCGTTTCTGAACTTCCCTAGGGCTTTGTTGTTGATTTTTTTCATGGCATCATCATCCCATGGGTCGACTTCGTCATTCCGACCGGGGAACACGAATCTTGCGTGCAACGTAGTTAGAAGCAGCTTCTTCAATTGTTCATTCTTTCGTATTTTTGTGGTGTTGATGTTAGCAGTATCCCGTAGAATGCATGCTAGTTGGTTGCCGTAACACGCTGCCACTTCTTGTGGCTCTATTGGCTCGAACTCGCCAGGGTGCACCGCCGTGACCACCAGTCTTCCGGTGTCGAGCTCATTTGGGAGTCGTGTCCTCTTTTCCTTCTTTCCCTCACTGGCTTGGGAGGTCCCACCTTCTGTGCTATAGTTAGGAACATCATCAGCGCCAGTCTTAGTGCCGGTGTGGTTGGTGGCATCAGTGTCGGCGTCGGCACCACCACCGTCGTCATCCTTCATGACAAGGCGGTCTGGACACCCAGCTTCCTGTCTCTCCTGATCCGCCAGAAAGTCGAGGTAGGCGTGTGCTCGACCTAACTGGGAGTGAGAACCTCCGGCCTCATCGGTGTCGGTCATGTTTCCTAGGGTTCAATGTCGTAGTCGTTTAATTATCGAGCTTTATATAAGAAAGTGAATAATGACAAAAAAAGTGACCTTTCTTTTGCAAGAAATGTCGTTTCATTCCCGTCGCGACAAATCTCAAGCACTCGATATGTCCAATTTTCTAGCACAAGTCATACCGAAATTCATGGAAAATTTCGGCATGACCTTTGGAAGAAATTGCACATATAGAGCGCCTGAAATTTGCCGGAATGGAAATGAATCAACACTTCCGGCAAAACATAGGTCACTTAGCAATTGGTTTCCCTACAAATGACAATAAGCACTATGTGGTGAAGTGATGTGTGTCATCACATGCATGTCAAGTGTATTCACATTACCCAGAGGTGTGCAACAATGATCAAGTCTCACAACATCAAGTGCACTTTAGTTTAGGCAACAGAAGAAAACTCATTACATCTCCACATGGCTAGGCAAATAACAAAAGCAGTAGACTAAGAAGGCAGCAGTGCCTCTGTTTAGATGCAACAAAATAAAAAAAAGCATATTAACAGCATTCTAACAATAGGCATTTTAACATCAAGCATTTGAACAACATGCATTTTAACAAAAAGAATTTGAACACTCTAACAATAGGCATTTTAGCATTTGAACACTCTATGGCAGCAAGTGTGGACTATTGTGCCGATGAATGGAAACCCCTATCTCCAAACCCCAAACTCTCTAACACTTAGCTCGCCTAAACGTGTCCCTAGACAGGCTTAAAATCCATGGAAACCACAACCAAGGAAATGAACATGGTGGCCGTCAGCTAACAAAAACCAGATCAATCAACACTATGTTGTCTGTCCTGCGGCTGCGACATCAATAACAAACTCTGATATACGTCTTCAGTTGCTGATTCTACCAATTATTTCATCTTCAGCTAATTACCTAAACTTGTTGCTTTCACCTAAGTTTATTTTCATTTGTTAACAACAATCAGACTAGGCCACGCATGTCTCAAACAGGACAAGAGTCGGAGAGGAAGGAAGAGGGGGCGAGGGGCCATACCGGAGCGGGAGGGGGTCGGTGGCTGGCGTCGGGGTCGCCTTGTTGATCTGCAAAGACCAAATTTGGCCAGAGAGAGAGAGAGAGCTGGGGCTGAGGGGTC
>NC_041385.1:40599723-40603284 GCF_002162155.2 Triticum dicoccoides | reverse complement strand
AGAGGGGGCGGAGAGGAAGGAAGAGGGGCGGGGGGCATACCCGAGCGGGAGGGGGTCGGGGCAGGACGGGGCAGGGCTGGCGTCGGTGGTGGCGTGGGCGGGGCGGCGTCGGCGGTGGCGTCAGAGGGGATCGACGAGCGGAGCAAGTGAGAGAGACAAGAAAGAGGGGGCTAGCGGACTGGTGCTATAGCTAACTTAGCTATAGCGCGTGTTGGCAAAACGCGCTATAGCTAAGTTAGCTATAGCGCTGGTCCAACAAAAACGCGCTACTGCTAGTTTTTTTTCCTTTATTTATTATTCTTTTTTTATTTTCCTTTTTCTTAGCTATAGCGCTTCCCTGGATAAAACGCGCTACTGCTAACTTTTTTCTTTATTTTTTTATTTTTCTTGCACTTCATTTTAACTTATTAGTTCCTTTTTCTTTTTCTTTTCATTTCATTTTGCAAAACTTCCTTTATTTTTCTTTTTCTTTTTATTTCATTTGCACTTTTCTTTTTCTTTTTCTTTCATTTTGCAATATACCACTGTTACCCTCCGGATAATAATTAGTATAATATATATCTTACATCATTTGACCGCTATCGGCGGTATACAAAATAGCTAGACACGTACACAAACTTTGGGATTACTTTGTCAGCTTGGGCGACGACGACTCTTCAGACTGATCTTCTTCCCTCTTTTGTTCGTTGTCGAATAATTGAGCCCATGGTCGTGACTTTTCCTACTCCAGGGATTACGATCTTTCGTAGGTAATGTAGTCTTCATTCTTCTTTTGACATATGTTTCATCGTCATCAGCATCATCTTCCCTCATCGGATCACCGTACTGGTCATAGTCTTCCTCGTTGGCGATTCCATCCATTCCGGCGATGCTCCTTTTGCTTCTCCTCACGACAACACGGCTGGGATTGATCGGATCAGTTATGAAGAAACGTTGTGTCACGTGTTTAGCGTGTACCCATGGCTCATTTTTGGCGATGGCGTTGACGGTACCGCTATCATCGGAGTTGGGTATACACAGGGTAGTGAAATGTCGGTTTTCTCTGTGTACATTTTTAGCCCATCTGACACGGAACATCGTCGCGCTATGCAATCCAGAGTAGTTAAGCTCCCATATCTCTTCGACCCTTTCGTAATATCTTTCAATTACATTCCTGGTCATGGCTTCCATCGTCACCCCTGAGTTTTGGTCATCACTATTTATATCTTTCTCCTCTGTGTAGAACGTGTATCCGTTGATATTGTATGCTTGATAAGTCGCAAGGTTGGTCGAGGGGCCATGTGCTAAGGCGCATATGAGTGTTCCGTTCGGACAACCCTCTTCCGGGGGATTAGCCAGAACTCGCTGTTTGAACCGATGCAAGAAAGTGGAGTTGTGCTCTCTAATAACTTCAACGTCCGTCCTGTGCACCCCACGGTCACGGTACTTCTTTGCGATGGTCTCTTTGTGCAGTGTCACGAAATCTTCTAGCACATCTAGGTGTTGTAGAACTACTAAGTTTGCCCAGTCAAGGTCGTTTTGTCGGCCCGAGCGTAACACATTCACATCCCTAGGACCCTTGGTGTGACCTTCGCCTTCGAGCCTTCTATAGTGCTTGTTGACGGGCAAACCAACAACAGGGTCTTTGGTCAGATAACTCTCACAGAAAGAGATGCACTCTTTGGTCAGATATCCCTGGGCTGTGCTTCCATCTGGACGGGACATGTTACGAACGAATCCTTTGATGATGACCCCATTCATCCTCTCGAACAGCATCATGCTATGCAGGAATGTCGGCCCTAGGTCGATGATGTCATCCACGATGTGGACACATACATGCACCATGACATCAAAGAACGCGGGTGGGAAGTACATCTCTAGCTCATTGAGTATGACAATGATCTCTTCCTGTAGCCTATGCAGTTGCTTCACACTGATCGACTTTCGAGAGATAGCATCAAAAAAGTGGCATAGTTCAGTAAGCGTCTCACGCACATGTGTGTCCATAATCCCTCTAAGTGCAACCGGGAGTAACTGTGTCATCATCACATGACAGTCGTGAGACTTCATCCCACTGAACCTTTTTTCTTAGTGTCCAGATATCTACTTATCTTCCTGTAGTATCCGGAACTAACTTTAATTCCGGCAAGGCACTTGATCAATTGATCGGCGTCCTTCGGATCTAAGGTGAAGCAAGAGGGGGGGGGGCAATATTGTTCTTCCTTCTTGTTTACTTTTTTGCCCCTATCTTCCGTCTCCGTCTCCGTCCCGGTCTCCTTTGACGACCTTTTACCGGGCATTTGGAGATCTTTCCTGATTTTCAAAAATTCCAAGTCTTTTCTTGCCTTCGGCCCATCCTTGGTCCTCTCCGGCATGTTCGTTAATGTTCCAAGCAAACTCTCAAGGATATTTCTTGTGATATGCATTTGATCAAGGCTATGTGGCATGTCGAGTATGGGCCAGTATTCCAAGTCCCATAAAATAGATCTTGTCTTACATATCTTCAGTAGGGGCTCCGGCGCCTTTTTCTTAGTCTTTCCAGGCGAGGGGCACTCTTCCTAGTTCTTCAATAACTCATATATTTCTGGATCGCTACGCTTACGTGGAGGACCTCGATGCTCAGCCTTACCATTGAATAGATCTCCACGCTTTCTCCATGGGTCATCCTTCTCGAGGCATCTTTGATGCCCCATGTACACAATTTTCAAAGACCCGCCATCTTTCGATAGCTGCAGAGATGTTGTGTCATCCATGCACCTCGTGCATCCGCAATATTCGTGGCACACCTGGCCGGAGAGATAGCCGTAACCGAGATAGTCCTGCACCGTCGTGATCAGCGCGGCTCTCATGTACAAATACTCTCCTTTGCTTGCATCCCGTGTCTTGGCCGATGTTGTCCATAAGGTCTGTAACTCCTCTTTCAGTAACCCGAGATAAAGATTTATATCATTTCCCGGTTGTCTCGTCCCTTGAATAAGCATAGTCATGTGTATGTATTTTTCCTTCATGCACAACCATGGGGGAGGTTGTACATCCAGACAAACACGGGCCATGTGCTATGATTGGTGTTCTGGTTGCCAAATGGATTCATGCCATCACTACTAGCGCCAAGCACGATGTTCCTTGGATCATTTGCAAAAGATTCAAATTCAGCATTTAATGCTGTCCACTGGCTAGCATCTGCGAGGTGTCTCAGCTTCTGTTCATCTCCGTCATCTGGCTTCACCCTCTCCGCGTGCCAGCGCATAAGCTTTGCTTCTTTCACTACTAGGAAAAGGGCTATAGATAGGATTGATACTAATGGCGCACCAGGTAAGTAGTGCGCCACTACTATATTCTAATGGCGCACCGGTTGGAGGTGCGCCATTAGTGTGGAAGACACTAATGGCGCACCAGACACACGGTGCGCCACTAGTATTGAATTTTTTTTCCATTTTTCCATACATACTAATGGCGCATGATGACAAAGTGTGCCATTACTAGTTCTAACTAGTTATGGTGCACCTTATAGACAGTGTGCCATTAGTATATTTTTTTTTTACTTTTTTGCAAAACTACTAATGGCGCACCGTGTCAAAGTGC
>NC_041385.1:40596826-40599311 GCF_002162155.2 Triticum dicoccoides | reverse complement strand
TTACTATTCTGCAAAAACTACCAATGGCGCACCACCCGCAGGTGCGCCATTAGTAACCAGGGTTACTGATGGCGCATTTGCTGGTGGTGCGCCATTAGTAACCTGGGACCGACAAGATATTTTGGACAGCCCACCTACCCACTCACTTTCCCCACTTCATTCTCTCCACCTCCTCCTCCAAGCTTGTCTCGGCTGCCTCCTCCTCCTCAACTCATTTCCACCATAGATTCATCAAAATTAAGTGGTGAAATTACCTTTTTCGATAGGTAAGTAAGGGGAAAGCTATCTTCATGATGTAGATCTACTTTTTTTCTCCCTAGCTCGCTCCAACAACGTGCACATGCACTTTTTGTGGCCTAGCTAGATCTATGTATGTTTGTGGTGTTGCTTGTGTTTGTGGTGTTGCCTATATGTTTGTGTTGGCAGGTACCGGTATTTGAAATGCGATAGTTGCCAATATTTTGCCGGAATGTTGATTCATTTCCGTTTCGGCGAGAATTTTGGCACTATGCATTCTTTTTGGTCCTATTTTTAGGGAAGGTCATGCCAACTTTTTTCTTGGTTCTAAAATATCGTTTTGCTCCACCCCGCAGGCGACCATGGTCCGCACGATGACCGAAGACATCGTGAATAGGTTTTTGAGCTCCGCGAAGGCCGATATGCTTCAAAAGAACGAGACGGAGATAAGATGTCCGTGTCGAAGATGCAAGCTGAAGAGCCTTATTGCGGACCCGGATTCCGGGCAGGTGCGGGACCACCTGCTCTTGCGGGGTTTCATGGATGGCTATCGGTGGCAAGGTGATGAAGATGACTATGAAGTCGTCCATGGGGGCCGGGCAAGAAATGAGGAAGGGCAACAAGACAAGTACCACTGCGGCGAGGGCGGGCGAGAAGACGAAGAATCTCCAGGACATGATCATGACGGTGATGCTGTACACAGTCATCATGTAGAAGATGTCGTACACGACGATGAGGAAGATCAAGACGAAGGGCATGATCATGAAGATGAAGATGCAGGAACAGACGACGATGGAGGCTGGGTGCAAGACCCTCATATTCAAGAGCTGCTTCTCAACCAGACGGATAACGCAAGAGCTGCCGCACGAGAGAAAGCCAAGCTGGATCAATTGGAGATAGACGCGGTTACTCCATTGTATGAAGGATGCAGGCCTGAGGATACCCGCCTGAAAGTAACGCTCATGGCTCTGGAGATGAAGGTAAAACACAAAATGACCGACGCATGCTTCGACGAGAACATGTCATTCTGGCACGAACGTCTTCCCAAGGGGAACAAGTGCCCGACCAGTTTCGAGGAGGCGAAGAAAATCGTGTGTCCTCTGGATTTACCGCACGTGAAATACCATGTGTGCATGAACAATTGCATCATTTATCGGGACGAGCACGCGGAGTCTACCATATGTCCGGTGTGCGGCGTCACTCGATACAAGAAGAGGAGGAAAGCTCCTCGAAAATCAGTGTGGTATTTTCCGATCACTCCTCATCTGCAGCGGTATTTTGCGAACCCTAAGGTAGCAAAGCTCCTGCGTTGGCACGCGGATAGGGAGGAGAAGAAGCGGGAAGATGACGGAAATGATTCGGAGATAAATAAAAGAGACAAGATGCTGAGTCACCCTAAGGATGCGAGCCAGTGGCAAGCGTTGAACTTCGAATACCCAGAATTTGGAAAGGATCCAGGGAACATCATGCTGGGCGCGAGCACCGATGGAGTCAATCCGTTTGGCAACCAGAGAAGCACACATAGCACCTGGCCTATGTTTGTGTGGATGTACAACCTTCCCCCCTGGTTGTGCATGAAGAGGAAGTACATTCACATGAGTATGCTAATTGAAGGGCCGAAACAACCAGGGAACGACATCAATCTGTATCTAGGGCTGCTGAAGGAGGAGCTAGACACGCTGTGGAAAACGCTAGCCAATACGTGGGAGGCCGCAGAGAAAGAATATTTCCCTATGAGAGCCGCACTGCTCACGACGGTGCACGACTATCTCGGTAACGAATATCTCGCGGGGCAGGTAGTCCACGGATTTTCTGGATGCGTAAGGTGCATGGATGACACAACGTATCGCCAGCTAGATAGAGATCCCAGGTCTTCGAAAACCGTGTTCATGGGACATCGAAGGTGGCTTCGCGACGATGACCCGTGGAGGAAACGCAAGGATCTGTTCGATGGTGAAACCGAACCCCGAAAACGCCCGTGTACGAGGAGCGGCGAGGAAATAGACAAGCTGTTGAAAAATTGGAAAGACTGCCCACTGCCGGGAAAGAAGCAAAAGGCGCCAGAGCCGGGAAAGAAGCGAAAGGCGCCAGAGCCGCTGCTGAAGGTATGGAAAACGAGGTCTGTTTTCTGGGACTTGCCGTACTGGAAGATCCACCGTGTGCCTCACAGCCTTGATGTCATGCATATCACGAAGAACGTGTGCGAGAGTCTGCTTGGTACCCTGCTCAACATGCCAGAGAGGACCAA
>NC_041385.1:40594454-40596360 GCF_002162155.2 Triticum dicoccoides | reverse complement strand
AAAGCAAGGGCAGACTTGAAATCAATGGGCATCAGGCAGGAGCTTCACGCTATATATGATGATGATGATGATGATGATGATGATGATGATGATGATGATGATGATGATGAGGCGAAGCAGGACACAGAAAGTCGTCGCAAAGGCAAAAAGGCCAAGAAGACCGGAAATGACTACCCTCCCGCGTGCTTCACTCTAAGTCAGGAGGAGATCGAGCAGTTTTTCACCTGCCTCCTAGGAGTAAAACTTCCTTACGGTTACGCGGGGAAGATAAGCAGATACCTAGACCCAGCGAAGCAGAAGTTCAGCGGGATGAAGTCTCACGACTGTCACGTGCTGATGACGCAGATACTTCCAGTTGCAATCTGTGGGATCATGGACGCGCACGTCCGTGAAACGCTATTTGGCCTATGCAACTTTTTTGACGTCATCTCTCGGAAGTCGATTGGCGTGAGGCAACTCAGAAGGCAACAGGAAGAGATCGTGGTGATACTATGCGAGCTTGAGATGTACTTCCCACCCGCATTCTTTGACGTTATGGTGCATCTGCTGGACCATATCGTGGACGATATCATCCAACTCGGGCTGACGTTCCTGCACAGCATGATGCCGTTCGAAAGGATGAATGGTGTCATCAAAGGATACGTTCGCAACATGTCATGTCCAGAGGGAAGTATAGCCAGGGGCTTTCTAACCGAAGAGTGCATCTCCTACTGCACGAATTATCTAGGCATCGAGAACCCCGTTGGTCTGCCCATCAACAGGCACCTAGGAAGGCTCGCTGGATGGGGTCACCGTGAGGGTCACCGCGAAATGCATGTCGACTTCGAGGGTCGACTCACCGACTTTGAAAGAGCAAACCTAGTCACGCTACAACACATAGACGTGGTCGATCCTTGGGTGGTAGAGCACAAAACCTTTATTGAGAAGACGTACAATGACCGAGGCCAACAGAGGACGGACGGAGATATAATCAAAGAGCACAACTCATGTTTCACGCGTTGGTTCAAGCAGAAGCTTCTGTCGTACCCTTTACATGAGGATTCTTCCGTGGAAGAACAACTCATATTCGCCTTGTCACAGGGCGCCGAGCACAACCTGATGACCTATGAGGCGTACGATATCAACGGCTACACATTCTACACCGAGGACAAGGAGATGAAGAGCGATGGTTATCAGAACTCCGGGGTAACGATGGAATCCTACACCGGCAACGACAAGGACAGATACTACGGAAGGATCGAGGAGATCCGGGAGCTGAGCTACGCTAGAGAGAAGGTCCCGATGTTCCGTGTCAGATGGGCCAAGAGCGTCCTAAAAGAAAACCGGTATTTCACCACCATGGTTATACCCGAAGCCAAATCCAAGACCGCGGGCGCAAACGTCACCGCGAAAAATGAGCCATGGGTACTGGCTTCCCAAGTGGACCAATGCTTCTTCATTGCCGACCCATCAAAGCCCAGTCATGTTGTCATGAGGAGAGGCAAAAGGAAGATCATCGGAATGGATGGAGTACCCAATGAGCAAGACTTCGACAACTACGGCGACCTGAAGATCGAACATGACGATGACGATGAAGTAGCAGCACACACCACAAGAAGAAGCAGGACAACCCTACCTAAAGGACGTCCGTTCCAAAGAAGAACTCCATTTGCGAAAAACAAGGGCAAGAAGATTGTGAACAGATAGCTAGCTAAGATCGATTGTATTTAAATCGTAGTCTTCATTTCTCGATTGTATTTCATGGGCACTTTTTGATATCATGAATATTTTTAAATTTCATGGACACTTTTTGATCTAAATCTCGATCCCACCCGCACCCTCCCCCGCTAGCTCCACCCACGCCGCCGACCCACCGCAACCCTCCCCCGCTCCACCGCCGCCGACGAGCACCCCCCCTGCACCCTCC
>NC_041385.1:40593698-40594257 GCF_002162155.2 Triticum dicoccoides | reverse complement strand
CACCGCCGACGAGCACCCACCGCACCCTCCCCCGCTCCACCACCGCCGACGAGCACCCCCTGTTTCATTTTCATATTCATTTTTTAAAAAATAATAATAAAAAAGTGTAGACTACAATTGTAGTTAAACAACAATTATTACTGTTTTTATAAAAAAATATTACTGTTTCATATTCATATTCATTTTCTAAAAAATTATTACATGCAACAAAAAATAAAAAAAAGATTACTAATGGCGCACCTCTGCCTGGTGCGCCATTGCTATGTAAAAAAATTACTAATGGCGCACCGATCGCGGGTGCGCCATTAGTAAGATTCCCCCTAGCTAATTCCCTCCCTCTCGCCAGATCCCCTTCGTCCCTCTCCCTCGCCAGATCCACTTCCCCCCGCTGCCCCGACCCATGCCGCCGCCGCCCCCGCGCCTCCGTCTTCGTCGCTGCCCCCAGTCATCCCCTGCCCTGCCCCCCATCGTCGTCCGCTCCCAATCCACCCCCTCCCTGGCCTTCACTGCACCCACCCACCCCCTCCCTCGCCTTCCCAGCCCTCGAGATCCACCGTGC
>NC_041385.1:40584837-40593423 GCF_002162155.2 Triticum dicoccoides | reverse complement strand
CGTGCGAGTCGACAGGCAAGGCGGCGGGCAGAATCTGCTTCAACACCGGGCCGGCGAGCCGCGGAACCAGGGCGCGACGGCGCTCGACCCCTCCACCCCCCCTCCACCTCTTCTTCCTCGGGTCGCCGCTGTCTTCCTCAACTCCGGCCACCTCTGTTGCTACTAAGCTGTCGCAGGGCCTCCTTGCGCCTTCCCGGTGAGCTCCGCCTCCTCTCCCCTCTTCCTTCTTGCAAACACTCTGTTTGTCCAGCAAATCGGCGATAATCCTGTTGATTCCGGCTGTAGTATTTCAATCCAACAGTAGCGCCGAACGGCAGTGGCATCATTCTGGGGTATAGTTAGGGCCATGATGGCACAAGCATTTAAACAGCTGATACAATATTACAAAAAACAATGCATAATGATTTTGCTAGTAGTTAAGCAAAGAGCAACTTTTCCCCAAGAAAACGAAGAGAATTAGCTTGTAAATACCACTAACAAATGGAACACGCCGATCAGTTATCACTGCAATTTCCAACATATATATGACATTTGTTGTTTGAGTTGTTAGTTTTTCCCATTTCTCGTTCAGTCAGTTCAGCCAAATGCTAAACCTTTATACAGAGAGATGGAAACAGATGCTTCCTGTGTAGTATAATTTTTTTACTAGGTTGCCAGAAGAGGGGGGCTTACAGGTAAAACTACCGGGAATTGTTATGCACAAATTGCTAGTGGTTGCTTGGCCACTCACCACAACTAATTTCACATAACCAAAATGATAAAAAGGGAGATGATGGCAACCAGTTTAGAAAACATTGTACTAGTGAGTGGTAACTAGTTTGAAGAAAATTGTAAATAAGATTCCAACTAGTTTGAAGAAAATTGTAAATAAGATTCCAGCAAATTAGTGATCTAATTGTGATAATCCTGCTCACATCCCCACTTGCAGCAGAGGCATGCAATGCCTCTATATGCTCTGTTTTACTGCTTAGCTAGAGCACAAACCTAGCCCCAGTTGTGTATTCCCAATTGCTAGTGGTCTAACTGATGTTTCCCTAGTTGGGTGAGACTAACTTGGCTCTTTCTTGGAGGAGACAGATCAAACAAGTGTTGTCAGTTTTTGTTTGAACTTCAAAGAGTGTTGTGACTTGGCTCTTAATCAAAAGACTGTTGTCAGTTTTTGTTTGAACTTTGTTTGACTGGAGGAAATTACTCTTAAATGCTAGTCCTATTCTGGTGGAGATTTTTCTTGTCCTGAGTTACACTAAAGATATTTTTCTGATAATATTATAAAAACTGCCTGGTGTGTGTTCAACTTGTATCTTCTAGCTTAAGTTTAACTTGTCCTGAGTTACACTCAAGTTATAATGTGTTTAACTTGTAGCTTCTAGCTTAAGTGAGTAGCCAGTACTGTAGTCAGTAGCTTAACTTGTTTAAGTACTGCTAGTTAGTTGTACTGATATTAAATGATGCCTGAAATGATGTATCATGTATCTTTAGCATGATCTGTTTCAGATAATAAATGATGCTTGAAATGAATTCTTGTGTAAGTGAAGGCTTGCTATGTTGTTGCAGCCAGCTATTTTCTGTTTCCTCATTTGGATTACTCAGTTATTTAGTTTATTATTACTTGGGAAAAGTACTGTGAGAAAAAAATGATTATCTGCATTGCATTGTTAAATGTTGTACTTGGGCACAATACCTTTTCATCCATCCTTTACACTGTGAATCCAATACCAGTTGCCCATGCTGATTATTTCACTTCAAACAGGCCACCTAGTGGCACAAAGCTCCATCAGAAATAGAATCAAAGCAGTGTAGTGGCATGGCCATTGACCTATGGCTGGCATCTAGACACCACACACATACATACAGAGGCACATTGACTATTACTATGGCAAGTACTGTGTCAAGTACTCCATGTGTTTTTGTTGGCAGTTTATCATGAAATTGCAGGTACCCCGAGAGGCCCTTGAGTTTGCCGGAATGTCGATTAACTTTCGTTCCGGCAAATTTGGGTACTGCATATGTCCTATTTTCAGCAAAGGTCATGCTGAAATTTTCCGTGAATATTAGCATGACTTTGCTAAAAATAGGACATATGGGGTACTTGCAACTAATGCATGGGCCGGGGTATCTTAGTACTTAGTTAAGTAGGATCAACTGCCCCGCCAATCTTGCTGCATTAAACCATAGGTGGCAATAGAGCCAAGTGATTAGGCCCAACTTAGAATTCTCTTTAGCATCGATAAACCCTAGATGATAAACCCAACATAGGTGGCAATAGAGACAAGTGATTAGTGCCAAGTGATTAGGCCCAACCTAGGGTGCCTCGACTTCGGCTTTTAGGGTGCCTCGGCGTCAACAAACCCTAAATGATAAAAGCTTAGCTTTTAGGATGCCTCGGTGTCGACAAACCCTAAATGATGAGACCATGATCTTGTTCCTTGACAATAACCAACTTTTTGACCAATTTTTTTTCCTATTTAGAGCAAAACATGGCCACAACGATGAGGCCGGTGGTTCGGGCGGCAAGCAATTCTGGGAGCTGTCCCAGGAGATGGAGGAACAACCTTACCGCTATGAGGACGCCGCGGAAGACACCGATCCTGACTACACAACCCCTAGTGGCTTCGGGGATGACACCACTGATGGTGCCGCCGAGGATGCCACCACTGATGATGGCGGCGCACACACAGATGGCAGCCAACCGAAGAAGCAAAGGAAGGACCGGCGCCCGAATGCGCTCCGCACCCTCAAGGAGGAATTCACTCAAGTGGACTCCGACGGGAATCCAACGGAGCCCAAACATATAGTCAAGGGGTACGCGCTTCAGCTTGGGTGCATTCTCCGGAGCACCGTCTCGATCAACACCGATAACCTTAGGAATAAGGACCACGGGAATTTGTGCAACCTCCTCTTCACGAAGCTGCACGAACGATACAAGTTCCCCGCCGAATTTGAAAACACACGCCTCTCAGGGAATAAAGTGAATAGTGCCGCCCTCACGAAGATGAGCACGGCCCTGTCTACTTGGAGAAGCGCGGTGAAGAGAATGATTGATAAAGGTGATACTTATGAGAAGATCAAGGTGAAATATCCTTTGATGAGCGAAGCTGAGTACAAGGAGTTCAAGATCAAGTGCGAGAGCAGCGCAACCTCCGAATCAAGTCAGTGGGGGAAAGAAATGCGGGAGTTGAACTTAGGGGAACACAAACTCGGTCCCGGCGGTTACAGAGTGGCGGGGCCTATATGGGACAAGGAGGACGCTGAGCGTGCCGAGCAAGGCCTATCGTCCCGCTTCGAGAAATACAGCGGTAACAAGCAGACCAGGAACTATGTCAGGGCCCGATACAAGGAGGACCCGATAACAAAGGAGCTTACCACGGATCTGAAGACCAGGGCGCTTGAGCTTGTTCTGGTAAGGAATACACCCCCGCGTAATTAGCTCCATATGGTTGCACTCTAATTAATCCCCAATATTTCTAAATTGTTCACGTTCCTTTCGCAGGACACTGAAAGCAGTAGCGCGGGGTCGTCTCAGAGCTCCCCTTTCGACACCCCTTTAAATAGGGCGTTGAACATAATGAAAAGCAAGGATAAGCTCACTAAGCCGACGTCAGCTGGTCGTGTGGTCGGCAAAGGCTTGTCCACAAAATGAGGGCCATACTATACCACTGGTGTGCGGAAGGAGAAAAAGGCCAGCTCAGAAAGCCAGACGCGCGAGGTTGAAGCACTCAAGGCACAAGTGGCGCGGATTCCGGAGCTTGTCCAAGAGCAAGTGGAACAATAACTGGGAACGAAGCTCAACGCCATGGTGCCTACGTTGATTCATGGGCTGACGACGTGGATTGCGGGCGGCCAATAGGGGCCTCCGCCGGTTCCCAGCTTCACGGCCAGCAACTCGCACAGCGCGCAGGCAGCGCCATTGGTGTCTCCGGCGGCGGTGCCATTGGTGTCTCCGGCGGAGGCGATATTCGTGTCTCCGGCGCCGGCACGGGCATTGGAGCTTAATGCACCCGGGTGTACGCCGGCCGGCACCTCGCCAGCAAGCGCCGCCTCCACTAGTTGCACGCCCGCTGTTGGCGGTGCCTCGACATTAGCCGAGCTCGACGGCATCACGATAACTAAACCTCTCGGCCGATGACTTCATCTCCTTGCCTTTCACTGGGCATTCCTGACACCTTGTACATGTTTTCGCAGGGCACCGCCGACGTTCCTTGCACTCTTCTGCACTTCGTGGGCGCTGAGTTGGTCGATCTCGCCAATGGCAGAATCGTTCAACCAGGCAACCCCATGTTCCACGGTAATCCGATGCCACCCACAGTGTATAGGGTTGAAGTGGTTCGGGTGCTGCCAGGCTGCGATGAGCTGTTACTTCCGGTTCGACCCGCTGGGGCCGACAAAGAAGATGAGATGAGCCTCAGCGCCTGCGTAAACTGGCCCCTGCTTTGGCCGAAGAGCCAGATTCGTTTGGGGGCGGGGGACACCACCCCACAGACAAGACCGCCAGTCGTGCCGGCGCCAAGCCATGGCAAGAACGCCGCAACGCTACCGGACCTGCCGGACATCCCTATGTCGGACATCCCTATGACACAGGATCCGGACAACCCTATGGCACAGGATCCGGACGACGACGACAACGATGACGGTACATTTACCAAAGTCGATAAGTACTTTGCCGAACATGGGTACGCTGACGAGTTTTGCGGGCCTCTTTCTCAAGAACCCAACCAAGTCGACCGCAATCTAGCTGGTACGGCGGAGAAATCCAATTGCAATAGGCGTCGTCTGGCGTTCAGTTCTCAGGAGACGCCTCCAGCTCCCGCCTTCACCGAGCCTCAGATAGCTGAGGTGCGAAATATTATCAGCCCCGACATGCTCAAGAAGGTGGTCTGTGAGCAGAACTTGGTCCCATTACAGGAGATCAAGAAGAAGGGACGAAAACGAAAGACTAACAAGGGCGCCGGTGCGGGCCAGCTGGCACCGAGTTCGATCCGTGCTCAGGAAGGGCCACCTTCACCACAGGATATCTCGAGGAGGGTGCATGTTGCGGGTAGGGCGATGCTACCGCCAAATATGCTGAATGCCGCAACCGGTGCTATGCGGAGTCTACACGACAGTGTTCTTTCTTTGGAGAAGCGGCGTCTCAGAGAGAAGGATGTGGCATACCCATTTTTCATGGCCAAGGTACCAGAGGGCAAGGGCTTTGTGGATGGCGACATCGGGGGTACGATCGTCCTGCGGTTTGATGACATCTTTGCTATGTTTAACCTTCATCCGCTGCACTACACCTTCGTTCGGCTGTTTTCGCTGAGTATGGAGATGCGGATCATTAGAGACAAGACCCCGCACATCGTGATAGTCGACCCCTTCTACATGCGTGCCAAGCACTTGAGCAGTGCTGGGGACTGCCAAGTTGCGAGTTCACACCTCGAAGGCGTCATTCTGGCAAACCCAGATAAGGATAACTTCCTTGTGGCTTACTTTCCCGAGTAAGTCATTCCTTAACCGCCCCATAACATATGATTTCTTAGATTTCGATCGTTCTTTTTTTTCTAACATTCCATGTTCTGTGCAGTGACACACATTGCACACTCATCCTCTTAAGCCCGAAATATTCCATGGCCACGTATTTCGACCCGAACCGTCACTCCAAGATAGACTACACAAATGTCAAGAAAGTTCTTGATGATGTTCTCCCCGGCTACGCCAAATCTGGAGGCACCTTCACCAGGGCGTTTTGTAGGTACGGCAAGCACATGTTCTCACACAATACGAAGTTCTGCTGCGTCAAGCAGCCGCCTGGCGGTCAGAAGGATGCCTACTACGCCCTCCATCACATGCGGGCGATCGTAAGGGACCATCATCAACTTCTGCTACCAGATAATCTCAAAGGTTGGGCCGCGAACTTGTCGGCAATCCACGACGCGGACCTCAGACAAGAATTCTTTCGCATCCAGTCGGACTTTGCGGACATCATCCATCAAGATGCCCTTCATACCTCGGGGAAGTTCTACCTTAGATATCAACCATCCAACAATGAGATAGATGGAATGCTACAAATGTAGGGTGACAACGACCATGATTTCATGACCATCACGACAGACGGCGGCTTCATCCACGCTCCTGTCCGCTGAGTCGAGTCGAAAGTAGTGATGTGTAGTTCTGAAACATTGATTGGCTCATGTTGTAATTAAACTTTAATGAATTCGTATGTCTCTTTGGTTTGGACAGTCGTTCAACTTAGATGTAATCAATGCTATTTATTAGTAGGACCATGAATCGTGCTATTAATGTCTTGCTTTTCTCTTCCGATCCTTTTGTTGCATACTTACATATTGCTTATGTATTGTCTGTTGTTTGGCTTGTGCATAGAGATGCCGTCGTATGTCGTGTACAAGGGTAAGGTTCTCGGAGTCTACGACGACTGGGAGGAGTGTTGGAGACAGGTTCACCATTTCAGCGGTAACAGTTACAAAGGGTACACCACTAGGGCGGAGGCCGAATCTAGATATGCCCGCTATCTAGCGGGAGAGAGGAGGGAGCGTTGGAGGAACCGGATGAAGACCAGTTTGATCGCGATGATGCTCATCGTGATGACCACAACTCTGTTTTATGTGATGGTAGTATAGATGATCGATATCGACTTGTAATGTGAAGACAAACTCGATACTCGCGGTCTTGAGACTTGTAATGTTTTATCTTTGTTCGGTCTTTTGAATTCTGAGACTAATATGATGAATTGTATTCAGAGACTAATCTTCTATTGTATTCGATGAATCTGATGTTGCTGTGTGCTGCTGTCTATATTCTGTCCAATAATATATTTTGTAACCTGTGCAAAAATCAGAAAAGCCAAAAAAAACAACAAATATTCATACTAATGGCGCATCACCACCAGGTGCGCCATTAGTATGCCAAAAGGATACTAATGGCGCATCAAGGCAGGGTGCGCCATTAGTATGACAAAGCACATGGTTACATATGGCCCCCCGGGAGGCATACTAATGGCGCACAATGTTACATACTACTGGTGCACTTCCTGGTGCGCCATTAGTACACCAGATACTAATGGCGCACCAGAGTTGCGCCATTAGTAAAAAATACTAGTGGCGTGCTACTAATGGCGCACCAGTTGTGCGCCATTAGTAGGCAAAACCGGTGCGCCATTAGTAGCCCTTTTCCTAGTAGTTTTTAGGATCTACGAAATACCGCTGTAGACGCGGAGTGATGGAAAGTACCATACAACTTTCTGTGGAGCTTTCTTTCCGGCCTTTTTATATCGTGAAGCATTGCACTTTGGACAGATGGGTTTTTCGGCGTGCTCGTTCCGATATGTGATGCAATCATTGATGCATGCGTGATATCTAATATGTGGCAGATCAAGAGGGCACACGATTTTCTTTGCCTCCTCGACACTAGTAGGACACAGGCTTCCTGCGGGAAGAACCTTCTTTAGGTACTTCAGAAGCTCATCCAGGCTTGTATCTGTCCATTTCTTTTTTGCCTTCATCTTTAGAAGTTCTAGTGTGAAACTCAAGCAGGTCACCTCGGGATTATTGCAACCATCATACAAAGGAATCATCGAGTCTACCTCCAGTTGCGCCAGTTTGGCCTCCTCTCTAGAAGCAGCTATGTCGCTAGTCGTCTTCTTGCGAAGCAGGTCTCAAACATGCGGGTCCCGCATGGCTGAACTTAGTAGTGACGAAGATGGTGGCGTGTCCACGTCTTCTCCACCTTGAACTGCCTCTTCGCCATCGACATTTCCAAGGCCGTCTTCCTCTTCGGGCACATAATCGGTCATCACTTCGTCTGGTGGCCCCATGTTGTTATTTCCTGCCCCGTCGTCCTCCTCCTCCTCCTCATCATCATCATCTTCACTTATCCACCGAGTATGCCCATGCATGAAACCATGCATGAGCAGGTGCGCCTTGAATTTACCACCCTTAAAGGGGTCGAGCCTGACTCTTCCTTTGCATTTTCGACACGGACATAAAACATCCCTCAGTCTTTTTTCATACATGTCATCCACAACGGATTGCTAGTATCTTTCCACCATCCTTCCATTGACCTTCATGATCACCTGCGGGTGGAACAAATATTATAACCGCATATATATGCATGCATGGAACAAATTCATACAAAAATTCGGCATGACCTTCCCTAAACATAGGACATATTGAGTTTGCATGCCCGAAATTCGCCGAAACAGAATTGAATCGACAATTCGGCAAAACATAGGCAACTCATGTCACCCACATTATTTCATCAAATACACAATGTAGGCAAGTCAAATTATGCCACACACAATTCGGTATATTCTCATATCACCCATATATATATATAGTTTCGGTCCTATCCACACAAACATTTTTTTTGCTCACCTATGTGTCGAGAGGGATATCGAGCACCTTTCTTCTTAATTACCTAGTAGCTCTATAGATATATAGCTCTAACTAGCTAGCTATCTAGGGAGAGAGTGGGAGGAGAGGGAAAGGAGAAGAGGGAAGGCATTAATGGAAGGGGGTGGTGGAGGGCAAAGAAGAGGGGGAGGGAGAGAATTAATGGAGGGGTGCTGGTGGAGGGAAAAGAAGAGGGGGTGGT
>NC_041385.1:40579358-40584644 GCF_002162155.2 Triticum dicoccoides | reverse complement strand
AGAAGAGGGGATGGGAGGGCTCTAATGGAGGGGTGGTGGGGGTGCAAAGAAGAGGGGGGTGATGGAAGGGCAAAGAAGAGAGGAAGGGAGGGCTCGAATGGAGGGGTGGTGGAGGGGGAGCATTGGAACAAGTAAGGTGCAAGGAAAGGGGGGAGAAAGGAAGGGGGTAGGAAGAAGGAAGGGGAGGAAGGAGGGGAAAGGTGGTAGGTGGCTGGCGGGCATAGCAGTAGCCGGGTCTCCTATGCGCGCTACTGCTATGGCAGCATGCAAATGATCTAGGGCTGGTGGTGCACTACCTATAGCGCGGGCTAAAATAACACACTACTGGTAAAATTTTATAGATAGAAAAAATAGCAGTAGCGCGTTTATATCAACATGCGATATAGATCCAAAACTAACAGTAGCGCTGGTTGGGTGACAAGCGCTGCTAATATTTAGTGATCAGATATTATGATTTGTTACACTTAGCAGTAGCGTGGGTTTAGGTAACAAGCGCTACTACTAACTTATACCAGTAGCGCTCTTTCTACCCAGCGCTTCTACTAGCTACTAGTAGCGTGGGGTCACAAACAAACGCTACTGGTAAACTTCTATCTATATGCGTTTTCCTAGTAGTGCAGCCACCTGCCACCAATCCATCTTCAGAGATGTACTGCTGCATCTATCTTGCCCGGTCTAGCTGCGGTCGACGCCACCACGATGCCAAACAACGCCACCATCCTGCACATCTACCTTGCACGTTCCTCCCTCGCAGCCATCTACCTTGCACGTTCCTCCCTTTCTTTTTCAGTTTGCTTTACGCAACTCTATCATGTTAAAAGATGCAATCTTTCATTCTCAGAAAAAGGAAGTGCCGATCTGTCCATGAATCATATTTTCGGTAGCATTTTCATTTTTGTATGCATACACATGTGCTGGTCCAGCAGCACACTCTAAAAGTTAATTGACTTTCTTTCAACTTATTCCTTCAGCCACTTGCCCCCTGTTTAGCCATTGCAGGGAGAGGAACCGGAGCATATAGAAAGTTACGCAGACGGTCAAAACCTACCTTACTGATTTGTGAAAAAATTGAAAGGTTAATAATCGCCCACAGTTTGGATGTTTTTACTGCTGTTAAAGTGTTAATCATGCTTCCTGAAATGCCATTATGTGGCTTCTGGCTAAACAAACAGATTGGGATGCTCAGTGCAGTTCTACCTAAGAAGCAAAGACCGCTTTCTTGAAACTAAAATACACACACCGAAGCGCGTAGCTTTTTCTGGTTTGGGTGCGACAGAAGCATATTTAACAACACTAAGGAATCCTTTTCAGCAAGATTAGCATAACGCAAAATCACAGAGCATGCAGCGGTTGCCCTCATGGTGTAAAGCGCTCAATATATATCATGTGAACACTTGTGCCGATACCAATAGTTCTTAGAGCATGTATGCAAGTGCTTAATTGGATAGGTGCTTTTTGTAAAGAAGTTATTTTTCTTTGGCATGTGAGCTTGGAGATGTACGGGTCTATGACATAACTTTTCATTACAACCTATCATAAATATGGTAGATCCTCTATAAGAATAGTGATCATCCATATCCTACTAGTGGTTCCGTAATGTTATTAGTGCTCACAAGCTTTGATAGAACATATCAACAAAGTGTGCTTTATGCTGGGGCTTAAAATACTTTTTGAGAATAACTGCAAAAGTTTTTGTAATAAATTAACTTTAGAAGTGCTCGGAAAGCACTGCACTGTTTAAAATATGGGACAACTTCTCTTTTGCAGAATATTACTCCAGCCTTTTCTTGTTTGGCACAGGCGATCCCTACCCAAAATTCGATCCAATTCGTGTTGCATGGAATATGCAAAAGAAATCTCCATCATGGAAAATGCAATGGTACTGTCTCCACAAGAGATGCTCTTATTTACATAGGATTACCGATCAAGATCTTGCTCGAGGGCAAATTAGAAATTAACCACTTGATACTACATAATGGGTGGCACCAGTCTACAATAATTAGCACTTCCGGTGGATAATCACCTCCACGGACCGAGATCTAGCAAAAATTTTGGTGCTCATCCATGCCCATCCTTGGTGGCACCCTGCAATTTGTCCCCCAGCCAATCCGGCTTCCACTTTTCTACCAAGAATGTTCCCTCCCTTTGGTTTATTCAAGTTTAAGCATATTGTGTGTGGCTGAACAACCATTTCGCCATATCCAATTAGAAGAGGAGGTAGAGCCGCAGATTCCACCAGGCCTGTATAGGAGAATAAAGGCAGCGTATGGAATGCACCAGCAAATGACAGGTGATTATCCAATTTTTTTCTCCCTATATACCTTGTATTGCAATTGAATAAGCCCACGTGCCAAATGGTGTGCTTTCTTTTCTATTTCCTTGCAAGTGGCTCATATGTTTGTGATGTTAGATTTGTTAATTTTCTTGGAGTTTGATGACATCATTTTCCTCCTTGAAGGTTAAAATGATGAAAAGTTATCAGGGACAAAATTTGGAGGAATGATCTGATTTAAGTACATTCTTTAGTAACAGTAACCATGTCTTAAGCTCAGACTCTAATGCCAGTCCATGTCAATGGTGAGCATTTTCAAACTAATGAAGGAAGTGTAGACACAGATCTCATGACTCAAGACCCAGTCCACCGAACTGATTATTGTTGTGAGAATCAAAAATATTCCCTAGAGCAATGAACACACAGCGGATCGACAGGCCACAATGTAAATCATTACGTTCAGGATCTATAGGATCTAGACCTGTGCTTGGCTTGCCATGAAAAAAACGGCAAAACATATCCATCTTCATAGTGAACCTTGTTAGTCTCTCTGCATGGCAAGTATTGGGCAGAACAACAAATGCCCTAACTAAATTCTTCTTGTCTTGAAAACTTGTGTTCCGACAAGTCGGTGGGTACATGAACATGGATGGAGCATCGGCAACCGTCATTCTTTTGATCTCTGCGACGCAATAGCATAACACAACAAGGCACAATTGATCGGACACATTATTGCCCCAAACTCAAACAGTCCGGGGGATGCTACCTGCCGTAGCACCACCCGACATGACTCGTCACAATCAATCTCTTGCGGACCATGTAAGTATGAAGAAAGTGTCACATGGTAAGCGCACATAGCATCTTTTGCCTACTTTGTCACCTCTTGGCCCATTTTAAATTCCTGCTTTTTTTGCAGATAGGCCGAAGGCATTCTACAATATTGCCCTTACAGAAATTGGAAAGTACATCCAAAAACGTTTGAGTGCCGAGGTTTTTTCCTTCCTAAATGATAAGTGCCACGGTTGTAGCACGAAACACTCATGTCCTGATGTTTTTTACAACCAAAGTTGTCATCTGAAAAGAGAAAAAAAACAAAAAAAAACTGAAACTTGCCATCCGAAAAAAGTTGTCATGCTTGACAACTAAAGATTTCTTTCTCGCGTCACTAAACTTGCCATAAAGAACGTTCGGAACTTACATGTGTTGATGCCACACGGGTGACACTTATCAGGGTCCTTTTCCTTCAGCATCCATCGACGGCGTACCGTGAGAAAAAAATGTTGCCTCCACTCGGCCTCCATTGGAAGTCCAACTTCTCAGCAACAAACAACCCGAAACAATCCCACGGACATGCCAAAGAGTCAACCACTGCCATCACCCTGCCATCATTGTCAAAGAAATCCCGACACCACAACCGCCACCTTCCACAAGTCTCTCTTGCCGATGCCCCGCTTAAAAATTGATCATGTGAGGAGGGAAGACGACACAGAGATTCCGCCATCATCAAATGTCATGGATATAGACCGGAAGAGCGCGACATGGGGTTGAGCGGTTGAGAGCCCACATTGTGTTTCGGGTCATGTGTGTGATTGCTTACCCCGGTTGTTTGACTTGGCAGACGACCAATTATAGAACCAAGTTCTATCTGTCTTGCCACCCTGCCACGCATGGCTAACCCAATCAGACCGCTTGACTTGGGTTGGGGGAGCACGACCTCGACACCACTGTGCGGAAGCTCAAACTCACTGGCTTAGTGTAGACGAGGATGAACAACTGGGCGGGTGAGACGTGTAATGTGTGAACATGATTACTGGCTTTTCCCGTTGCGTCCAGCATGAGCTCGTCTCTGGCCAAAACTCAGGAGTGACGATGGAAGCCATGACCGGGAATGTAATTGAAAGATATTATGGAAGGGTCGAAGAAATATGAGAGCTTAACTACTCTGGATTGCATAACGCGACGATGTTTCATATCAGATGGGCTAAGAATGTACAGAGAGAAAATCAACATTTCACTACCATGTGTATACCCGACTCCGATAGCGGTACCGTCAACGCCATCGCCAAAAATGGGCCATGGGTACACGCTAAACACGTGACACAATGTTTCTTCATAATGGGCCATGAGTCGCCAATGAGGAAGACTACGACCAGTACGGTGATCCAATGTGGGAAGATGATGTTGATGACGATGAAACATACGTCAAAAGCAGAATGAAGACTACATTACCTACGAAAGATCGTAATCCCTGGAGAAGGAAAAGTCACGACCATGGGCTCAATTATTCGACAACGAACAAAAGAGCGAAGAAGATTAGTCTGAAGTGTCGTTGTCGCCCAAGCTAATGAACTAATCCACAAATTTTGTGTGTGTTTATTTTGTATACCGCCGTTAGCGTTCAAATGATGTTATATATATTATACTAATGATTATCCGGAGGGTAACAGTGGTATTTCTCCAACGACATACCACATTAAACCCTAGCTAGCTAGAGCTATATATACCCCTTCTGTACAAACTTGTACAAATGCAAATGGAAGATAAGAAAAAGAAAATTGTAAATGAAAGAAAAAAAAAGAAAAAAAAAGAAAGGAAGTTTTGCAAAATGAAATATAAGAAAAAGAGAAAGGAACTAATAAGTTGTGGAGAAAGAAAAAGAAAAAGGAAAAGTTAGCAGTAGCGCGGTTTGTGCTGGGCAGCGCTATATCTAAGTTAGCTATAGCGCGTTTTGCTGCACCGAGCTATAGCACATTTTGCCACTCCGCGCTATAGCTAAGTTGCCTACATCACCGAGAGCTCCTATCTATTCCTCTGCCCTCTCTCTCGTCGACCGATCCCCTTTTCTCCCACGCCACCGCCGACGCCGCACCACCCACGCCACCACCCACGTCGCCCGTCACCCCCTCCCCCTGTGGCGCCCCATGACCCGGCCCCTCCCCCCGTGCCGCCGCTCCCCGGACCACCTCAACCGCTCCCCAACGCAGGTCTCCCTCCCTCCCTCCCTCTCTCTCTCT
>NC_041385.1:40526178-40579079 GCF_002162155.2 Triticum dicoccoides | reverse complement strand
TCTCTCTAAACAAATTTTGTCTCTGCAGATCGACCCCGACCCCCTCACCCCCGGCGACCCCTACCACGACGCCGACGTCCTCAACCCCGACGCCGACCCACTCAACCACGGCAATCCCGACCCCGACGCGCGGTCAACCATCTCCTTCCTTTCTTGTTGTTCTTAAATTAGCATCTTCCATGTAGGGTGTCTGAGGGAGTCCCGGACTAGGGGGTGTCCGGATAGCCGAACTATCATTATCAGCCGGACTCCAAGACTATGAAGATACAAGATTGAAGACTTCGTCTCGTGTTCGGATGGGACTGTCCTTGGCGTGGAAGGCAAGCTTGGCGATACGGATATGTAGATCTCCTACCATTGTAACCGACTCTGTGTAACCCTAGCCCTCTCCGGTGTCTATATAAACCGGATGGCTTTAGTCCGTAGGACGAACAACAATCATACAATAGGCTAGCTTCTAGGGTTTAGCCTCCTTGATCTCGTGGTAGATCTACTCTTGTAATACCCACACCATCAATATCAATCAAGTAGGATGTAGGGTTTTACCTCCATAAAGAGGGCCCGAACCTGGGTAAAAAGATTGTGTCCCTCGTCTCCTGTTACCATCCGCCTAGACGCATAGTTCGGGACCCCCTACCCGAGATCTGCCGGTTTTCACACCGACATTGGTGCTTTCATTGAGAGTTCCTCTGTGTCGTCACCGATAGGCTCGATGGCTTCTTCGATCATCACCAACGACGCAGTCCAGGGTGAGACTTTTCTCCCCGGACAGATCTTCGTATTCGGCGGCTTCACACTGTGGGCCAATTCGCTTGGCCATCTGGAGCAGATCGAGAGCTACGCCCCTGGCCGTCAGGTCAGATTCGGAAGTTTGAACTTCACGGCTGACATCCGCGGAGACTTGATCTTCGATGGATTCGAGCCACAGCCGAGCGTGCCGCATTGTCACGATGGGCATGATTTAGCTATGCAGCCGGACAGTGCCCTGGAGGCCGCACACGAGCCCACTCCGACCCTCGATTCGGAGCCGGCTGCGCAGATCGAGGCCGGGTGGCTAGACACCGCCTCGGGGGCTGCAACCTCTACGGCGATGGAGCCGAATACTGGCCTTGTCCCTTGTGAAGCTCGTGACTCCGAGGTGCCGGACTCCTCGCCGGACTCCGTACCTCCCGCGAGCCCTCCAATCGAATCCGATTGGGCGCCGATCATGGAGTTCACCGCTGCGGACATCTTTTAACACTCACCTTTCGGCGACATCTTGAGTTCGCTAAAGTATCTCTCGTTATCAGGAGAGCCCTGGCCGGACTGCGGTCAGGACGGTTGGGATGCGGACGACGAATAAATTCAAAACCCACCCACCACCCACCTAGTAGCCACTGTCGACGATCTAACCGACATGCTAGACTTCGACTCCGAAGACATCGACGGTATGGACGACGATGCCGGAGACGACCAAGAACCAGCGCCTACTGGGCACTGGAAAGCCACCTCATCATATGACATATACATGGTGGATATCCCAAAGGATGGGAACGGCGGAGGAACAGAGGAGGATGACCCGTCCAGGAAACAGCCCAAACGCCGGCGTCAGCGGCGCCGCTCTAAATCCCGCCAAAGCAAGAATGGAGATTCCGGCACCGGAGATAATAACACCCCAGACAGTGCCGAAGACAACCCCCTGCAGCAAGATTCAGCACAGGAGGACGGAGGCGCCAGCCCTCACGAGAGAGCGGCAGATGAAGAGGTAGAGGATGATAATTACATGCCTCCCTACGGAGACGAGGAAAGCCTCGACGACGACGAATTTGTCGTGCCTGAGGATCCCGCCGAACAAGAGCGTTTTAAACGCAGGCTTATGGCCACGGCAAACAGCCTCAAGAAAAAGCAGCAACAGCTTAGAGCTGATCAAGATCTGCTAGCCGACAGATGGACTGAAGTCCTTGCGGCCGAAGAGCATGAGCTCGAACGCCCCTCCAAAAGCTACCCCAAACGCAAGATGCTACCCCGATTAGAGGAGGAGGCATATAAACCCGCATCACCAGAGCACGATACGGCTGACCGGCCACCCCGTGGCTGCGACAGAGAGGCCTCTAGGCCCTCCATTAGAACCGTACCCCGGCATCGCTCGAAAAGCACAAGACCACAGTGGAACGCTCCGGACTTGTGCGATATATTTGAGGATAAGGCAAGACAATCAAGATCGATCTACTGCTCACGGGGGCACCCCATGATACGTGACGACAACCGTCGCGCCGGACACAACACGTCCAACCGGGCCGAACATAGTACACAAAACTCTTTTGAGCTTCGTCGTGATATAGCCCAATACAGAGGCACCACACACCCACTATGCTTCACAGATGAAGTAATGGATCATCAAATCCCCGAAGGGTTTAAACCCGTGAATATTGAATCTTATGATGGCACAATGGACCCCGCGGTTTGGATCGAAGACTATCTCCTTCATATCCACATGGCCCGCGGTGATGATCTCGACGCCATCAAATACCTCCCACTCAAGCTTAAAGAACCAGTTCGGCATTGGCTTAACAGCTTACCAGCAGAATCAATTGGGAGTTGGGACAACCTGGAAGCCGCATTCCTTGATAACTTCCAGGGCACGTATGTGCGACCACCAGACGCTGACGACATAAGCCACATAATTCAGCAGCCAGATGAATCGGCCAGACAATTCTGGACACGGTTCTTAACTAAGAAAAATCAAATCATCGACTGTCCGGATGCGAAGGCCCTCGCGGCCTTCAAACATGACATCCGCGATGAGTGGCTTCCCCAGCACCTGGGGCAGGAAAAGCCGAAATCCATGGCAGCCCTCACATCACTCATGACCCGCTTCTGCGCGGGACAAGATAGCTGGCTAGCCCGCAGCTACAACCTCAGCAAAAATTCTGGCAGTCCGGATATCAAGGACCAAAATGGCAGGTCGCGTCGCAACAAGAACAAACACCGCATTAACGGCGACAATAATGAGGATACGACAGTCAATGCCGGATTCAGAGGCTCTAAATCCGGTCAGCGGAAAAAGCCATTCAAAAGAACTACTCCGGGTCCGTCCAATTTGGACCGAATACTCGATCGCTCGTGCCAGATACACGGCACCCCCGACAAGCCAGCTAACCACACCAACAGGGACTGTTGGGTATTCAAGCAGGCAGGCAAGTTAATTGCCGAAAACAACGACAAGGGGCTGCATAGCGATGACGAGGAAGAGACCCGACCGCCGAACAATAGAGGACAGAAGGGTTTCCCCCCACAAGTGCGGACGGTGAACATGATATACGCAACCCACATACCCAAAAGGGAGCGGAAGCGTGCACTCAGGGATGTATATGCGATGGAGCCAGTCGCCCCGAAGTTCAACCCATGGTCCTCCTGCCCGATCACTTTTGATCGAAGGGACCACCCCACCAGCATCCGCCACGGCGGATTCGCTGCATTGGTTTTAGACCCAATCGTCGATGGATTTTACCTCACCAGAGTCCTGATGGACAGCGGCAGCAGCCTAAACCTGCTTTATCAGGATACAGTGTGCAAAATGGGCATAGAGCCCTCAAGGATTAAACCTACAAAGACGACCTTTAAAGGCGTCATACCAGGTGTAGAGGCCAATTGTACAGCCTCAGTTACACTGGAACTGGTCTTCGGATCCCCGGATAACTTCCGAAGTGAGGAGTTAATCTTTGACATAGTTCCTTTCCGCAGCGGCTATCATGCTCTGCTCGGATATACCGCGTTTGCAAAGTTCAACATGGTGCCGCACTACGCATACCTCAAGCTCAAGATGCCAGGCCCTCGAGGAGTCATGACGGTCAACGGAAACACGGAAAGCTCTCTCCGAACGAAGGAACATACAGCGGCTCTCGCGGCAGAAGTACAGTGCAGCCTCTTAAGGCAATTCTCGAGTCCGGCCGTTAAGCGACCGGACACGGCTAAACGCGCCCGGAGTAACCTACAACAAGACCACCTGGCACGTTCCGAGCACGCGTAGCAATGCGGCCCCAACCCCAGCCCCTGCAAAATTGCAAGACCGGTCCTTCGCGTACATCATTACGCTCTAAAGATACCATGGGCATCGGGGGAGGGGCACGACCACGATAGGCCCAGAATGCGGCTTAACCACACCAGGGGCTCTCAAGTGTGTCGTTCTTTTTTTTTCTTTTTTTTACCCACAGGACTCCGTTCATCAGAGGCCCTGTCCGGCAGTAGACCTGCCGAACTTATGATGCAACAGCCAGGGAAGGAGAAAGGCTACGACGAATATCCAGGTGGTCTCCATTACGAGCATTAAATCTATTTTATACATCATTCCGCAGCCTACCCCTGGAGGGGGACATGTTTAATAGTCCCATCCCTTGCTTATCGCACTATTCGTATCGTTCTGCATTCATAGCAGTATTACTTGAATAAACAATGCAACACCTTTTTGCTTATAATTGCATTTCTTTCTTATACATATGTTCATTTATGACATGTTGCATCCGTACACTTTGGTACGGCTAAATACACCAGGGGCTTATGTTTCCCGCATCATGGTGTGATAAGTCCGAACACTTTCACAAGTGCGGCACCCCGAATTTATAGCATTATATGCATCGACTCCGAATCATGTATTGGGTCAATAGTTGGGTTTGCCCAGCTCCTATGCTTTGGTACCTTACGTTCCGTTATATCGGCTAAGGTAGCACTGGGAGAACCACTGCGATTGCGCCCCAGTTGAGCTGGGCGAGCGCCTCAGTGGAGAAAGCTAAAACTGACCGTCATGATGAGGCGAGAGCCGGTCGCTGTTCGAGAGCTTTTTCTCGAGTCCCTAAAGACTTATGCCGCTTAGAGCGAGGAACCGGCTTTGTCTGGCCCAGGCGTGGATAGCGCCCCAAATTCGTCCTTCCGAACACCAGGGGCTTCGCCGAAATTTAAAATTATAGAATTCTATGGCTAAGTGAGAGTGTTCAAGCATTATAAGTCCGGTTGCCTGGTTCGTTGTGTTGAGCGCCTCCCTAGATGGACCCAAAAATGGGAACAAGAGTGCTCAAATTTATTCCGAACACCCCAGCACTCGTGGCATGGGGGGTGAAGCCGACGACTTGCCATCTCTCAAATTTGATAAACGGCCGCACAGAAGGTAATATTTTAAATTAACAAGCGTTGCTTAGCGCATATGAACAAAGTTTTCAGCGCACAGGATAACAAAATGCGAGTCTACTCAAATATTACATCTTTGGAGCAGTCACCCGCAATAATGCGGGCACCCTTCAAGACACTCTTATAATACATCTCGGGCGTGCGATACTCCTTGCCCGGCGGTGGCTCGTCCGTCACAAGCTTCTCAGCATCCATCTTGCCCCAGTGCACCTTTGCGCGGGCAACGGCCCGACGGGCACCTTCAATACAGGCGGAGTGATTGATGACTTCAACCCATGGACACGCATCCACCAGCCGCCGCACCAGGCCGAAGTAGCTCCCAGGTATGGCCTCCTTGGGCCACAGCCGAACTATGAGGCCCTTCATGGCCTGTTGGGCCACCTTGTGGAGCTCGACCAGCTGCTTCAGCTGGTCGCTAAGGGCCACCGGATGTCCGGCCTCAGCATACTAAGACCAGAAGACCTTCTCCGTTGAGCTCCCCTCCTCGGCCCTATAGAAAGCGGTAGCATCGGACACACTGCGGGGCAGATCTGCGAACGCTCCTGGAGAGCTTCGAATTCGGGTAAGTGATAGGTAATTCACACTCGCATGCTTACTTTGCATGAAAAATGCCTTACCCGCCGCTATTTTCTTCAACGCCTCGATTTCCTGGAGGGCCTTGTAGGCTTCGGCCTTAGCGGCTTTGGCACTCTCAAGAGCCAATGCAAGCTCGGACTCTCGAGTCTTCGAGTCGCGCTCCAAACTCTCATGTTTTTCCACGAGAGCCTGGAGCTCTTGCTGTACCTCCGCCACCCGCGCCTCCTGCTTCTCTCGCTCGGTGCGCTTTGCGGCCGCGTTACATTCGGCTGCGGACACCGCCTCCTTCAGGGTCGCCACCTCGTTCATGGCCCCTGCAATACCCACGTTATCCTTGTCATTTTTCTCGCAACCAAATCCTTTTCTGTAAGGTACAATTTTAATAAGGTGTTACTCACCTTCCTTGTCCTCGAGCTGCTTCTTGGCACGGCCGAGCTCGTTCTCGGACCGCTCGGGGCTTTGCTTCAAAGTATTGACCTCCGCAGTCAATGCAGCAGAGGTCAGCAGCACAGCCTGCAATCCCATATTGACATAATTTTTATGACTCCTGCGTGTATCTTTTTAGATCCTCAGTCCGGTTTTTCTTTCCGAACACCGAATCGAGCATCAGGGGCTACTGTCTATGCGGTACTATTTTACATATATCAAAATTCTTACCTCAAAGCTGTTAGAAGGCTGCTGCAGGCTTCGGTCAGCCTGCTCTTGGCGAGCTGAACCTTCTAAATCACCGCACCCATGACGGTGCGGTGTTCCTCTTCGATGGAAGCGCTGTTGAGCGCCTCCAGCAAGCTATCCGGCGCCTCCGGTTGGACGGAGGCCGCCGGTGTCACGGTCTTGCCCTTCTTACGAAGGGGCCGCCCGCCGGACTCCGGAGCCACTACAGGTTTCGGTGCGGAGTCTGGTGAAAAGTCCGGGAGGTTGCCCTGCGGCACCTCCGGGGCCTCCTGCTCCTGGTGGGTCCCTTCTCGGGATCCCACCTCGGCATCATCCGCATCACGGGGGGAGGAGGCGGTCGGAAGGGAATCCATATCCGACGCACCCAAGGACCCACTCGACGAAGCGGGAAGATCCTCCTTGGGCGGACTGCAGGGTTGTATGCGGCATTAGAAAGACACCATGTGGTGAAAATAAAAATCATGAACTTATTCGGGAGTCCGGATACTTACGATCTCGCCAGGGGCTTGGCCCTTGAAGGCCAATCCTCGTCGTCGTCGCTGGCGTTGGCAGAGCAGTCCGGGGGAAGAGTCCTTCCCTTCTTGGACCCTTCGGCCTCCCTCGTTGGGGAGGCCTTCCTTTTCTTCCCTCACCCTGCTAGGGGAGAGGCCTCTTTCTTCTCCTCCACGCCTTTGTGGGAGGAGTCCGCCTCGGTGTCATCATCCGATGACACCTTAAAACGGGAACTCTTTCGAGTGCCCGTGGCCTTCTTCTTGGCCTTCTTCTCCGGCACCACATGGGGTGCCGGAGCCAGCAGCCCCGTTAAGCGGGCGTCCGCTGGGTCTTCTGGCAAAGGGGCCGGACATATAGTCTGCTCGGCCTTCTTCAGCCAGTCCTGTCAAAGGAGAGGGAGTTTAGATCCCACATAGAGTCAAACTATGGAAAACAAGCATCCCGTAAAGGGCAAAATCGCTTACCTTGCTAGCCGGACGCTGCGAGCTGAATCCGCGATCTTCGGTGGCGGATGCGGGAGCCTCGGCGCCCTTAAACAGCACCCTCCAGGCCTCTTCGTACGTAGTGTCGAAGAGCCCACTCAAGGTCTGGTGCTGCGCCGAATCGAACTCCCACATATTGAAGTCCCGTTGTTGGCACGGGAGAATCCGGCGGATGAGCATGACCTGGACTACGTTGACAAGCTTGAGCTTCTTTTTCACTAGCTTTTGGATGCAGGCTTGAAGTCCGGTCAGCTCCTCTGAATCGCCCCATATCCGGCCACTCTCCTTCCAGGAGGTGAGCCGTACGGGGATGCCAGATCTGTATTCGGGGGCCGCTGCCCATTCAGGGTGACGCGGCTCGGTGATGTAGAACCACCCCGATTGCCACCCCTTAATGGTTTCCACGAAGGTGCCCTCAAGCCAAGTAACATTGGGCATCTTGCCCACCATGGCGCCTCCGCACTCCTCTTGGCTGCCCTTCACAACCTTCGGCTTGACACTGAAGGTCTTGAGCCACAAGCCGAAGTGGGGCTTGATGCAGAGGAAGGCCTCACACACGACGATAGACACCGAGATGTTGAGGATGAAATTCGGGGCCAGATCATGGAAATCCAGGCCGTAGTAGAACATGAGCCCCCGGACAAAGGGATGGAGTGGGAAGCCCAGTCCGCGGAGGAAATGGGAAAGAAATACTACCCTCTCATGGGGCCTGGGGGTGGGGATGAGCTCCCCCTCGTCGGGGAGCCGGTGCGCAATGTCGCTGGACAGGTATCCGGCGCTGCACAGCTTCTGGATATGCCCCTCCGTAACGGAGGAGGCCATCCACTTGCCTCCCGTTCCGGACATAGTTGGAGAAGGTTGAGGTGAGATGTGCGGACTTGGGCGCTGGAGCTCGAGTTCGCGGAGATCGATAGGCAAAGGAGGAAGAATGCGTAGGTAAAAGGGTGGATCTTTATCCCCTTATATGGACGGACGAAACCATACGTCCCCACCGGCCTGATAAAACTCGCTTATCTCCCAAGCGCCACAATCAATGGTGCGGTTGGGTTACCCACGTCCGTATTGATGGGAATCCCGGAATAAGGGGAACATGATCTCTGCTTCGACAAGACGTGCCAAGGAAACCGCTTCGCTAAACGCGCTGAGGTGGTACAATAAAAACAATTCGAGTAAAGGCTTGGTAGTGGTGTGACGTCACGCCACAAAATACGTCAGCAGATTGAACTTGTGTAAATATTATTCTTGCTACGGTGGTATGTGGAATTTATTTTGCAGAGCCGGACACTATCCTGGTGTTCATAATCTTCTATAAATTATTCGGAGGAGGGACCCGCCTTGCAATGCCGAAGACAATATGCGCGCCGGACTCATCGTCATTGAAGCCTGGTTCAGGGGCTACTGAGGGAGTCCTGGACTAGGGGGTGTCCGGATAGCCGAACTATCATTATCGGCCGGACTCCAAGACTATGAAGATACAAGATTGAAGACTTCGTCCTGTGTCCGGATGGGACTTTCCTTGGCGTGGAAGGCAAGCTTGGCGATACGGATATGTAGATCTCCTACCATTGTAACCGACTCTGTGTAACCCTAGTCCTCTCCGGTGTCTATATAAACCGAATGGCTTTAGTCCGTAGGACGAACAACAACAATACCATAGGCTAGCTTCTAGGTTTTAGCCTCCTTGATCTCGTGGTAGATCTACTCTTGTAATACCCACATCATCAATATCAATCAAGCAGGACGTAGGGTTTTACCTCCATCAAGAGGGCCCGAACCTGGGTAAAAACATCGTGTCCCTCGTCTCCTGTTACCATCCGCCTAGACGCACAGTTCGGGACCCCCTACCCGAGATCCGCCGGTTTTGACACCGACAGTGTCCAAATTGAGTTCATGAGAAGCATTTGTTAGTTTATGTTGCTGTCCATTTGAGGTTTTTTAAATTTGTAGTTGATGTCCATTTGTAGTTCATGAGGCAAAACAAAAAGTAAATGAATATGAAACTGAGGATTTTTAATTTGTAGTTGATGTCCATTTTGAAAATGATGATAAATGAAAATGAAATTAGCTTATGTTGCTACACATTTTGAAAATGAAAATTAGCTTATGTATTTGATATTACTTGATTTAGTTCAACTATCTGTCGTGTTGTGTATTTTTTTGGTGCATGGTGGAGTGCTAAAAGTAGTTTATCCATAAGAAAATTGAGACCATGTGGTTCCTTCAGGGCTTGATATTATTCATTTCCGTTCGCTCTTCAAGATGCGATTTCCTCATGCAAGCGCACAAGAGAAAGTGTGGTGCATGTGGCGGAGAAGGCACCCAACATTACCAGCGAGTTCGTCAGCCTGTGTCGGTGATCACTCGAGGCCTCCCACCCTGCCCCTCCGGTGGCCTCTTCTTCTTCTTCGATCGGTAATCCAATCGGTTCCTCTCTCCTTCTTTCTCTTTTGTTCACTAATATGCTTTGAGTACTGCGACCATTCAAATTTCACTGGTGAGTGCAACACTTGGAACTGTTAATTCTGAGTATTTTAGAGTTACCCCACAAAAAAAGAAGTGTATTTTACACGTAGGTCTAAACAACTAATCATCGTCTACCACCTGATTAGCATGAATTTTGAGAAATAAAAGCAATTGATATGCTAACTAAATGAACATTGGTAGAATTGAACCTAAACAGAGAATGATGAGCAATAGCATGGATGTGATGACACACATCACTTGACATGCAGATGAGTATGCTCATGCTCACACTTATTTACATTGTACTTATCAAACTTTCACTTTGATGGCTGCATCTCCGTGATTGTTAGTGAAATGCTACTTCAGCACATAGTGCTTGTTGTCATTTGTAGGGAAATCGATCGCGAGTGACCTATGTTTTGCCGGAAATGTTGATTCATTTCCATTCCAGTAAATTTCAGGCACCCTATATGTGCACCTTCTAGCAAAGGTCATGCCGAAATTTTCCGTGAATTTCGGCATGACTTGTGCTAGAAAATTCGACATATCGAGTGCTCGAGATTTGTCGCAACGGGAGTGAAACGACATTCAGGAAAAAGAAAGGTCACTTTTTTTGTTCACTTTATTATATAAAGCTCGATAATTAAGCGACTACGACATTGAACCCTAGGAAACATGACCGACACCAATGAGGGCGGAGGTTCTCAGTCCCAATTAGGTCGAGCACATGCCTACCTCGACTTTCTGGCGGATCAAGAGAGACAGCAATTAGCTGTGTGTCAGGACCCCTTTGTCATGACGGACGACAACGGTGGTGGCGCCGGCGCCGACACTGATGCCACTAATGACACAGGCACTGAGACTGGCGCTGATGATGTTGCTAACTACAGCACGGAAGGAGGGACCTCCCAAGCCAGTGAAGGAAAGAAGAAAAAGAGGACACGACGCCCAAATGAGCTTGGCACAGGAAGACTGGTGGTCACGGCGGTGCACCCTGGCGAGTTCGAGCCAATAGAGCCGCGGGAAGTGGCAGCGTGTTACGACAACCAACTAGCATGCATCCTACGGGATACCTCTAACATGAACACCACGAAAATACGAAAGAATGAACATTTGAAGAAGTTGCTCCTGACTAGGTTGCACGCAAGATTCCTGTTCCCCGGTCGGAAAGACGATGTTGACCCATGGGATGATGATGGCATGAAAAAAGCAACAACAAAGCCCTAGGGAAGTTCAGCAACGCATTGAGCGCTTGGAAAACGAGCATGATAAAGGCGATTGAATTGGACCATGAAACCTATGCCGAGATTGTTGCAGACAATCCAAAATTTACAATAGAGGACTTTGAAAAGTTAAAGGAGACTTGCAATGAAGAAGCTGCCAAGGCCAGGTCGGAGAGAGGCAAGCAGTTGTAGGCAAAGAACATGGGGAACCACCGCCTTGGCAGTTGTGGTTACAAGGGAAAGAGGCCCGTGTGGACTAAGGAGGACGCAAAACGTGAATGTCAGGGGATCCCAGACCCATTGGCTGAGTTCACCGACCAGCAGGAGCACGACTTCATCAGGGCCCGATTCTCGTGGGACCCCAAAAAAATTCACCGATGGCCGACAAGGAAATTCATGAGATTACTAGTAATTATCCTTGTACCACCCTACATATTAGCTTCTGATCAATGAAGTCTACTACATTCTAGTCGCATTCGTAAATGATTCACACTCCATTTTGCAGAGAGAGCAACACAAGCTTGCGTCCGAAAGCGACTCATCGACTCAGTCGACTCAGTTGTCGGTGAAGTACAAGTGGGACACTCCTTTCAACCGGGCCATGAACATAATGATGGGACACCCACCGGACCAGCGACCACAATATGGACGTGTGCACGGCACCGGAGACAACGCCAACAAGGACCCCGAGGCTAAAAGATAGAGAAAGAAGTTCAGTCAAATCACTATCGACGAGAAGGTGGCGCGGGCGATTGAGAAGACAAAAGATGAGACCAAAGTTGAGGCAATCCGGGAAGCGGTAGCTTCCTGTAGGCATGATATGGTGGCTGCCTTTACAAGCTTGATTCCAACTGTGGTCACCTGGGTGCAACAAAATCCAAACGCACCACCAACTGATTTTCCCATGCCCAGCTTCACCGGGAGCAACTCAATGAACACCGCACCCGCACCCGCACCTACTCCAGCACCTGCTCCTGCACCCAACTCTCACAGCAGCCCTGGCTCCATCTCTGGCTTGATTGTCGGGCCGTCGACATTGGCTGAGCTCGATGCCCTCACGGTAAATATGCGTCATACCCTCATCAACTCAACTAATTAATTAATCTTCAGTTGCCATTCTTTTTGGATCTCTGACGCCGCACGTATATGTCTTTGTAGGCCGACTCCACTCCGTGCACCCTCCTTTACCACATGAAGGGCGGGTTGGTGGATGTGGGGAAGGGTACTATAGTGAAGCCCATGGATCGATTATTCCACCGCTGGCAGATGCCTGATAACGCCTTAAGGGTCTCCATGGCGACTGTGAAAGCGGGCTACGAGGGTTTCCCTCGTCCGATACAAACTGATGGAGAGAATGACGAGACCCCCATGCAGCTTGGCCAATGCAAAAATTGGCCGATCATGTGGCCAAAAAATCTTCTTCGTGTCGAGGTGACCAGGAGCACACCAATGGGACCTCAGGAAGGTATGACAACAACCCCACCTACACAAGTACAACCATCATCTGTGCTACTTGCCGAGATCGAGAGACACGAGGAAGGAGGGCCAACCGTTCCGGCAGATGATGCCATCTGCCCCATGGAAGAGGATATGGATCATGACATGGAGGAGGCCGATGACCCTCTCCAGTATTTCAATATCGGCTATGAATACGAAGTAACAATGAGTCAACCATATGAATATGAGATGCATGTACCAGAGCCAGAGCGTCCTCGGGAGTGCAAGAAGTCTTTGTTCATGCAATCCTCGCAAGACACGCCTCGAGATGCCGGTTCCACCCAAGCTCAACTAATTAGCTAGAGTCGTCTAATGCTGAGCCTGACAACATTAGGGGTGGTGCTCAGGGATGGTCTGACAGACCCACCAGCACCTAAGCCCACCAAGAAGAATCAGAGGAAGAGACCGACGGTGAAAAAATCCAAAAAAGCTAGCAATGTTGGTTCTAGCAGCCAACCGCCTTCGACCAAGGTTGACAGTGTACCGATGAAACATGCGCCATTAATCCATGTCAAGGGAGAGCCAATGGTACCGGAGAATGCACTAGCTGCCATAACAGGGGATCTCAGGAGACTCCATGACCATGTGCTTTCGATAGAGAGAAGCCTCCTAGCCTCGGATGATCCAGGATACCCACTTAATACGGTTCATGTGCTGAGTAGTTGCAAGATATACATCCACACATGCCCCACGGACCTCTTCTTCATGCGATTGTATTACATCTTCCAGATGTTTGAAATGAGGACACTCGATTTTACGTTCATCCGCCTGTATGCGTTGCACATGAACTACATCGTCAGGAGAGAGCTAGTCACTGGTCTTGCGGTCGCGGACCCATACTACATGCATGACGGCTTGTTGTCAATCAACGACGCCAACCGTGCGACTCAGTGCATCGAAGAATTCTTGGTCGGCAATAAGGACAAAGAAACGATTCTCCTACCTTAACATCCCGGGTAAGTCATCCGCGGATAGCACTATAACACATACATCCTTTCGTGCATTTCAATAATTACTTTGCACGCATGGAGGCTAACTTGATCGTGTATTTTGCGCAACGGGGGGTGTTGTGTCGTTCTCATCGTTCTTTACCTGTGTTACTCCCGCGCTCTATATTTGGACCTGTTGAAGAACATATAGAACAAAGATTACACGCACATAAAGTATGTTCTGGACAGAGCTATGTTGGGCTTCAGCATGCGGGGTGGCTACATCCAATGAAAAAATTAAAATATGGTTGGGCTCTGTTTCGGCCACAACACTGACTTCTATTGCATCCAGCAACCGGCAAGAAGTGAGAATGATAGATTCTACGTCATCCATCTAATGATGTAGTGCAGAAGGGATGTGCAATCACCTTGCATGAAATCTTCATCCGATACCCATATCAAGAGATGGGCCGAAGCCTTTGGAGTCGTGCCGGATAATAGACTTCAAAATGATTTCTACCGGATCCAGTAGGAAATTGTGTCCATCATCATGAAAGATGTCCTCGAAGAGAATGGGATGTTCTACGGCGGCCGAATATCGCGAGATGACGTCCGAACCCGCGTTGCCCTACAGCGTCAGGACATGACCCTTTCACTAACCTTGAGTCTATCCTCCCGGATATGGACAGATGGGAAGAGCCCACTACTTAAAAACAATGTGTCTCTTTAGTTACTTGTTACTTTCTGTACGACGAAACTATTAGATGTAAATGGTGTTGCGCTCTAGTTAATTACTTTCGGTAGATGAAATTTGTTAACTATGTTTACTATATATGTTGCTTCTATTTCATAATTATTTGGTTGAATTCACTTCATGATATATATATATATATATATATATATATATATATATATATATATATATATATATATATATATATTCCGAGTGTGTATGATGAGTGGCCAGAGCGTCAGGCCCAAGTCTCTGGCTTCTCGAGCGGAAGCCAGAAAGGGTTGGATAGCAGAGCGGAAGCCGAAGCTAGTTACTTGAGATTCATAGCAAAATAGGGGATTCAGAACCAGCGCCACAGAAACTACTTCGTACTACCGCTTTTGATCATCATGATCGCTCTTATCTTCTATGCGGTCATATCATAATCTACATAGATGATGAAACATGAGTATGTGACCATGTAGTTGCATGTATTGGGAACTTGTAATGACTTGTAACGCTATTTCGAGACATGTGTTCGACCATGATTGATGATGATGAGATACTTGAGACATGTCGAGACTTCTAATAACTTTGGCTCATCGATGACTCACTTGCATTTCAATGAATATGCATGTTATTGTAAAAATGGTGGATCTGTTTAAATGTGTACAGAGCCAAAACGCCAAAAAAACTACAAAACTTAGCAGTGGCGTGGGGGTAAAGATTACCAATAGCACTCAAATAACAGTAGCGTTGGCTAGCTACACGCGATGTAGATAATTATCAGTAGCACTGGAGAGAAAGAGCGCTACAGCTAGCTTCAGCTACTAGTAGCGTTGGGTCAAACAAGCGCTACTGCTAAAAAATAGCTGTAGCGCCGTAGCAGTAGTGCGCCTGCCCCCACTACTAATAGCAAAAAAACAGCGCTACTGGTAAGGTTTTTCCTAGTAGTGTGTGCGGATCCTACGGGTTCGAGAACTATGTAAACATGATCGAGACACATCTCCGACCAATAACCAATAGCGGAACCTGGATGCTCATATTGGCTCCTACATATTCTACGAAGATCTTTATCGGTCAAACCGCACAACAACATACGTTGTTCCCTTTGTCATCGGTATGTTACTTGCCCAAGATTCGATCATCGGTATCATCATACCTAGTTCAATCTCGATACTGGCAAGTCTCTTTACTCGTTCGGTAATGCTTCATCCTGTAACTAACTCATTAGTCACATTGCTTGCAAGGCTTATAGTGATGAGCGTTACTGAGAGAACTCAGAGATACCTCTTCGATACACGGAGTGACAAAATCCTAATCTCGATCTATGCCAACCCAACAAACACCTTCAGAGACACATGTACAGCATCTTTATAATCACCCACTTACATTGTGACGTTTGATAGCACACAAGGTGTTCCTCCGATATTCGGGAGTTGCACAATCTCATAGTCAGAAGAACATGTATAAGTCATGAACAAAGCTATAGCAATAAAACTTAATGATCATTATGCTAAGTTAACGGATGGGTCTTGTCCATCACATCATTCTCTAATGATCTAATAACGTTCATCAAATGACAACACATATCTATGGTCAGGAAACATAACCATCTTTGATGAACGAGCTAGTCAAGTAGAGACAGGGACACTTTGTTTTGTCTATGTATTCACACATGTGCATGATGTACAGAGAATTAATAGTATATCATGATAAATGTTTATATCATGATAAATGTTTGTTTCGTTTATGTATTCACACATGTGGATGATGAGCATTACCGGTTAATACAATTCTAGCATGAATAATAAACATTTATCATGATATAAGGAAATATAAATAACAACTTTATTATTGCCTCTAGGGCATATTTCCTTCACGTGCAGATTGGGCTATGCGATGTGGATGATGTACTTGTTGAGCCCAAATATCAACCAAGGGAAAGCAATCAACTTGGTCAATCAAGCAACAGAGAATTAATGGACGGGGATCTCAGAGTAGGGAACCTATACTGGATCCGCGACGGCAGGGCCGATCTGGCAAGCTCGATGCGCTCTTCAGCGAGATGACGGCGGCGCGAGGCGGAGGGGCCGGATGTTGACATGTTAGGTGGGGCGGGTAGGGCCAGGGTCTGATCAGGCAAGGAAGTGAGACGGACGCTGCTGTCTTCCTTCCTGCCTTGCCTAATTGTCTCTTGTGCTAGGGTTGCCGCCGTTGCGCCTGATACATCACCACCTATGAGGATGGGAATGATGAGAGTGGTGTCATAGAGCGAGAACAGATGGCGCCGCCACTGGAGGTCATGGTCAGGGTGGCGAAGGTGGAGGTACCCCACGTCGGTCGTCCATGGTGAGGCGCCGCAACATGAGTGTGCGAGCGAAAGAGGCCAGCGTCACGAGCGTCCAGTTTTAGGGTTTTCCACTTTTGTGTTGGACGGGATCCTAATACAGGCCCAGTAGGCCCAATTGAATCGCATATGTCCAAAAAACCACCGGACCAGCGGCTCGATAAGGTTAGCGCTCGTCAGCAATGTGGGTCCAATCAGTAGCAAATCTGACGGCCAAAGAGGCCTAATAGTGATGATCCAATGGCTAGAAATTCTAATATCCTGAGAGGGCAGGAAAAGCGTCAGTTATAATGTATCTAAATAATCTTAGGGCATCTCCAAAGGAGACTCATCTCTTATGGTGTCCAGATCATTTGTGTCAACTTTTATTGTACAATGAGAACGCCATTGGATTGGTGCGGACGTCCGTCTTTTGACAAATCCGAGACAAACTTGAGGGAGCTATACCCAAGTCCGGACATGCAGCTGACCAACCAAAAGCCCTCATTGTGTTCCTCCTACACAAGCATGGTCCCTCTCTTATCTATCTCCTTCCAACTGGACATATAAGGAATAATTTATGAATAACATTGAATGACTCTCTCTGGCATCATGTCCGCGGACCATGTCCGGACACAAAAACGGAGTTGCATGACACATCGAGTACGATAATTAATGGAAAAGAAAGTTTGATACAAGGCCAACAATGACCCATCCCGTGACACAGCGCGGAAGACCCTATGTTAACAAAATCTAGTGACCTATTGTAGGCCGGCGATGCACCGTGGGCGAACAAGGACAAAAGCCACCCTAGCTTGTGTTGCCAGTCCTCGATGCCGCACGGAGTTGAGTACACTTGGAGCGGATGTTGTTGATAAACGCATCAAGCCACGCACTGTCGTGGTTTTTCCCAAAAGGTCTCTAAAGCTGCAATAAGACCATAATTTTTTAAATGAGGTCAGTCGAGTGTTTTAAAAAAACACTCTCAATGAGCGCGATCAACAGCGCCCACCTCTATCCAAGCTAGTATATCCAGCACCCATGACACATCGTGAGTGTGCACCGTCTCTTACACGGTGGAAAATGTGGCACACTTGAATCGTGTCCGTGTTACGGATATCGACACAAACTTGACTCACAGCCGGTGCTGGGCGCCCCAGTACTTCGGCGGCAGCTGTGACATTGGATACTAGGCTCGTGGTGCTGGCGCAGTGGCTCGAAGCTGCGGCAGTGAGGTGGCGACGGAGCTCGGAAGGAGTGGGTGTCGAGGTCTGAGAAGAAGACAAGGGGGCACTCTCGTCCGTGCGGGGAGCGGTGGCGGCATTGGGGATGTGGCCTCGGAATCTCGGAGAGGCGCCGGAGCTCAAACGGTAGCCGTGACATCGGGCTCGAGGAAGGCGGTGGTGGCGGCGGCGGCTTGAATCGGGGGCAGCGGTTGGAAAAATGGGTGAGCGGTGGGGGTGGCCTAGGGTTTTATAGCCACTGCCAGGGCAATGAATGCTGGAGGGGAGTAGTCTCCCCATTTTTACTGAGAAGGCCTCCTTCTAGAGCAAAAATAGGCCAATGAGGACGGAAGGTTTTGAGAATGAAAAGCTATTTTTGAAGGATTAAAGCTTTTGGAATCAGCTAGCTGGATCTTAATCCCCAGACCATAATTTTTTCCCCAAATATAGCCTTTGCAGATCTGCTAGAGATGTGCTCTAAGAGGTTAGAAAGCAGAGAGAAATATGGTATCTAGTAACCATTCGGGATGAAGCTATCTCAAAAGCAACGAAAACATATGGTATTTAGTCATTTTCTTCACGTGCAGATTGGGCTATGCGATGTGGATGATGTACTTGTTGAGCCCAAATATCAACCAAGGGAAAGTAATCAACTTGGTCAATCAAGCAACAGAGAACTAATGGACGGGGATCTCAGAGTAGGGAACCTATACTGGATCCTCGACGGCAGGGCCGATCTGGCAAGCTCGACGCGCTCTTCAGCGAGATGACGGCGGCGCAGAGGCGGAGGGGCCCGATGTTGACACGCTAGGTGGGGCGGGTAGGGCCAGGGTTTGATCAGCCAAGGAAGTGAGACGGACGCTGCTGTCTTGCTTCTTGCCTTGCCTAATTGTCTCTTGTGCTAGGGTTGCCGCCGTTGCGCCTGATACATCACCACCTATGAGGATGGGAATGATGAGAGTGGTGGCACAGAGCGAGAACAGATGGCGCCGCCACTGGAGGTCATGGTCAAGGTGGCAAAGGTGGAGGTACCCCACGTCGGTCGGCCATGGCGAGGGGCCGCAACACGAGGGTGCTAGCGAAAGAGGCCAGCGTCACAAGCGTCCAGTTTTAGGGTTTTCCACTTATGTGTTGGACGGGATCCTAATACAGGCCCAGTAGGCCGAATTGAATCGCATATGTCCAAAAAAAACACCGGACCAGCGGCTCGATAAGGTTAGCACTCGTCAGGGATGTGGGTCCAATCAGTAGCAAATCTGACGGCCAAAAAGGCCTAATAGTGATGATCCAATGGCTAGAAATTCTAATATCCTGAGAGGGCAGGAAAAGCGTCAGTTATAATGTATCTAAATAATCTTAGGGCATCTCTAAAGGAGACTCATCTCTTATGGTGTCCAGATCATTTGTGTCAACTTTTACCGTTCAATGAGAACGCCATTGGATTGCTGCGGACGTCCGTTTTGCGACAAATCCGAGACGAACTTGAGGGAGCTATACCCAAGTCCGGACATGCAGCTGACCAACCAAAAGCCCTCATCGTGGTCATCCTACACAAGCATGGTCCCTTTCTTATCTCTCTTCTTCCAACTGGATATATAAGGAATAATTTATGACTAACATTGAATGACTCTCTCTGGCATCATGTCCGCGGACCATGTCCCGACAGAAAAACGGAGTTGCATGACACATCGAGTACGATAATTAATGGAAAACAAAGTTTGATACAAGGCCAACAATGACCCATCCCGTGACACAGCGCGGAAGACCCTATGTTAACAAAATCTAGTGACCTATTGTAGGCCGGCGATGCACCGCGGGAGAACGAGGACAAAAGCCACCCTAGCTTGTGTTGCCAGTCCTCGATGCCGCATGGAGTTGAGTACACTTGGAGCGGATGTTGTTGATAAACGCATCAGGCCACGCATTGTCGTGGTTTCTTCCAAAAGGTCTCTAAAGCTGCAATAAGACCATAATTTTATAAATGAGGTCAGTCGAGTGTTTAAAAAAAACACTCTCAATGAGCGCGATCAACAGCCTCCACCTCTATCCAAGATAGTATATCCAGCACCCATGACACATCGTGAGTGTGCGCAGCCTCTTACACGATGGAAAATGTGGCACTCTTGAATCGTGTCCGTGTTACGGATATCCGACACAAACTTGACTCACAGCCGGTGCCGGGCGCCCCAGTACTTCGGCGGCAGCTGTGACATTGGATACTAAGCTCGGGGTGCTGGTGCAGTGGCTCGAAGCTGCGGCAGTGAGGTGGCGACGGAGGTCGGAAGGAGTGGGTGTCGAGTTCTGAGAAGAAGACAAGGGGGGCACTCTCGTCCGCGCGGGGAGTGGTGGCGGCATTGGGGATGTGGCCTCGGAATCTCGGAGAGGTGGTGGAGCTCAAATGGTAGCCGTGACATCGGGGATCGGGCTCGAGGAAGGCGGTGGTGGCGGCGGCTTGAATCGGGGACGGCGGTTGGAAAAATGGGTGAGCGGTGGGGGTTGCCTAGGGTTTTATAGCCACTGCCAGGGCAATGAATGCTGGAGGGGAGTAGTCTCCCCGTTTTTACTGAGAATGCCTCCTTCTAGAGTAAAAATAGGCCAATGAGGACGCAAGGTTTTGAGAATGAAAAGCTATTTTTGAAGGATTAAAGCTTTTGGAATCGGCTAGCTGGATCTTAATCCCCAGACCATATTTTTTTTCCCAAATATAGCCTTTGCAGATCTGCTAGAGATGTGCTCTAAGAGGCGAGAAAGTAGAGAGAAATATGGTATCCAGTAACCATTCGGGATGAAGCTATCTCAAAAGCAACGAAAACATATGGTATCTAGTCATTTTCTTCAGGTACTTCGGTCTTGCTGCGGTAGGTAGCATCCCCAAGTCACAAGTCACGGTGCACTTACTATTGATTTCTCCGGACTGTTTGAGTTCGGGGTAATAATGCTTGGCCGGTCGGCTATTGTGGTCAGCTATTGTGTCGCGGACGGTGAGAGACTGACTGTTGACCATGCTCCCAGTGTTCAAAATACCCACTGATTTGCGGGAGATAGGTTTCCGGTTTCGTTCCGCCACATTTTTCCCTAGGCAGACAGACTAGCAAGTTTCCCAATAAAGATAGGTTTTGCTGGACAAAATTTTCATGGCCGGCAAGCCAGGCACAAGCCGGATTCTGGTGGCCAAAACAGGGCTAGTTTTCAGTAATCGAGTTCAGTTAACACTCTGACAGGCTCGTTAACATCCTTGTAAACTTCTGGAGAATATTCTGCTTCCCTGAACAATTTATGAGTTCGGTGGACTGGGTCATGGCAATGACTTGTGATGACGGACCGAAAATTTGTGTCACTACTAACTACACTTGGTTCCTTGGTTTGAACATGCCTTTCCATTGAAGACCATTGACCTGTACTGGGACTAGTGTCTAAGTTTTTCAGATAACGCTCTCCGGTGGTCAGTGTCAGGCCTTACCATCTTTCCGATTTACTCTTTTTTTGTGGCAATCTTTCCGGATTACTTACAGTTCTGATTAACTGAGATCATCCCTCCCAATTTTGTATGCTTTTTCCATCGCCATTTTTTGAGTTTTTCCTTTACTTTCATCATTTGGACCTCCATATGGAAAGTGTGATGTCATAAACTTCCAAGAAAAACAACAAATATGACGTTAGGAAACATCTGACTCACTTGCCAGAAAATAGAGAACAAAACACATCGAACGGGCCCTTTACCTTTTCTTTGCTGCTGTATTCCATATGCCGCTGCCTTTATTCTCATACACACTTTGTGGAATCTGGTGCCCTCTCTTCTGTTCTCACTCAATATGGTGAAATGATTGACCATCCACTCAACGATATACTTAATCAAGAAGAAAACAAAGGGAGGGTACATTCTTGGTAGCAAGGGAGGGGGGGGAGGGGGGGGCAGAATTGGATAGGGAACAAGTTGCAGGGCGCCACCAAGGCACAGAGGATGGGCATGTATATGCACTGAAAAGTTATTTATAACTCAATCTATGAAGGTCATTGTCCACCGAAAGTCTTCATTATTGGAGATCGATGCCACTTGTTATGGATTATGTTGTATCAAGTGGCTAACTTCTGGTTTACTCACGAAGATCTTGATCGGTATATGTAAATAAAATCATCTCATTGAGAGATCGAATATTTGGTTTTTCACGATGGAGATTTCTTTGAATATTCCATGCAGGTGGAATTGGATCAAACTTTGCAGTGGGATTGCCCATGCGAAACTAGAATTAAATTCTAATATTTTGCAAAAGAGAAGTTGTATCTTCTTTTAAATAGTGCAGTGCTTTTCGAGATGTTCGTCAGTTAATTAATTAAATATAGTTCTGCAGTTATTCTCAAAGTATTTTATAAGCCTCGGCGTAAAGCACACAAGCTTTTGTGGAGACGTATATCACCTAACTTAAGGTCATATTGGAAATTCTCTATAATTTACAATGATCTGTCTGCACCTAAAAAGCACCCGAGCACTTTAGAATTAGGGAATAACTAGTTGGATACAGACGGTCACTGTTCTGGTGGAATATCCATGTTTCACTATATAATCACTAATTTAAGTACACATGACCAACGGAGTGAGCACTCATCTAATTAAACACATGTGTACATGCTCTAAAAGTGATTGTTATTGCCTTATTGACACTTATCTTCACAAGATAGACCTTTTCTGTCTTTGAAATAAGGTTTATTTTTACTCTTAAAACAACCCCCAAGTTCCTTTGTGCTTGGTTGTGAAAGAAATATGTCCTAGAGGCAATAATAAAGTTATTATTTATTTCCTTATATCATGATAAATGTTTATTATTCATGCTAGAATTGTATTAACCAGAAACATAATACATGTCTGAATACATAGACACACATAGTGTCACTAATATGCCTCTACTTTACTAGCTCGTTGATCAAAGATGGTTGTGTTTCCTAACCATAGACATGAGTTGTCATTTGATTAACGGGATCACATCATTAGGAAATTATGTGATTGACTTGACCCATTCCGTTAGCTTAGCACTTGATCGTTTAGTACTTTGCTATTGCTTTCTTCATGACTTATACATGTTCGTATGACTATGAGATTATGCAACTCCCATTTACCGGAGGAACACTTTGTGTGCTACCAAACGTCACAACGTAACTGGGTGATTATAAAGTAGCTCTATAGGTGTCTCCGAAGGTACTTGTTGAGTTGGCGTATTTCGAGATTAGGATTTGTCACTCCGATTGTCGGAGAGGTATCTCTCAGCCCTCTCGGTAATACTCATCACTATAAGCCTTGCAAGCATTGTGACTAATAAGTTAGTTGCGGAATGAAGTATTACGGAACGAGTAAAGAGACTTGCGGGTAACGAGATTGAACTAGGTATGATAATATTGATGATCGAATCTCGGACAAGTAACATACCGATGACAAGGGGAACAACATATGTTGTTATGCGGTTCGACCGATAAAGATCTTCGTAGAATATGTAGGAGCCAATGTGGGTATCCAGGTTCTGCTATTGGTTATTGACCAGAGAAGTGTCTCGGTCATGTCTACATAGTTCTCGAACCCGTAGGGTCCGCACGCTTAACGTTCCTTGACGATATAGTATTATATGAGTTATATATGTTGGTGACTGAATGTTGTTCGGAGTCCCGGAGATGATCACGGACATGACGAGGAACTCCCGAATGGTCTGGAGATAAAGATTGATATATGGGATAATAGTGTTTGGTCTCCGGAAGGGTTCTGGAATTCACCGGAAGGGGTTCCGGATGTTTCCCGAAATGTTTGGGTACGAGAACACTTTATTTGGGCCAAAGGGGAAAGCCCACAAGGTTTTTGGAATGCGCAAAAGGAAGTTTTGCGGAGTCCTGGGGCCAGGCGCCATGGTCCCTGGCATCTGGGTCCAGACGCCGGGAACCCCGGCGTCTGGCCCTGGAGTCCGAGAAGGACTGTTGCCTTTCGGGTGAAACCGACTTTGTGGAGGCTTTTACTCTAAGTATCGACCCCAAGGCTCGACATATAAATAGAGGGGCAGGGCTAGCACGAAAGACACATCAAGAAACACCAAGCCGTGTGCCAGTAACCCCGACCCCTCTAGTTTATTCTCCGTCATAGTTTTCGTAGTGCTTAGGCAAAGCCCTACGGAGATTGTTCTTCACCAACACCGTCATCACGTCGTTGTGCTGCCGGAACTCATCTACTACTTCGCCCGTCTTGCTGGATTGAGTAGGCGAGGACGTCATCGAGCTGAACGTGTGCTGAACGCGGAGGTGCCGTACGTTCGGTACTTGATCGGGGCGGATCGTGAAGGTGTACGACTACATCAACCGCGTTGATAAACGCTTCCGCTTAGCAATCTTGAAGGGTATGAAGATACACTCCTCCTCTCATTGCTATGCATCACCATGATCTTGCGTGTGCGTAGGAAATTTTTGAAAGTACTACATTCCCCAACAGTGGCATCCGAGGCAGGTTTTATGCATAGATATTATATGCACGAGTAGAACACAAGTGAGTTGTGGGTGACACAAGTCATACTGCTTACCAGCATGTCATACTTTGGTTCAGCGGTATTGTTGGATGAAGCGGCCCGAGACTGGTTCTACCGACCTGCTTTGCACATAGCTGGCTGGCGGGTGTCAGTTTCTCCAACTTTAGTTGAACCGAGTGTGGCTACGCCCGGTCCTTGAGAAGGTTAAAACAACACTAACTTGACGAACTGTCATTGTGGTTTTGATGCGTAGGTAAGAATGGTTCTTGCTCAGCCCGTAGCAGCCACGTAAAACTTGCAACAACAAAGTAGAGAACGTCTAACTTATTTTTGCAGGGCATGTTGTGATGTGATATGGTCAAGACGTGATGCTATATTTTATTGTATGAGATGATCATGTTTTGTAACTAAGTTATCGGCAACTGGCAGGAGCCATATGGTTGCCGCTTCATTGAATGCAATGCAATCGCCCTGTAATTGCTTTACTTTATCACTAAGCGGTAGCGATAGTCGTAGAAGCAATAGGTGGTGAAACGACAACGATGCTATGATGAAGATCAAGGTGTCGCGCCGGTGATAATGGTGATGATGATGGTGCTTCGGAGATGGAGATCACAAGCACAAGATGATGATGGCCATATCATATCACTTATATTGATTGCATGTGATGTTTATATTTTATGCATCTTATTTTGCTTTGATTGACGGTAGCATTATAAGATGATCTCTCACTAAATTTCAAGGTATAAGTGTTCTCCCTGAGTATACACCGTTGCAAAAGTTCTTCGTGCTGAGACACCACGTGATGATCGGGTGTGATAGGTTCTACGTTCAAATACAACGGGTGCAAAACAGTTGCACACGCGGAATACTCAGGTTAAACTTGACGAGCCTAGCATATACAGATATGGCCTCGGAACACTGAGACCGAAAGGTCGAGCGTGCATCATGTAGTAGATATGATCAACATAAAGATGTTCACCATTGAAAACTACTCCATCTCATGTGATGATCGGACATGGTTTAGTTGATTTGGGTCACGTGATCACTTAAATGATTAGAGGGATGTCTATCTAGGTGGGAGTTCTTAAGTAATATGATTAATTGAACTTAAATTTATCATGAACTTAGTACCTGATAGTATTTTGCTTGTCTATGTTTGTTGTAGATAGATGGCTCGTGCTTTTGTTCCGTTGAATTTTAATGCGTTCCGTGAGAAAGCTAAGTTGAAAGATGATGGTAGCAAATATACGAACTGGGTCCGTAACTTGAAGATTATCCTCATTGCTGCACAGAAGAGTTACGTCCTGGAAGCACCGCTAGGTGTACCACCTGCGCCAGCAACTGCAGACATTGTGAATGCCTGGCAGACGTGTGTTGATGACTACTCTATAGTTCAGTGTGCCATGCTTTACGGCTTAGAACCGGGACTTCAACGATGTTTTGAACGTCATGGAGCATATGAGATGTTCCAGGAGTTGAAGTTAATATTTCAAGAAAATTCCCGAATTGAGAGATATGAAGTCTCCAATAAGTTCTATAGCTGCAAGATGGAGGAGAATAATTCTGTCAGTGAACATATACTCAAAATGTCTGGGTATTGCAATCACTTGATTCACTGGGAGTTAATCTTCCTGATGATAGTGTCGTTGACAGAATTCTTCAATCACTACCACCAAGCTACAAGAGCTTCATGATGAACTATAATATGCAAGGGATGAACAAGACTATTCCCGAGCTCTTCGCAATGCTAAAAGCTACGGAGGTAGAAATCAAAAAGGAGCATCAAGTGTTGATGGTCAACAAGACCACCAGTTTCAAGAAAAAGGGTAAAGGGAAGAAGAAGGGGAACTTCAAGAAAAACGGCAAACAAGTTGCTGCTCAAGAGAAGAAACCCAAGTCTGGACCTAAGCCTGAGACTGAGTGCTTCTACTGCAAGCAGACTGGTCACTGGAAGTGGAACTGCCCCAAGTATTTGGCGGATAAGAAGGATGGCAAGGTGAATAACAGTATATCTGATATACATGTCATTGATGTGTACCTTACTAATGCTCGCAGTAGCACCTGGGTATTTGATACTGGTTCTATTGCTAATATTTGCAACTCGAAACAGGGACTACGGATTAAGCGAAGATTGGCTAAGGACGAGGTGCCGATGCGCGTGGGAAATGGTTCCAAAGTCGATGTGATCGCGGTCAGCACGCTACCTCTACATCTACCTGAATAATTGTTATTTGGTGCCAGCGTTAAGCATGAACATTATATCGAGATCTTGTTTGATGCGAGACGGTTATTCATTTAAATCAGAGAATAATGGTTGTTCTATTTATATGAATACTATCTTTTATGGGCATGCACCCTTTAAGAGTGGTCTATGTTTATTGAATCTCGATAGTAGTGATACACATATTCATAATGTTGAAGCCAAAAGATGCAGAGTTGATAATGATAGTGCAACTTATTTGTGGCACTGTCGTTTGGGTCATATTGGTGTAAAGCGCATGAAGAAACTCCATACTGATGGAATTCTGGAATCACTTGATTATGAATCAGTTTGTACTTGCGAGCCGTGCCTCATGGGCAAGATGACTAAAATGCCGTTCTCCGGAACTATGGAGAGAGCAACAGATTTGTTGGAAATCATACATACTAATGTATGTGGTCCAATGAACATTGAGGCTCGCGGTGGGTATCGTTATTTTCTCACCTTCACAGATGATTTGAGCAGATATGGGTATATCTACTTAATGAAACATAAGTCTGAAACATTTGAAAAGTTCAAAGAATTTTAGAGTGAAGTGGAAAATCATCGTAACAAGAAAATAAAGTTTCTACAATCTGATCCTGGAGGAGAATATTTGAGTTACGAGTTTGGTTTACATTTGAAAAAATGCAGAATAGTTTCGCAACTCACGCCACCCGGAATACCACAACGTAATGGTGTGTCCAAACGTCGTAATCGTATTTTACTAGATATGGTGCAATCTATGATGTCCCTTACTGATTTACCATTATCGTTCTGGGGCTATGCTTTAGAGACGGCCGTATTCACATTAAATAGGGCACCATCAAAATCTGTTGAGATGACACCTTATGAACTGTGGTTTGGCAAGAAACCTAAGTTGTCATTTCTTAAAGTTTGGGGCTTCGATGCTTATGTGAAAAAACTTCAACCTGATAAGCTCGAACCCAAATCGGAGAAATGTGTCTTCATAGGATACCCAAAGGAGACTATTGGGTACACCTTCTATCACAGATCTGAAGGCAAGACTTTTGTTGCTAAATTTGGATCCTTTCTAGAGAAGGAGTTTCTCTCGAAAAAAGTGAGTGGGAGGAAAGTAGAACTTGATGAGGTAACTATACCTGCTCCCTTATTGGAAAGTAGTTCATCACAGAAACCGGTTCCTGTGACGACTACACCAATTAGTGAGGAAGCTAATGATATTGATCAGGAAACTTCAGATCAAGTTACTACCGAACCTCGTAAGTCAACCAGAGTTAGATTTGCACTAGAGTGGTACGGTAATCCTATTGTAGAGGTTATGTTACTTGACCATGGCGAACCTACGAACTATGAGGAAGCGTTGATGAGCCCAGATTCCGCAAAATGGCTTGAGGCCATGAAATCTGAGATGGGATCCATATACGAGAACAAAGTATGGACTTTGGTTGACTTGCCCGATGATCAGCAAGTCATCGAGAATAAATGGATCTTCAAGAAGAAGACTGACGCTGATGGTAATGTTACTGTCTACAAAGCTCGACTTGTTATGAAAGGTTTTTGACAAGTTCAAGGGGTTGACTATGATGAGACTTTCTCACCCGTAGCGATGCTTAAGTCTGTCCGAACCATGTTAGCAATTGCCGCATTTTATGATTATGAAATATGGCAAATGGATGTCAAAACTGCATTCCTGATTGGATTTCTAGAAGAAGAGTTGTATATGATGCAACCAGAAGGTATTGTCGATCCAAAAGGTGCTAACAAAGTGTGCAAGCTCTAGCGATCCATTTATGGACTGGTGCAAGCCTCTTGGAGTTGGAATAAACGCTTTGATAGTGTGATCAAAGCATATGGTTTTATACAAACTTTTGGAGAAGCTTGTATTTACAAGAAAGTGAGTGGGAGCTCTATAGCATTTCTGATATTATATGTAGACGACATATTGTTGATTGGAAATGATATAGAATTTCTGGATAGCATAAAAGGATACTTGAATAAAAGTTTTTCAATGAAAGACCTCGGTGAAGCTGCTTATATATTAGGCATCAAGATCTATAGAGATAGATCAAGACGTTTAATTGAACTTTCACAAATCACATACCTTGATAAAGTTTTGAAAAAGTTCAAAATGGATCAAGCAAAGAAAGGGTTTGGCCTGTATTACAAGGTGTGAAGTTGAGTCAAACTCAATGCCCGACCATAGTAGAAGATAGAGAGAAAATGAAAGATGTTCCCTATGCTTCAGCCATAGGCTCTATCATGTATGCAATGCTGTGTACTAGACCTGATATATGCTTAGCAATAAGTTCAGCGGGGAGGTACCAAAGTAATCCAGGAGTGGATCACTGGACAACGGTCAAGAATATCCTGAAATACCTGAAAAGGACTAAGGATATGTTTCCTGTTTATGGAGGTGACAAAGAGCTAGTTGTAAATAGTTACGTCGATGGAAGCTTTGACATTGATCCAGACGATTCTAAATCACAAACCGGATACGTGTTTATATTGAACGGTGAAGCTGTCAGTTGGTGTAGTTCTAAACAAAGCATCGTGGCGGGATCTACATGTGAAGCGGAGTACATAGCTGGTTCGGAAGAAGCAAATGAAGGTGTTTGGATGAAGGAGTTCATATCCGATCTAGGTGTCATACATAGTGCATTGGGTCCAATGAAAATCTTTTGTGACAATCACTAGTGCAGAACCGGGCTTTAGCGCCGATTCATAAGGGCCTTTAGTGCCGGTTCTACAACCGGCACTAAAGAGTGGAGACTAAAGCCCCCCCCCCTTTACTACCGGTTCGGCACGAACCAGCGCTAAAGTGCCACCACGTAGCACGAGCCAGACCCGGATGCTGGTAGACCATTAGTACCGGTTGGTAAGACCAACCAAGACCAACCGGTACTAAATGTTTGGGAGCGGGGGTTTGGTTTTATTTTTTATTTTCCATTAATTTTGTGTTTTCCATTTAATAATTTTTTTGTTTGCTGGTATTTTATGATACTACATATTGTACACGTTATGCATATATATAAATAGATTTTCTCGTAGAACCGCATATATATATAAATATATATCATCGAATGTCTCACAACCAACACCATTAATTATTCACACATACACATGTGTGTATATATATATATACAATTTCTCCTACATGTTGCCTTGGTGCCTTCGGAACACGATGACAAGTAGTTCATGGGGGCGGTAGCGGGTAATAGTATTCTCCTTTGGGATCTATGACCTGGTCGAGCAAAAATCCCGCTATTTCCTCTTGAAGTGCTAGTATGCGCTCCGTTGGTAGGAGCTCCTCCCGCACCTCTCTGAACTATTAAGAAGGAGATCAATATGCATGTGTATTAGTTGTGTGACTAGATATCTATAATAGTGTAAAAATTTGTGAATAGTGTTCTGACAAACGTACCTAGTCCTGTCTTTGAGATCTGCTCCTTTCGGACGCCATCATGCGAATGTTCTCGCAAGCGTACTATGCACACAGATCAGTCCCCGACGCCTGCTTCAGTGCCTTCACGAGAATGGAATTGAATCAGATAATGATTAATCAAGCATGATAATTAATTAATGGTATTGAAACAAGAATTAAAGAGATGGTAGCTAGCTAGCTAGCTAGTACTACTTAATTACTTACCTTTGGTCGATACCAAAACAACTTTTTTGCACATTTGCCTGGAGTCACCTTGATGAACTTTGCCCAAGCCCTGCCTGTCGCGAAAGAAAATTAATAAAGGGGTTATTAAATAGTTCATATCAGGAAATGAAGAACTAAATAGGCCGAGATATAGTTAATAATGATTGAAATTACCTGTTGACTATCCCCTTCAAGATGGTGTAGTCACTTTCTTTTTTAAGTAGTGAGTCCAGTACTTCAACTTTTCCTTCTTCAACTTTAATGTCTAACAAGATCCGGTGGAAACTGCATGCGCACACGTTTGCATGTCTTAATTAAGAGGGCATGTGCATAACACTAATCAACTACCGTAAACCCTATACACTTAATTATTAACATCTAGCTAGTTAGTAAGCAAAAACAGAAGTTGTAAGAAAGTAGTATATCTTCATTGGTATTGAGGCGCTTGAAGAACTCTAGCATGATTTCCTCTAAACTTGCTCAACAACTTGGAATATTCCATGTGTACTAATTAATGGTATTTCGGTCAATAAACCTAATGCCATAGCGTCCAGATTTTTTTCATTTCATACATCTTCATCCTGCATATAATACCACAGAAAAGAATATAGTGAGGATAACTACATGTAATGATTGATCAAAATGATCACTACAGCTATCTTGAGACTTAAATTACAGAAAGAAATCACTTACAGACAATAGCAACTGACGATAGATTTGTCGAGTGCGTCTTGATTGTATAATTGAAATAGTTCTGAATACTCAACGAACACAGCTTTCTCATGGAAGTAATGCTGCTCCTTGACATTCACCATGAGGGACTCTCGATTGAAAATCTTGGTAATGTTCATGTACCATTGATGCAATTCATACATTCTCGTTGGGAGGTTCTTGACCTCGTCTGGCTCGACCAAAGGTTGGCCCCGGACATATTTCCGTTTTATTTCCTCCTCTCTAAGCGGAGACATGGGCTCGATTTCGAGGATTTGTCCAACAGTGATCTTGAGCATTTCAGCCTGCATTATATGCTTCTCGGTTATTACCACATCGCCCAGTTGGGGAACGTTAACGGTTTGCACACAATAATATTGGGCGTGTGTACTCTAATGTGTTGTTGGCACAACAAGCGGGGGGATCGATTGCGCCGCCTGTTCTTCCAGCTGGGGAACGGTTTTCCCGCATATTTTGACAGCTGCTTGTTGGCTCGAGCTCGAGCTCGCCTCCTTCTTAGTCGTGCTTGATGTAGCTTCCTGAGTGGTGCTCAAAGTCTGAGTCAACAGGCTTGGGAGCTGGTTTTCTTGCCATATGAATAAAGTTGTCCACTTTCTCAGGCACTTTCTCCCTTGGCGGCGGTGTCGGTTTCGGTCCAAAATGGGCGTCCACTTGGGCCCGCACTATGGCTGCCTTTTGCTCCTCGGTCATGTCGTAAGGCCTCTGAGGAAGAGGAGCGAGGCTTGGACCATATTTATAATGCTTGTCTCCGCCTGTACTTCTTGTACTACCTCGACTCGTAACGCTATGCACCATAGCTGCAGCGTGTCTCTTCTGGGATTGCTGAGACAGCGGAGACGGCTGACGTGGCTGAGCCAGAGCGGGAGGAGTGGCATGACGTTGTGCCAGACTTGAAGTAGGAGGTGTGGCCTGACACGGTTTTGGACTTGAAACAGGAGGAGTGGCCTGACATTGTGCCGGACTTGAAGCAGGAGTCTCCTCACGCGTTCATGGACTTGGAGGTGGTGGCAGACTTCGAGGAGGAGTCGGCTCACGCGTTCGTGGACTTGGAGGAGCGGGAGTCTGCTGACTCGGTGGCGGACTTCGAGGAGGAGTCGGCAGACACGGTGTCGGTGGCTTTCGAAAGATGATGCAATCCTTTCTTCATAGGATGATACGAAGTATGGCCTCTCCCAGTGTGTTCTCGTCATCACCTCCAGGAATGTCAAGCTATAGCCCCGAATATGGGCCCACCACTTCATCAACCAAGACACGAGCATAGCCCACTGGAGTCGGGGTGCAATGGAAGGTTGCTTCGGGGGTAATTGTAAAAGAACCGGCGTCCGCTACCTTCATGGATATGTTCTTCATTTTGAAGTGTAGCTCATAGTTAGTGTTCTCTATGATGTCATCCAGAGGGTATGTATCCAACAGTGTGTCACCCGGGGCGGAACCAATGCTGCTTCTCGGCATGGATGGGACGGTGCGATCCAATGCTAGATGATCATTCGCTTGCTGCTGCCGCTGCTGAGACCACCTTTCCTGGCTAAGTGAGTCGATCTGCTGCTGCTGCTGCTGGAATTTGAGTGCCAAGTCGGCATGCCTTGCTTCTAGGCCTTGAAGGCGTTCTGTGTCCTGCTTCCTCTGCTCCTCCTCCAGCTTCCTCTTCTTCTCCTCCTCCATCTTCTTTCTTGCACGGGTCCTGTAGTCGTCGTTCCATTCCGAAAATCCCTCATACCAGGGAATAACGCCCTTGCCTCGTGTTCTTCCCGGGTGTTCAGGATTTCCCAGGGCGCGCGTAAGCTCGTCGTTCTCTTTGGTGAGCGTGAACATCCCCTTTCGAGCATCTTCTATTGCGTCAGTAACTTTTGTTCGGCTCCTTTTAGACTTGCCTTCTTCGAAACCAGGCCTGTCTTCGGGTCAAACGCCCCCCATGCGCATAGAACCAAGTTCTGCACCTGGGGGGCCATCTCCTAGTAACCGGAGTGACCCCTGCACCATCCATCTCTTGCTCAGACTTATCCCACTTAGGCATTGCCACCGCGTAGCCACCTGGACCCAGCCTATGGAACTGCGTCTTTTTTGCGGCACTGGCCTTGTTTTTTCTCGACCGTTCCTTAGATAATTTTGATTCCTTGAATTTCAAGAAAGCGGGGAAATCTTCTCTTTGATTCTCCAGTGTTCCCTTGAATTCTGGAGTCTTCCTTTCCACAGCGAAGTAGTTGGCCCATGCAGTTTTCTTGTGGGTGTTGAATGCAATTGCCATCTTCTTAAGAGCGGCGTCCTTGACTTTCTGCACATCTGCATCAGTGAAATAATCTGGTAGGGTGAAATGTTCCATCAGAGATTCCCAAAGCTTTTGTTTTGCTCTGTTGTCGACCCAAGTAACATCTGGAAGTTTAGTTTTTGGCTCTTTCCATTCTTGAATGGAGATCGGGAGTTGGTCCTTCACAAGAACTCCGCACTGACGATTCCACTTGTTCGCAATGTTCTTAGATGTGAGGGGTTTGCCATTAGCTTTGATGGAGTCGATCTTGTACTTTACACCCTCCTTCAACTTTTTGCCCGAGCCTCGCTTGGTCCTGCTGTCTGTAGAAGCAGATTTGCTCGATCCGGAGGGCTGAAAGAAGAAATATCGATTCGTTAATATATCTTCAAATAAAAAAAACATGTGATGATTGAGGGAGTCCTGGATTAGGGGGTATCCGGACAGCCGGACTGTGTACAACGTCCGGACTATTGAAGCGTGAAGATACAAGACTCAAGACTTCGGCCCGTGTCCGGATGGGACTTTCCTTGGCATGGAAGGCAAGCTTGGCGATCCGGATATTATATTTCCTTCCTTGTAACCGACTCCATGTAAACCCTAGCCCTCTCCGGTGTCTATATAAACCGGAGAGGTTGGTCCTTATAAGGCCGATAACAATTACATTCATATCATCATAGGCTAGCTCCTAGGGTTTAGCCTCTACGATCTCGTGGTAGATCTACTCTTGTACTACCCATATCATCAATATTAATCAAGCAGGAAGAAGGGTTTTACCTCCATCGAGACAGCCCGAACCTGGGTAAACATCTGTGTCCCTTACTTCTTGTTACCATCAGCCTTGACGCACAGATCGGGACCCCCTACCCGAGATCCGCCGGTTTTGACACCGGCATTGGTGCTTTCATTGAGAGTTCCTCTGTGACGTTGTTGCAAGGCTTGATGGCTCGACTCATCTTCAAGGACGATATTACTTCGGAGGGAGCTCTGGCTGCAGGCCAAACGCTCCGGCTCGGCGGCTTTATCATGGCCGCCCCATCGGCGACGGAGCCGACAATGGCCTCTCGGGTCATCAATCATAACCTTCGGGTCAGTTCAGAACTTGCCGAACAGATGGATCCAATGGAGCTCTCCTCCTTTAATGAACTGTTGGATCGCATCGCGGCTCTAGGATTCGCAATGAATTATGAACGGATTGGGATTAAACCCGACCGAAGGGACATCAGATCCCCACCGGCCACCCATGAGATGGCGATTGTGGAAGAACCACACGTGGATCGTCCCCCAACTTTGAGGACAAATTATGTTTGGATCGTCGAACTCTTTGAGCCGAAAATATGCTCAGAGGACAACCTGCCCCAGGTCCCGGACATAGAATCGGGCATTGGGCCAATGGAATTGGGTAACACTCCGGATTCCGAGTTGCTGGGCTTGGAACCGCCCGCACCCTTGGGCGTTAGATCGTATCATAATCCGGATTCTGCTAACAATACCTATTTGGACTTAAACTGTCTCTCCCGCATCAGGCAAGAGCCCCAGAAGACGGTGCATCATTACTGGGCCAGATTCCTCCTTGCGCTTAACAAGGTTAAGGACTGCCGCGAGGAGAACATGGTCTCACTCTTCTGCAAAAACTGCACGGACGAAGAGCTCCTTAATGCTTTAGGCCGCCGCGAAATAATATGTTTCGCGGACTTTGCAGTCATAGTACATAAGTACTGTGCGATGGAGAGCGCTTGGAAGACCCAAACAGAATTTTGGGACAGTACCACTCTCACCAAGACCTTTGTCCGAACCAAATGAACGAACTCTCGTAGGACCTTCAATCCAATCCCCAAGAAACTGAAGCCCACCCCAGGGCGGGGATCCGTATTGGAAGGATGGCTCGACGGGCCATGTAAGCTCCACGGTACGCCGGATACAATGCCAACTCATAGCCTTAGGGCATGTTGGATACTCCGTCAGGTGGCAAAAAGCGGCGAGGATCTTCTTGCGAGCCATAAAGCGGAACAATATCCTGCCCGCGGACACAATACAGTGCTAACAGTCTTCGAGACTTTCACCTCGAACAACAGGCGCAAGCGGGCTCACCGAAGCTCTGCAGAAATTTGCCGTGTGGCAAAGATAAACCCCTGGAGCGACACGGCTATAAATTTCAATGCCAGTGACGAACCTCGATTCCAGACTGTCCGGGCACCGGCCGCTTTGGTCCTTAGCCCAGTCATGGACGGCTTCCGGCTCACCAAAGTACTCATGGACGGCAGAAGCGGGTTAAACTTGATATATGAAAAAACGCTCAACAAAATGGGGATGGATAGAGGCCGCATTGAGCAAAGCGGCACCACCTTCAGGGGAATCATCCCTACTCGAGAAGCACGGTGCGCGGGAAAAATCACACTTGATGTGGTGTTCGGCACCCCGGAGAATTATAGGTCCGAAGAAATCACATTCCAAGTGGCTCCTTTCAGCAGTGGATACCATGCCCTTCTAGGGAGGGACGTGTTTACGAGCTTTCAAGCTGTACCCCATTACGGGGACATGAAGCTTAAAATGCCCGGACCCAACGGAATCATCACTCTAGCCAGCGATCCGAATGTCGCGCTCCGCGCCGAAAACAAAACCGTAGCACTAGCCTTGGAAGCATTATCTGAAGCCCTAGCAGCCAAAGAATTAACAACACTGCGGGCCACCGTGGATAGGGACGACGTGATACTCGATAAACGACCCAAGTCCACCTCATTTAAACCTGCAGACGAGATAGTCAAATTCCAGGTCCACCCAACGGATCCCACGAAGACAGCATCCATCGAAACACAATTGAGCCCCGTGATGGACGCCGCACTACGAGATTTCTTACGCGAGAATTGGGACATTTTCGCCTGGCACCCTTCAGACATGCCAGGCATCCCACGCCGGCTGGCCGAACACAGCCTCAATATTCTAAAGGGATACAAACCGGTCAAACAGACCCTAAGGCGGTTTTCAGAACCCAAACGGCAAGCCATGGGGGAAGAGCTAGCCAAACTGCTTGAGGCCGGATTCATCAGAGATATTAAACATTCGGATTGGCTGGCGAATTTGGTAATGGTTCCAAAAAAGGACAAATCCTGGCGCCTATGCGTCGACTTCAAAGAGCTCAACAAGGCTTGCCCCAAGGATCCCTTTCCCCTCCCTCGCATCGATCAAATCATCGATGCCACAGCTGGACACGACTCGCTATGTTTTCTTGACCTATACTTTGGATACCATCAAATAAAGATGGCAGAGTCTGACCAAGCTGCAACAGCTTTTATAACGCCATATGGCCCTTTTTGCTTCAACACTATGCCCTTCGGGCTCAAGAATGCCGGCACAACTTATCAACGCATGATTCAAACATGCCTGGAGAAACAAATCGGCAAAACAGTGGAAGCATACGTGGACGACATTGTCATGAAAACCAGACACGTCGAAACCCTGATAGATGACTTGAGGCTCACATTCGATAACCTCCGGGCATACGACATCAAGTTGAATCCGGAAAAATGTGTTTTCGGTGTCCCTTTGGGGAAGCTCCTAAGCTTCATTGATATCATGCTTAGGAGAAGAAGATCCAAGTTTAAGAGAATTAACATCAAGCGAAAGTCTATCAACGTTCCTAGCCAAATCATCAACTTTGACCATTTTTTCTTCAAGTAAAGCATTAAAATTCTTTTGTGAAATCATAAATTCTTTCACACTATTCTCAAAATCAGAGGGCATCTTATTAAAATTACCATAAGAATTATTGTAGGAATTTCCATAATTATTAGAGGGATTACTCGGGAACGGTCTAGCATTAAAATTTCCTCTATAAGCGTTGTTTCCAAAACTATTCCTACCAACAAAATTCACATTCATAGATTCATTATTATTCTCAATCAAGGAAGACAAAGGAATATCATTGGGATCAAGAGGAGTATTTTTAGTAGCAAACATCTTCATAAGTTCATCCATCTTTCCACTCAAAACATTGATTTCCTCTATAGCATGCACTTTTTTACTAGAAGATCTTTCGGTGTGCCATTGAGAATAATTATCCATAATATTATCAAGCAATTTTGTAGCATCTCCTAACGTGATTTCCATAAAGGTGCCTCCCGCGGCTGAATCTAAGAGATTTCTAGAAGCAAAGTTCAAACCGGCATAAAAATTTTGTATGATCATCCATAAATTCAAACCATGAGTAGGGCAATTGCGAAGCATGAATTTCATTCTTTCCCAAGATTGGGAAACATGCTCATGATCAAGTTGTTTAAAATTCATAATATCGTTCCTAAGAGTGATGATCTTAGCGGGAGGAAAATATTTAGAGATAAAATCATCTTTGCACTTGTTCCAAGAATCAATACTATTTTTAGGCAAAAACGAAAACCAAACTTTAGCACGATCTCTAAGTGAAAATGGAAATAACTTCAATTTAACAATATCATTATCCGTATCTTTCTTCTTTTGCATATCACACAAATCAACAAAATTGTTTAGATGCGTAGCGTCATCTTCACTAGGAAGCCCGGCAAATTGATCTTTCATAACAAGATTTAGCAAAGCGGTATTGATTTCACAAGACTCAACATCATTAAGAGGAGCAATCAGAGTACTATGGAAATCATTATTATTGGTATTCGAGAAGTCACACAAGTTGGTATTATCTTGTGCCATGGCAACAAGTAATCCAACACACAAGCAAACAGATAAACGGCAAGCGAAAAGAGAGGAGGAGATTGGGAAAGAGAGGGCGAATAAAACGGCAAGGGTGAAGTGGGGGAGAGGAAAACGAGAGGAAAATGGCAAATAATGGAAATGCGAGGGAGATGGGTTTGTGATGGGTACTTGGTATGTCTTGACTTGAGCGAAGACCTCCCCGGCATCGGCGCCAGAAATCCTTCTTGCTACGTCTTGAGCTTGTGTTGGTTTTCCTCGAAGAGGAGAGGGTGATGCAGCAAAGTGTAGTGTAAGTATTTCCCTTAGTTTTGAGAACCAAGGTATCAATCCAGTAGGAGGTTCCTCAAAAGTCCCACGCACCTACACAAACAAACTAAGAACTCACAACCAACGCAATAAAGGGGTTGTCAATCCCTTCACGGCACTTGCGAAAGTGAGATCTAATAAATATAGTATGATAAGATAAATATTTTTTTGGTATTTTATAATATAGATGCAAAAAGTAAAGATGCAAATAAAGTAGATGGAAAGCAAATATGATAAGAGATAGACCCGGGGGCCATAGGTTTCACTAGAGGCTTCTCTCAAGATAGCGTAAGTATTACGGTGGGTGAACAAATTACTATCGAGCAATTGATAGAAAAGCGCACAGTTATGAGATTATCTAGGCATGATCATGTATATAGGCATCACGTCCATGACAAGTAGACCGACTCCTGCCTTCATCTACTACTATTACTCCACACATCGACCGCTATCCAGCATGCATCTAGAGTATTAAGTTCATAAGAACAGAGCAACGCATTAAGCAAGATGACATGATGTAGAGGGATAAACACATGCAACATGATATAAACCCCATCTTGTTATCCTCGATGGCAACAATATATTACGTGTCTTGCAACCCTTTCTGTCACTGGGTAAGAACATCGCAAGATTGAACCCAAAGCTAAGCACTTCTCCCATGGCAAGAAGAACCAATCTAGTAGGCCAAACCAAACTGATAATTCGAAGAGACTTGCAAAGATAACTCAATCATACATAAAAGAATTCAGAGAAGATTCAAATATTATTCATAGATAAAGTTGATCATAAACCCACAATTCATCAGATCTCGACAAACACACCACAAAAAGAGTTTACATCGAATAGATCTCCACAAGAGAGGGGGAGAACATTGTATTGAGATCCAAAAAGAGAGAAGAAGCCATCTAGCTAATAACTATGGACCCATAGGTCTGTGGTAAACTACTCACAACTCATCGGAGGGGCAAGGACGTTGATGTAGAGGCCCTCTGTGGTTGCTTCCCCCTCCGGCAGACTGCTGGCAAGGGCTCCAAGATGGGATCTCGCAGATACAGAAGGTTACGGCGGTGTAAATTGTGTTTCGTGGTGCTCCTAGATGTTTTCGGGGTACGTAGGTATATATAGGAGGAAGAAGTACGTCGGCGGACGCCCGAGGGGCCCACGAGACACGGGGGCGCGCCCTATAGGGGGGGAGCGAGCCCTCCTATCTCGTGAGGCCCTCGGAGCTTTCTTGAGTTGCACTCCAGGCTCTCCAGATCAGATTTGTTCCAAAAATAACGCTCCTGAAGGTTTCATTCCGTTTGGACTCCATTTGATATTCCTTTTCTTCGAAATACTGAAATAGGCAAAAAAAACAGCAATATGGGTTGGGCCTCCGGTTAGTAGGTTAGTCCCAAAAATGATATAAATGTGTAAAATAAAGCCCATAAACATCCAAAAGAGGTAATATAATAGCATGGAATAATCAAAAATTATAGATACGTTGGAGACGTATCAGTATGATTTCTGGATCGATTACCTTCTGAGAGATTGTATTGAGGAATGCACATAGCTTCACAGTGGATAATCGAACGTTTTTCGGTAGAAGCCCCCCTCAATGCAACCGGAAGCAGTTGTGTCATAATCACATGGCAGTCATGAGACATTAGGTTCTGGAACTTTTTCTCTGCCATATTTATTATTCCCTTATCTTCTTTGGTAAGAGCGTACCTGGCCTGACCCTGATGTATGTAGTCTTTTACGTGCATACGTTGCTGGTCCTCCCGTGCCTCTGGTCTATGTTTTGTGTTCCCATACACGCCCAAGAAGCCAAGCAGGGTCACGCACAGATTCTTGCTCATGTGCATCACGTCGATTGCGAAGCGGACCTCTAGGTCTTTCCAATATGGCAGGTCCCAAAATATAGATTTCTTCTTCCACATGGGTACGCATCCGTCAGCATCCTTCGGGACAGGTTGTCCGCCAGGATCCTTTCCAAAGATTACCTTCAAATCCTTGACCATATCATGTACAACAGCACCAGTACGGTGGCGAGGCTTCGTCCGGTGATCTGCCTCACCTTTGAAATGCTTGCCTTTCTTTATTATGGGATGCCTGCTCGGAAGAAATCGACGATGTCCCATGTACACATTCTTCCTACAACTATCCAAATATATACTGTCGGTATCATCCAAACAGTGCGTGCATCCGTGGTATCCCTTGTTTGTCTGTCCTAAAAGGTTACTGAGAGCAGGACAATGATTGATGGTCACGAACAGCAATGCCTTTAGGTCAAATTCTTCCTATTTGTGCTCATACCACACACGTACACCTTTTCATCCCACAGCTGTAATAGTTCTTCAACTAATGGCCTTAGGTACACATCAATGTCGTTGCCAGGTTGCTTAGGGCCTTGGATGAGCACTGGCATCATAATGAACTTCTGCTTCATGCACAACCAAGGAGGAAGGTTATACAAACATAGAGTCACAGGCCACGTGCTATGGTTGCTGCTCTGCTCCCCAAAAGGATTAATGTCATCTGCACTTAGACGAAACCATACGTTCCTTGGGTCACCTACAAACTACTCCCTGTACTTTCTCTCGATTTTTCGCCACTGCGTCCCGCCAGCGGGTACTCTCAACTTTCCATCTTTCTTACGGTCTTCTCCGTGCCATCGCATCGCCTTCGCATGCTCTTTGTTTTGGAACAAACGTTTCAACCGTGGTATTATAGGAGCATACCGCATCACCTTGGCAGGAATCTTCTTCCTGGGGCGCTCGCCCTCGACATCACCAGGGTCATCGCGACTGATCTTATAACGCAATGCACCGCATACCGGGAAAGCGTTCAAATCCTCGTACTCACCGCGGTAGAGGATGCAGTCATTAGGGCATGCATGTATCTTCTGCACCTCTAACCCTAAAGGGCATGCAACCTTCTTTGCTTCATACGTACTTACAGGCAATTCGTTGTCCTTTGGAAGCATATTCTTTATCATTACCAGCAACTTTCCAAATCCCTTGTCAGAAACACCATTTGCTGCCTTCCATTGCAGCAATTCCAGTGTGGTGCCCAACTTTTTTTTTGTCAGCTTCGCAATTCGGGTACAACAATTTCTTGTGATCCTCTAACATGCGCTGCAACTTCTTCTTCTCCAAATCACTTGCGTAGTTTCTCTTTGCATCAGCAATGGCCCGACCTAGATCATCAGCGGGCTCATCTAATGCCTCTTCTTCAGCTTCTTCCTGCATTGCAGGCTCAGCTTCTTCCCCCATTGTTGTATCATCGTATTCAGGGAACCCATGGCCAGGATAGCTGTCGTCGTCCTCTTCTTCTTCATTGTCTTCCATCATAACCCCTCTTTCTCCGTGCTTGGTCCAAACATTATAGTGGGGCATGAAACCGGACTCAAATAGGTGGACGTGAATGGTTCTTGACGTAGAGTAATTGTGATATTCTTACAGCTAGCACATGGACAAGGCATAAAACCATCGGCCCGCTTGTTTGCCTCAGCGGCAAGCAGAAAAGTATGCACGCCATTAATGAACTCAGGAGAGCATCCGTCATCATACATCCATTGTCGGCTCATCTTCGTTACACGACACCGAAAAGACCAAATTAATACAAGTTCATACATATATATAGTTCATACAACACTTAAATGCAACAAACAAATAACACTCTAGCTAAAGCATTTAAATGCAACAACAAATGCAATGAAGATTACAACTAAGGTAACAATTGATCCAACAACATAATGATACCAAGCCTCACTATCAATGACATATTTTCCAATCTTTCTAATCTTCAAGCGCATTTTCTCCATCTTGATTTTATGATCATCGACGACATCGGCAACATGCAACTCCAATTCCATCTTCTCCCCCTCAATTCTTTTCAATTTTTCTTTCAAATACTCGTTTTCTCTTTGAACTAAATTTAACCTCTCGACAATAGGGTCGGTTGGAATTTCCGGTTCACATGCCTCCTAGATAGAAATATCTATGTCAACTTGATGGGCATAACTTTTCATAAACACGATATGCAACAACTAGTTTTAAAAGAGAATATACCACATCCAAATCATAACAAGGACGAGGGCCAACAAGGACGGATATCAAAACCATGGCACTATGTATAACAAACAACGTACGGGTAAGATAATTATACGAGTAACTATATATCCAAATCACACAAACATCAATTTGGTAATGTAAAACATTCATGAACAAGAGCCTCACCACAAGGTGGTGCCGGCGACGGGACGGTGCGGGTGATCGACGGTGGTTACGACGGAGATTTAGAAGGCACTAAGTAAACCACACCTACATATGCAAACTAAGTGTTATTTTTGACCTCAAATTGCATATAAATCAAATAATAGCACATATAATTCCTCCCAAATTACTAAACTCACAAATTAATCACTATACAAAGCATTGCTAGAGCTAATCTAGCAATGAGAGATGAAAGGACAAAGTTGCTAACCTTTGTGATCATTTGAATGGATGGGGGCCTTCAAATCTTGAGAAATCTTGGGCAAAATGTGTGATGAGCTCGAGGAAGAGGGGAAGAACAGAGGAGGAGAGGGGAAAGGGGAAGAACAGAGCGAGCTGGGGTGGACGAAGGGTTTATGGAGGACGACCTGTAGTACCGGTTCGTAACACAAACCGGTGCTAAAGGTGCTGGAGGGGCCCAGACTGACAACACCCTGCCACCACTCACTTTAGTACCGGTTCGTGGCACGAACCAGTGCTAAAGGTTCGCCACGAACCGGTACTAATGAGAGCGGTCGGCTAGCCGTTGGAACCGGCACTAATGGACACATTAGTGCCGGCTCAAAATCAAACCGGCACTAATGTGCTTCACATTTGCCCCTCTTTCTACTAGTGAATACTGGTGCAATTGCCTTGGCAAAGGAATCCATATTTCACAAGAGAACCAAGCACATCAAGAGACGCTTCAATTCCATGCGGGACCAAGTCCAGGTGGGAGACATAGAGATTTGCAAGATACATATGGATCTGAATGTTGCAGACCCATTGACTAAGCTTCTTCCACGAGCAAAACATGATCAGCACCAAGGCTCCATGGGTATTAGAATCATTACTGTGTAATCTAGATTATTGACTCTAGTTCAAATGGGAGACTGAAGGAAATATGACCTAGAGGAAATAATAAAGTTATTATTTATTTCCTTATATCACGACAAATGTTTATTATTCATGCTAGAATTGTATTAACCGGAAACATAATACATGTGTGAATATATAGACAAACATAGTGTCACTAGTATGCCTCTACTTGACTAGCTCGTTGATCAAAGATGGTTGTGTTTCCTAACCATAGACATGAGTTGTCATTTGATTAATGCGATCACATCATTAGGAGAATGATGTGATTGACTTGACCCATTCCGTTAGCTTAGCACTTGATCGTTTAGTATGTTCCTATTGCTTTCTTCATGACTTATACATGTTCCTATGACTTTGAGATTATGCAACTCCCGTTTACCGGAGGAACACTTTGTGTGCTACCAAACGTTACAACATAACTGGGTGATTATAAAGGAGCTCTACAGGTGTCTCCGAAGGTATTTGTTGAGTTGTCGTATTTTGAGATTAGGAACTATCATTCCGATTGTCGGAGAGGTATCTCTGGGCCCTCTCAGTAATACTCATCACTATAAGCCTTGCAAGCATTGTGACTAATAAGTTAGTTGCGGGATGAAGTATTACGTTATGAGTAAAGAGACTGGCCGGTAACGAGATTGAACTAGGTATGAAAATACCGACGATCGAATCTCGGGCAAGTAACATACCGATGACAAAGGGAACAACGTATGTTGTTATGCGGTTCGATCGATAAATATCGTCGTAGAATATGTAGGAGCCAATATGGGCATCCAGGTTCCGCTATTGGTTATTGACCCGAGAAGTGTCTCGGTCATGTCTACATAGTTCTCGAACCCGTAGGGTCTGCACGCTTAATGTTCGTTGACGATATACTATTATATGAGTTTGTATGTTGGTGACCGAATATTGTTCGGAGTCCCGGATATGATCACGGACATGACAAGGAACTCCGAAATGGTTCGGAGATAAAGATTGATATATGGGATAATAGTGTTTGGTCTCCGGAAGCGTTTCGGAATTCACCGGAAGGGGTTCCGGGTGTTTCCCGAAATGTTTGGGTACGAGAACACTCTATTTGGGCCAAAGGGGAAAGCCCACAAGGTTTTTGGAAAGTGCAAAAGGAAGTTTTGCGGAGTCCAGGGGCTAGAGGCCAGGGTCCCTGGCGTTTGGGTCCAGACGCTGGGAACCCTGGCGTCTGGCCCTGGAGTCCGAGAAGGACTGTTGCCTTCCAGAGAAGGAAGTTTCGACCCCAAGACTCAACATATAAATAGAGGGGCAGGGCTAGCACCAAAGACACATTAAGAAACACCAAGCCGTGTGCCGGCAACCCTGGCCCCTCTAGTTTATCGTCCGTCATAGTTTCCGTAGTGCTTAGGCGAAGCCCTGCGGAGATTGTTCTTCACCAACACTGTCATCACGCCGTCGTGATGTCGGAACTCATCTACTACTTCGCCCGTCTTGCTGGATCGAGAAGGCGAGAACGTCATCGAGCTGAACGTGTGCTGAACGTGGAGGTGCCGTACGTTCGATATTTGATCGGGGTGGATCGTGAAGGTGTACGACTACATCAACCGCGTTGATAAATGCTTCCGCTTAGCGATCTTCAAGGGTATGAAGATACACTCCTCCTCTCGTTGCTATACATCACCATGATCTTGCTTGTGCGTAGGAAAATTTTGAAATTACTACGTTCCCCAGCAGGTTGGTGCAAGATCTTGATCAGGAATCCTATGAAAGTACGATAATTTCCCTGGGTGATCTTTTTGTTTTTGCAAATAAATTTCCCCGAGAGGTTTAACAAATTGGATTTCCTGTGAAGATTTCTTTTGTATATTCTACGAGGGAGAAATTGGATCAAACTCTGCCTAGTGATTGCCCGGGCTGAACTAGGGAAAAGGTGTAATATTCTGAAACAGAGAAGTCATTTCTTTAAAATAGTTAGTGATATTAGCCCTCATAGAAAAGTTAGTGGTATTCTAGTGCTTTTCCAGTTAATTAATTATACATTTTAACCATTATTCTTGAGGGGGAACTTTTTTAATGGCAGCATAAAGGGTAGTTTCAAGAAACCGTATATCGCGTAATTGAAAACTTTCATGCTCACACTGAAAAATTAGATGATGTACAAAACCCGAACACACTGAGTTCAATGTCATAGAATACAAAAAGAATTAATGATGTCTCACCACATTCGAAGATGTACAAAACGCAAGCACTCCGGGTTCAAAGCATACATTGGTAAAGAAAAAAAATGGAAAAACATGGAAACAATTACAGGGTGTAGCAACGTCACTCATGTGACTTCACTGTAAACTCCTTCGCAGGCATGGAGAGCCAATCTCACGGTGGACATGTGGTACCAAGCCAGCCAAGCTATGTGACTATGCACCACATGTTTGTGCATTATCTTTCACACAAAAAAATTTAATAAGATGACTGAAAGGCTACACCGTAAGTGCATCGACCCAAAACATGTCGCCACTACCCCCACTAGGCCACGCATATACGTTCTAAATGTATCTCTAATTTATGAACTCATTATGCTATTTTAAACATTTATGCATTGATTAATATCTTATTGGACCAACATATTAGTAAATGTCAAAAAGGCTAGTGGCATATCTTATATTTACAGTAATAACTTTCTGTTATTTTACTGTAGCTTATCATAATGTAATTTAAATTTTTGCCAAAGATTGCCTTTTCTAGCTTTAAATACTGGTGTTTCATAATTATTGTATGAGAAGTGTGATTGATAATACTCTTCATCTCATTTCAAATCGGGAAAACAGCAGTAGAATGCTTTGTGAGGAAACAACACATTGACATTATTACCAAGGGATGAGTTAATTAAAGAGCACTTCCAGAATTTTGTAGCAGCAGAGTAGAGTACAACTAGTAAATTTCAGCCCTGGAAGGGTCACCAACCGTGGCCAGACGACATACTAACTTCTTTTAATATAGTTCATAAAAGGATCAACAATTTCTTCACTTGCTCAACTGTTTTTTTTTAGAAAAACCATTAGCAGAAAAAAAACATGTAGGGTATCCACCCCAAAGCCAGAAAGTAACCAAGTTTGGTGACCCTGCCACATGATATTTATTTTGCGCATGTGGACATGTTGATGTTGCTCATGCCTTAATCATCATTGATGATGATGACTTCCCCATGCCTCCTGGTCCTATGAAAAAACATCCATTTGAGCTTCTCGAAATACTATATTATGATTGATTCACCGAGAAGATCAGAAGAACTGATTTAGATTTTGACCTCCAAGTACCATACAATGGCTTTGAATAAGATGTTAGGTGGTTGTATGTGTAGCCCCTGTCGGGAGGGGGATATAGGTGTAGGTGTGTGCTTGGGTGGGGGAAGGGGGTGAATGGGATCGAGTGTTAGGACATCGCTTCATGTTTTTAGGGGAGGACATTGCTTTATATGATGGGGACAAACCATTGGGTTAAAATACTGTTATGGTATTGTGCCTTTGCTGCCACATGAAGGTTATTTTCAAGAAATCCTATTTGTGATGCGTAGCTATATATAGTACGTACACATTATAAAAAAGCGAAAGCACTAATCATATCTATCTACCACAAGTGAATGTAAAAAGATGCCAACAGAAAACGCCCCTTTGTGGCTATTCTCTTGTAACTAACTCAGCATCTCTCATATTTCTTAAACTTGTGTTATTTTCATCTTCAGTGCATACATGACGTCATCACCCTCCAGAAAAAACACAACAAATATGGTGTCAGAAGCACATGTGCCACTTGTCATGGAATATAAAAGGGAAAGCACATGGTTATAAAGATTTGTATTCGAGACTTCGTAGGAAATTCTGGTTTCTTCGAATGGATATCAGGGCCAACCTTTCTATGGACAAACTTAGTATTCCAAGCAGTAGATGAGGCGCCAAAAAATGATGTTCTCTGCCCTTGTAAAATATTGTGGTTTGAGTGCTTCAGAATGGCTGTAGATGAGAACAACCAGTGTACACACTTATTGTACACAAGTTTGATTCAGGTATCAGCGACGGTGAACGCTAAACACACAGCGAAGCCTGGAATACCAAGAGCAGAGATGTGGACTCATATAAGTTTCACAATGCTTCTTTTCACTTGATTATATGATACAAGAAGAAATCAGCCACAGCTAAACTGCCAGAAACTACAGAAGAAGACTGGTAAAAGCTTTGCTGGAGCTAGAACATGTGCCGCACATCCACGGACAAATTCGTGGAGCTCTGATCAAAATCCACAGACCCCTATTCCAGGTGCCTTTTTCAGTCTCAGCAGATGAGAAGACGGATCAAAATGCAAAGAGAAAGAGAAAACAGAGGAAAAAACAGAGCTACCGGGCAGAAGCAGAGGGTGTGTAAGTTCAGGGCGAGGGAGGGGTTGATGAACTGCCACGCTAGCTTTTTTTTAGACAAACTACCAAACTAGCTAATCTGCCTTGCTAGTACCTGCCTAGAGCCGGGTAATCCATGGCAGCAGGTTCTTGGACATGGAGGCGCCCGGTGTAGGCGTCCTCGCCGACCTTGTTTTGCCACGTGGGAAGCTTCGGCGCCTCGAGGTCGGCCTTGTGTTGCGGGTAGGGGGCGTAACCGCCGCGGCCACCGGCGCCGTCGTCGTAGGCCTTGTGCCCGGCCTCGTCGACTGCGGCGGGCGGCTGGTTGTGGTACGCCACCTGCAGCGCCGGTTTGTGGTCAGCGGCGCCACCGTTGTAGGCGCTCCCGTGGTTCCCTCTGCGTTCGCGGCCACGAAGGCCACCGCTGTGCTCGTTGTTACGATTGGGCCGCTCGCCGCCGTAGTCGTCCGTCCTTCCGCCGCCAAAACAGGAGCCGAACTCGAAGCACATTCTCAGGCCACTGAGGAGGCGAGGAGACGGGAGGCTACTGGCTGGATTACTGGACTAGTGTTATTGTTGATGCTCCGAAATGATAGTGGAGGGAGTGGGTTTATATATAATCTGGATCTCGTGTGGTGGGACGCAACGTGTATGCGAGGTCTTGGAAAACCGAGTAATCCTGTTCGCACTTCACAAGTCGATCTTCACAAGTGGTAGTGTTGGTGGTATGTCCGGGTCGTGCTCCCCCAACCCAAGTCAACCACCTTGCGAATCTAGGGATCAGAGGGAAGGCACCCCGCGAGAGATGAGCGTGTGGGGGGCTACGAGAGCGATGACTCGTGGCGGGCGGCGGCAGCATCGACGATCGATCCGGAGGCAGGCAAAGATGCCGCGGACAGTACTGTTTGGGCGGAGGCTGGTTGGTCTTGTTGTTAGAAGTATAATTATGTTTAAGTTAAAGATTAAGAGTTAGAGATAGGATTGGTTTAAATCATGTACGACTTGTCTCCTACTCTAAGTCTCTTTCACATATTGTACTTTATACATATCCCACACCTGGGTCAGATCAATACAACAACAGAATTATTAGTCATCCTATAATTTCTACATGTATAAGAGCCATTAGACCAACGTCGCTAGATCCTTGGTCCTTCCACCACTTTCGCAGCGCGCCGCTCTCGGGGAGATCAATCTCCTCCCCGGGGGCGCGGCACCCGATCAATCAAAGATTAGATCGGTCACGTAGTTTTAGATTCAATTTTTCGAGTTCAGAATCAATAGATCAATTCCTTAGCTACATTCGATCAATTCCTTTTAGCCACAAAATAAAATCTCTAAATCTATCCTCAAAATTCCGGTGAAAATCAAGCTTTGATTGGTGTACACGATGGTAGGGCACATTGTCGACCATTGGGGGACGCAGTCACCGATAGACTGCGGCTTCCCAGGCTGCGGCTTCTCAGGCGGAGACGGCGCACCGGCCAGCAGCAGGGATCAAGATCACTCCCGTTTGGATCACGGGAGGGTGGACTCTCGCACGCGGATCTCCGGGCCAACACCTCCAGTACGCGGCTCGACATGTCTGCAGCTCCATCAACCCGCACGACCTCCAGGGACGGCCCCGCACGCACACGCGCCCTCAAGCGGCAGCAGTTCCAGGTACAGGACGAGTCACTCCCAGTAATTCATCACGCAGATGCACCATCAAGCTTCACATACATGCAGGGCACGACCAAGTGCGTGCTGATGGATATGAGCATGCTACGATCGAGCTCCAACCAGATAGCATCGGCATCGAGCTTCTTCGGGACCCGGCTCCATGCGTCTTCAGCTTCATCGACCCGTGCAATGTCCAGCATCAGCATCTCACGCACGTGGCGTCAATCAGCAGTAGTTCCTGCGGCACATCTACTCCAACACGGAGGGGTGCAGCTAGCCGAACACATTTACACCGAGCCGACCTGCTGTAACTGCATCGACATCTACACTAATCTGACACATCGATCCACACCGAGTGATCTGTATCAATATTCGACGATCCGAGCCGAACTACATCAACTTGTACGACTACGCCGGGCTATGAGCCAACATACTTCTTCAGCACGGCACGACATCGATACTTTGTCGCCGCGGAGGGATGCCTTACAGCGATGCAACATCGTCCACATGCCGCTGCAATGTCAACGCCGATACTTCATCGCTAACATCTTCATCAACACACCGCCGCCTCCTCGTTCACAAGATGGGCACCTAGAGTCCTCTGACAGACTTTTCTGCAAGATGCGACCTCGACGACGGCAATGACCGCGTCACGACGACGGCATTGACCGCGTCATCCACGACGGCACGACTGCGTCGACACGGCATCACTACAGTGACGACCCCACACGGCCACATGGTTCTGGCAAAACCGATGTGTGCTCGATGGGCTTCCTTCGGTCTTGGCAAAACCGGCGGACTCATCGCCGACGGCACCCTTTGACATCCGCAAGGTGCATCGTCCACGTCTGCAGCCCCGTCATAGTGCATTTTTTTGCGCCTCCAGCTTTGTGCGGCTTCGTCGTCCACGACGACCACACCATCGATCATGACTACCTCGACCACGGCTACATCACCATGACCGGCTACCACGACATCGACCACACGGCTATGTCTACAGCAACTCATCGGCAACAACTCCAGTCAACAGCGTCCGTGTTGTCGTCCACGCCACTCCCGCTGTGACTGCAGAAGGGAATACAGGAGTAGGCAGGAAGGCACCAGAAGAGGACGCAGTCACCGCCCTAGGTGCCAACCCATCAGAGAAGGGCAAGACTTCAAATTCAGTCGTACTCGTCCGCTTCACTATCGCTACGACAGAGGGGGAATGTTAGAAGTATAATTATGTTTAAGTTAGAGATTAGGAGTTAGAGATAGGATTGGTTTAAACCATGTACGACTTGTCCCCTACTCCAAGTCTCTCTCATAAATTGTACTCTATATATATCCCACACCTAGGTCAGATCAATACAACAACAGAATTATTAGCCATCCTATAATTTCTACATATTGAATTCATGCTCCAGCCAACTCATCCAAAAGTCCAAACTGATGGAGGGAGGCGGGCAATATATTTAAACACTCTCCCTCACGTCTAGGCATTTTATTCCATAGACGTGGGATCGATGTAGGCCACAGAATCGTTTATTTAATACTGCGTTGGCAGGGTCTTAAAATCAAGACCTCTTGGCTCTGATACCATATTGAATTCATGCTCCAGCCAACTCATCCAAAAGTCCGAACTGATGGAGGAAGACGGGCAATATATTTCAACACTTGTTGGGGTTCTGTCCTAGGCTTGCTGCCCTGCGATACTACCTCCATGTTCATCGATGCTCACTGACTCCCGGAACGCGTAGAATTTTTTTCCAAACATTGTCGTCTGTTGGGTGCTGTCGAAGCAAACAATCGAAATGTCAAAAAGAAGAATTCATGTTTTTGCGTTGCTTATGATTCAAATACAGGGTTTGGTCGACAGATTGTCATTGCCGCACAGGCCACGGATGTTAGGATTTATATTTGCGATTAGTTCACAACAGAAAACGGGAAGAAAATATATGTTATATGTATTTTTAGGGTAATCTCTTTTAAAAAGGCGGTTTGCCTCTGCATTGAATGATACAGAGAGCCATATATTTTTATTAGTCAAAATCAAAGAGCCGAACAAAGTCGGCCTTTGAGAAAAATCGAAGGCCCATGCCGACTAAAAGATAAAAGATAAAAAGATAAAAAAAATCACAAAATACACAACTCCTAGGCTAAGCCTTTAAGAAGGAATCGCCACACGTGCGCCCATGATGATGAGTCCAACCCAACATCAATCTCGGGATTTTCAACCCCAAAGCCAAGTTTCGATCCACCACCTTCAACATGGGCACGACACAAGCGTGCGTCGACATACCTAATCAGAGATATGATGTTTCGAGTGGAGTGCACATGTTCGTCCTTTAAGTCGTCTTTACTGTCAACACTTGTCCATCTACCAACACCTCGCTAGTCAGATATTGAAGGAAGAGAAAATCGAAGACAAAGACGTCCCATACCGCCTCGCCTTCATTCACTAGTCATTGTCGCATCACTTCCGATCTAGCAACAACAACCAAAAACATGACACTGCCACAATGTAATACCGACCAACAACAGGCATGACTCGACGAGTCCGCATGAGACGTCATGCATAGCAATAACATGCAACTTCACCTGCCGGTGACAAGCATGACTTGACACCTCTGAAAGAGATGCATGTGTCACACGCCGAGCCGCATCGAATCGGGTCCATTGGTGGAGGGGACGCCCCATATCGCAGCGAGCTTCAAAGAGTCATCACTACCTCAAAACCAACCCTCTGCGTCGCACACGACCATGAAGGCCGCCCTTGTTGAAGAAACAGGACCGCCGTCCCCAATGTCGAACTCCATCGCCATCGGATGAAGTCATATCGAGTAGATTGCGACTAGATCAGCTGCCGCTTGACCTGCCACTGCGCTGCCATGTAGCAACCGCAGGCATTCACCACCATCATATTGTAATCCACTGTCAGCCTGCTCCGTAGGTCCTTCAGCCGAAGAACCGAGCCGCAACGGCATCGAGACCGTCATCGGGCTAGCACCGGCTGCCCTCACAGTTGCGACGGTGTGGCTACCTGAATTATATTATCCCATCTCCGAATGGGATGATATCTATATGTAAATTATTTATGTTTTATAGGGGGTTTTCTCATTATTCTAACCAACAAAAATTTGTTCATTTTCTTTATTATGTCCGGGGAAAAATATAATGGATTTTCTAAAGTCCTAAAAAAATTATTACCAAAATCTAAAATAATGATATCTTATAATACATGACTCTAAAAATGTTGATTTGAGTTGAACAATCCCATGCTACCACCTCTCAATGGCTGCATCTAGATACCATAAGGTCCCACGCTTCTGCATGTTACAGTATGACCTCATACGGATCCATCTTATAGCTTGGAAAATAACTAACAATATATTATGAAAATTCACTCTGTTAAAAATACAATCATTACGACAATTTCAAAGAGCCAAAAGTAAAGCACAAACACCCATGCAGATGGGTCGTTTAGTTTTAGCCTCAAACCCCCTTCCCTACAGACATATCCTACTATTGGACCGCAATCCAAACCGATTGTTTGTATTCTGTGCTACCACTTCCCACTGGTTGCACCCAGATACCATAAGCTCCTGCGTTTTCGCATGTGTTACAGTAATGACCTCATACGGATCCATCCTATAGCTTGGAAAATAACTAACAAAAATTCTGAAAATTCACTCTTTTAA